>NC_140484.1:75581366-75596366 GCF_964271855.1 Acomys minous | reverse complement strand
TATATTCAGCTTGCAGTTCATAAGAAGCCACTATCCACAGTTGCCCACACGTCATAGTTTGCCAACCCGTAGCACACATGTGATCAGCTTACACACTCCTTATTTACATAGTCTTTCAAGACTAGACACATGCTGTTCTTTGTCCTGTCCACAGTAATTCTGCTCGTTACTGTAAGCAGTGTGACAGCAAGTGTCCTGGTACGGAAGTCACGGATGGGTTTCTAGAACTAGTTTGAGCCAGTGTGTATGGCATTTTACTCTTTGACTTATATTTTGCATATATATATATCCCAGCTAAGTACACACAAGAGAGACTGTCTTACCACGTCCTGATGGGCACTGGATATTAATCACTTCTTAACATCTCCCAGCGTTTGCCTGCTTGATCTCCATTTAGCTCCTAAGGCATTCTTTTCACCTCTGAGTTCATTACTTAGCAATTCCTGCATCAGGCTTTTGGCCCATTTTCTCCTGTGTCTTTTTTCATAATTTATGACTTTCACCTGTGTGTTTGCATGCACACTTGTGTGTGTGTGTGCCTGTGTCTGTGGGCATGCGCATGTTTGCATGTGTGTGTGCAGGTAAGTGTGTGTGTGTGTGTGTGTGTGTGTGTGTGATGTGCATGTGTGTGAATTTGATGTACATGTGCGTGTGATGTGTGTGTGCATGTGAGTGTATGTGTATGTGTGTATGTGTGTGTGTGTGTTTTGGGAGTGCACCACACATGTGCATTGGTGGATGTAGAGGCCAGAGGTCTGTGTCAAGGTGCTTCCTCCATCTTCCTCCTCCTTCCCTGTTGAGACTGGGTCTCTCACTGCGCTACAAGCTGACTGACTCAGACTAGAGGGCTGGGAAATCTTGGGCTCCTCCTGTCCTCCCCTCCTTAGCATGAGGTGAGGGGCACCAGGCTTTTTACTTGAGTACTGGGAATCTGAAATCAGGGCCTCATGCTGGTGGGGCAAATTACTATTTGAGCTGTCTCCTCAGCCCCTGAAGACACTTTTTTCATAGAAGATATAATACTACTGCATCTCTTTTAAAAAACAGATCTTGCCTCAGGTTTATTTGTAAAAGCAGCATAGGACACTGGTCACCTGTAAATAGTGTGCAGGTAGGTGTGTCACACTGTCCATCTGTCGTCACATTGGTCACACCAGTCCATCTGTTTTTCACATTGGCAGAAGCCTTGTCTGTGGGGCCTTCCCAGGGGCCTGGGCACCTTTGGGAGCCTGAGCTGGGCCTGCAGCCTGGGCCTTAGCTGGAGCCGCGGCCTCTGTTTTGGTTGGCAGAGCCTACGGCCCTTGGCCATGTAGCTTCGAATCTGCTTCCCAAGCTTGGGATGAGGGATGAAAGCAGGCCGGCTGAGTGTGCGGCTGGGGCCCTTTGACATCTTGGGCTTAACGGCCTTAGGCTTCACAAAGGCTTTAACGGCTTCTGCACGGCACTCATTGCCTTCACGTTGTTTGTCTGCGTCTTCTTCCGGCCTTTCTTGTGCTTCTTGCCAAAGCGCATGTTCCTCAGGAACTTGGGGTCAACCCTCTTAAGAGACTCGTATCTTTGTGAACGGGCTTTCTTGATTCCATTTCTGTGCCGTTTGCGGGACTGGTTGTGTGTGGTGTGGTTCTTGGACTAGGCCATGTCTGCGCCTCTCAAACGCGGGCAATGAGGTACTGAGACTAAGCTTCCCGGTCCCTCTGGATGGCTTGTCCCTCCATCTATTCCCTGAGGACGGCTGGGAACCACCCATGCCCAGCAGCCTCTACATCCATCCGCCTTATCCTCCCTGCAGCCCACATCGCATGCCCTGCGACTCGCAGCCGCCCAGAAGTCACGGATCAACACTGCATCTTTAAAAAAAAAAAAAAAAAAAAAAGTACTGCTCTGCCGGGCGTGGTGGCGCACGCCTTTAATCCCAACACTCGGGAGGCAGAGGCAGGCTGATCGCTGTGGTTCGAGGCCAGCCTGGTCTACAAAGCAAGTCCAGGACAGCCAAGGCTACACAGAGAGACCCTGTCTCGAAAAACAAACAAACAAACAAACAAAAAAGTACTGCTCAAATACTCCCAAGCAGCCTTTATGTCACAAAACTATATTCACTAAAATTCTTTTTATGTCCTACCTTTACTGTGATGCTAATTAAATAAAAAAATCTTTGCAGATTTACAAATGGTTTGTTTTTTTTTTTAAATCATCTCTTCACTACATGGAACCTTTCTGTGTAGTACTTTCCCCCAGTTTTTCATGGGTCTTTGACCTTGTCCCTGGTGATGACTCTTCTGAGTTACAAGTTTGGTTTTGTGTCTCGTGAGAATTGATGGGCTCCTTTACGAGGGTGACTGGCATTCGGGTCACACCCCTCCACCATCTTTATAGGGATGCTCACCGGGTTTTATTTTAGTGCTGCTGTTCTTCCCCTCACGCGCTGGCCTTTGGCTCACTTGGCGTTTATTTTGAGGTGGAGAATAAGATTTGGTTTCAGCTTCTTTTTATTGTCTTCACCAGGCAGTCCAGCTTTCCTTCGGACGCAGGGACCTTTAGCCGCTAACTACAAGCCCAGTGACTTCCACGCGTATTCCTGAGTCTAACAGGACTCATTAAAAAAAAAAACTTACCAGCTATCACGCTAGCTTTAAGTCAAGAGTTCCTTGAAGGACAATGCATGCCTTTATCTTTGCCTGATAGCACTTGCACGTCAAAGATCGTTTTTCTTGTTACAATGCAGGTTGATGGGCTTGCTTGTGTTTCCCCGTCAGCAGCCGGGAATGGAAAACGTTACCCACGCTACTGGTGACGCTCACTCTCGCTCCAGCACTGCAACTTACAGATGGAAATAACTGGTTTGTAGCGTGAGTTCTAAACCTGAAGAGTACGGCGGGAAGCAGAGTGCAAAACGGCCTTTCGTCAAGTTAGGCAAATGGAAAGTATCGGGCGCTGGCTTTAGGGGCCAACTCCGTTGTTTCCAGCTCTATTGTTCATTGGTTTGTGGTCTGACCACATGGTCACCCCTTTACCTCTCTGAGCCTTGACTCTGTCCAGTATCAAACAGAACTAATAACTATAAATCCCACCTCCCACGGAGACCTGGGTTCATTAAATAAGGCCATAAGTCATTGTGTCTGGGTTTGCCCATTGCCATCCGGGTCCCCCCCACTTGTCTCTGTGTGTGTGATCATATATGTGTGCATGTGAGTGAGTGTGTGCATAGAGACTGGATGACAATGTTGATTGTGCCTTCCTCAATCTCTCTTCACTTTTTTTTTTAAGGTTTACTTTATGTGTGTGAGTGCTTTGCCTGCATACATGCATGTGCGTCATGTGTGTGCTGGTGCCCACAAAGGTCAGAAGACGGCTTGGGATCCCCTGGAACTGGAGCTACATATGATTTTATGAGCTGTCACGTGCACGCTGGGAAGCAAACTTCCGCAAGAACAGGAAGTGCTTCTAACCGCTGAGCCATCTCTCCAGCTCCTCTGTCATATTTTTTGAGACAGGGTCTCTCAGGGAACCCAGAACTTGCTCATTTAAACCAGCTGGCTAGCGAGCTCCAGGATCCCTCCTGTCTCCACTTCCTGGCACTGGCATTAGAGGCTGTGCCCGGCTTCTTTTCACAGGGGCACTGGGTGTCACGCTCTGGCCCTCATGCCTGTACAGCAAGCACATTCCTGACTGAGCCGTTGCCCCCTGACTTGTCTCTGTTTAGCCTTCAGCCCCATTCCACATTGGCACTTCACTTCCTTTCAGAGTCTGCCTTTTCCTTAACAAGGAGGCTCCCGGCCACAGTCACACAGTACACTCAGCTGAACCCTTGACCCTTTGCCCTGTCACTCCTTATTGCTGCCTGGGGTCCTCCTCTCCTTGAAGACCAGGGTCCCTTCCCTTCCCTTCCTGTTGGCCCACCCACAGTGAAAACTCGTGGCTGTCGTCACAGGCCACCGCACCCTCCCCCCCAAATGGCCTTCTGCCTGTGACCCTGCCACTCCTTCCTCCTTTCCTGGCCTGTGGTGTTGAGGCTCTGGATGGACGTGTGGATCATCACTGTTTCTTAATTCTCTCAGTGGACATTTGCCTCTCCGAAAGGATGGTGGAGAATGACTCCTCATCTTGTCATAATTCCTGAAAGCGTGACAAAGAAGGATGTCCGGCCTAACTGTTGACCCCGGGGTCAGATCATTGGTGGTGTCACAAAGTCCAGAGCAGTTTCTCTGAGTGTGGCTTTAACTCTCACCGTCTGCCTCAGGGAACAGCTATTTATGTTGGCTGTGTTGACTATGAACTGCTGAGATAGCGTCTGTTGCTCAGTTCCCTCCTGGTAGGCTGCTGTGCTGAAGGATGACTAACTGGAGCCCTGCCCTTTACCTATGAGAAATTTAGGTGGAGCCAGGAGGCATGTCTCCTTGCTCTGATGTGTCTGGCCCAAGGGCTCCTAGAAATCCTGAAATCTGAAAAGTGAATGGGAGCTTTGGGAGAAGAGTGGAGGCAGCGGGCAGGGCTCTCCCTTCTTCCTTTTTGGGGAGAGAAAGCCCCCAACTTGAAATGACGTAAGGAAGGGAGCTGAGTAGAACAGGTGGCTAGACCCAATGTGCATACGGACATCACTCTTGCTCTACGCATGGCCCTGCCTTCCTCTGAGCAGCTCTAGCCTTCTCCTCCTCTTCTACCTCAGAGGCGAACACGGCTTCCAGCAGCTCCTGGTCTGCAAGGCACAGATGAGAGAGGGCACTTTCCACACACAGAGATCCCTGGGCCAGTGGGTGTGGCCTGGAAGATGGAATGTCTGGTGAACAGGGTCCCATGCCACAAAGGGTTGGGGAAGACACTGTTTTGGGGAGCTGAACGTTGGTAGGGATGGGTGGCAGTGCTACCCAACTCATGTGGACTGAGAGGGTGGAAGAAGGGCAGTTTCTTCAAGCATAGTCAAGATGCTGTGAGCGAAGGAAGGAGGAGTTAGGTCTTCACGGATACCCGGCACAGAGCTAGAGCAGGGGACGGAACGCAAGAGACCAAGAGACTGCTGAGGATGACAACACTTACAGTCGGTGTAAAGAGACTAAAAACAATTAAGAACAGGCCAGGTGGGGCACACTTGTAACCCCTAGGGTGGGGGCTTAGGTGGGAGATTCCCAAGAGTAAAAGTAGGCGTATAAGATACAATGGACTATTATTGGTCACGAGAAGGAACACAAATATGAGGCCTAGCACGGATGAGCCCTGGGGACAAGTACGATTTCACTTAGACAAGGCACTCGGAGCAGTTACACAGACAAAAAGAACCATGGCTCCCGGGGGGGCTTGGCAGGGGAGAATGGGAAATTGTTTGACTGTATATTAAATTTAATATATGATTCAGTTTCACAACACGGGATAGTTTTGGAGGTAGATAATGGTAAAGATTGTACAAGAGTAAATGTCCTTAATGCCATCAGACAGGGTGCTTGAAGATGGTTAAAATGTCAACTGGCAATGGTGGCCCACACCTGTAATCAGAACACTTGGGAGGCGAAGGCAGAAGGGACAGAAGTTCAAGACCAGCTTTGGCTATATAGAGAGGTCAAGGCTAGCTTGGGCTGCATGAGGCCCTATCTCAAAAAACAAACACAGATGGCTGGCACGATGGTTCAGCGGCTGGAGCGCTTGCTGCCATGCCTGTTGCCCTCTGACCCTCGCATGTATGCAGTGGCACACTCAAGCATGAGTCCACACAGCCAGGTCAGCAAACAAGCTACTAATTAATTAAAAAATGTAAACACACACTGACAAAGAAATACTTTTCACCAGCTATTCTTGCTTAACGTTATTCCTTTCATTTCAGAATTTGAGGGGATCTGTAAGTTCCAGGTCAGCCTGAGTTACGTAGTGAGTTCCAGGGTGGCCTAGGCTACAGAGTAAAACTCTTTCTCAAATAAACAAACTACAAACAAGTGAGAATGATTGAGTTTTATATTATACAATGGTAAAAATAGATACGCTATTCTAGCTGGGTCTGGGAAGAAGGACTCCTTTTGGTCCTGTGCCTTTAACAATATGTTGGTCTCAAACTTTCCTCAAGATCTACGATGAAGAGAGGCCAATAAGCACTTGAAGGATGGACGGGTGTGGCAGAGTAGCTTAGATCTTCTGGCCCTGTCACCAAGGCAGGAACAGTTTCTGAGCAAACAGTGAGATCATCATTTGCAAAAGATCAGGTCCCTCCCTGGATGCTGGGACCCCTGTGGGGATGTTAGCATTGCTAACAGAGCTTCAGTTGTTGGCTCCTGGGTGTTAGAAAGAGCCTTCAGCAAGAGTCAGCTCTCTGTATTCTAGACAAGGATTTTGCAGCAGGCAGTGCGACTTCTCTCTCTCTCTCTCTCTCTCTCTCTCTCTCTCTCTCTCTCTCTCTCTCTCTCCCCCTGTGTGTGTGTGTGTGTGTGTGTGTGTGTGTGTGTGTGTAGACACTGGAAACCCAGGATCTTCTGTATGCTAGGAAAATGCTCTACCATCAAGCTATATCCACGTTCTTTTTGTTTTACAGCCATGTTTTTTATGTGTATTTATTTTATTAAGTCTTTTTCAAGATATAATCTCATTACGTAGCCCTGCCTGTCCTGGAACTCACTGTGTAGACCAGGCTGGCCTTGAACTCATAGAGATCTGTCTGCCTCTGCCTCCTGAGTGCTGGGACTAAAGGCGTGTGTCACCACATCCACTTCATTCCCATTCTCTTAAGTGACCTCTTTTAGCTGCCATAACTGGGAGATGCGACTGGCATCTTGTCAAAAGACAACAGAGAGGCAGCTAAACATCCTATCTCGCGTAGGTAGGTCTCCCACAAAGAAGAGTTGTCACTCCCTAAACGCCGGTAGCACTCAAGTCCACACACCCATACACACTCATACACACCCATACACACCCATACACACCCATACACACCCATACACACTCATACACACCCATACACACCCATACACACTCACGCCTTCATCTATACCCTCCTAGGCACCTTCCCGGTCTTTGTTAATTTTCAATGAGTCACATGAAGTTTATAGCATAAAGACACAGTCCTAAAATTAGCCTCTTGCATAACGCCCTTAAAAGCTACAGCCAGGCAATCAGCATGCCCTATATTTGGTCCTGGGCTGCCTTTTGCTCAGGGCACCAGGAGACCCAGGAAGGAGGGAGGGAGAGGAGGCCACCAAGAAGCAAGCACCTGTGAGCAATTCCCTCATTAACATGTGGATGTAGATCTAATGAGTTTAACACGTGGCAGGCTTTCTGGAGGTTGTAGGGAGAGCTTGGGGTAAAAGAAGGAAGGCATCGGGGAGGGGCGGAGTTTAATATGATGATACAGTTTTGTTTTTAAATAACCGAATGAATACTTGACGCTTCTGGAAAAGCATCACCACATGAGGATGCTACAACTGGACACATTAGGTCGGAAATTGACGTTTCCGTTTAGTTGCCCATGATTCTCTGTCTCCCCGACCCCCTACACTCCCAACCCCACCCCACTGCCCAAATCTGAAAACTAGAAACAAAACCAGAGCAGTGTAATTGTTTATGCTCACCCTTCCTTTTGGTTGTGTGTTTCTGAGAGGTGGGTTCACTATGGAGCCCTGGGTACCTCGCCCCGCCCCCCTCCCGTGGCCCCGCCCCAGCATCAGTGCTGCTTCCCCCACACCCAGTGTTCCCTGCTGTGTGGGAGGAAGGGCTGGCCCTGGCCAGCTTCTGGCTCAGAGCTTTAGGTTGCCTTGTGTGCCTGTGTTTCCCATTTGGTTACTTTTTAACGTTGTATGTGGGTAAAGCGCTCTGGCACGCATGTGGAGGTCAGAGGCGAACTTGTGGGAGTCAGTTTGCTCCCATGTGAGTCCTGAGGCCAAGCTGTCCAGCTTGCTGGCCAGTGCCTTTATCTGGTGAGTCCTCTTCACCAACCCGTCCTTGCTTTCGTGATTATTTTCCTGCCAGGGTTTCATGTAGCTCAGGTTGGCACTGAAGTTGTTATGCTGCCAAGGCTGGCATTGAACCCCTGATCCTCCTGCCTCTACTTCCCAAGAGCTGAGATTATAGCCATGTACTATAGCACCTAGATCATTTATTTTATTTTATTTTTTTGAGACAGGGTCTCACTATGTAGCCATAACTAGCCTGGACCTTTCTATGTAGACCAGACTAGCCTGGAACTCAAAGCGAGCCTTTGCCTCCTGAGCGCTAAGATTAAAGGCATGTGCTACCATGCCCAGATCAATTTTTAACTTTTTATTTATGTATTTTTTGTTGTTGTAGCAGCTGGGTCTCTTGTAGCCCAGGCTGGCCTTGAACTCACTATGTAGCTCAGCATGACCTTGCAGTTATGGTCCCGTTTCTGCCTCCCAAGTGTTGCAACCACCATCTACCACACCTAGCTTTTATAGCCAGCAATGGTCCTCACCGAATAGTTCAGGGAGCCTTTTCACCTTTCCGTTTAAAAACTAGTCTAGGACTAGGGGGACAGATTCAATGGATAAAGTGCCGGCCAGAGTTCAGACCTTCTGGACCAGCATATGAAGTCAGAAAGGTGTGGCAGCCACCTGCGATCCTATCCCTGTGTAGGCAGAGGCAGGCAAACCCCTGGGCAAGCTGGATACATAGACTAACCAATAAGCAAGTTCAGTTGAGAGTCCTTACCTCATTAAATAAAGTGAAGAGTGATGGAGAAAGACAGCCAACATTAACAGTGAGCCTTCACACACACACACACACACACACACACACACACACACACACACACACACACACACACATGCAGCCCCCTCTGCCCCCCACAGCATGCAAGCAAGCAAGCAACTGTATGCACATCACTTACACATGCACACTAAGGGGGAAAAAACAGTCTAAAAAGCTGGGCGTGGTAACACTTGCCTATAATCCCTCTACACAGAAACTCATAATGCTTTAAGCCAGTTTTCAACATTTTCATTGGGCCTCATTTGTAGCTCTTTGGCTTGCATGTGGTCTGTGGTCCACAGGATAGACATGCCAGGAAGGTTGTCTATGCCTTGTTCGTGAATATATAGGCTTTTAGCCTGTTATTCTTTAAATAAAAAGCCTGGACCACCAACCCAGACTCAAAACCTTCGACCTACAATTTGTTCTATTTACAAGATGTGCTGTGGCAAGGTGACGCAGAAATTGGGGGAGTGGTCAAGCAATGACTGGTCCAGCTTCAGACCCATACCATGAGAGGGAGCCCACCCCTGCCACTGACTGGAAGGGCAGGGAACCAGAGACTGGAAAGCCCAGAGACCTAGGATAGAACCAAACTCGACCAGCAAAAATAACAAAACCAAAAATGAAACAAAACACAAAAATCCAATCAAAACAACAACAGCAAAACCAGTCAATAAAATGATTCCTAATGATATTCTGCTGTGTTGTAGACAGGCGCCTAGCACAGTGGTCACCAGAGAGGCTCCACCCAGCAGCTGATGGGAACAGATGCAGGGACCCACAGCCCAACATTAGGCAGAGCTGGGAGAATCCTGTGCAAGAAGGGAAGGAAGGATTGTAGGAGCCAGAGGGGTCAAGGACACCACAAGAAAACCCACAGAGTCAACCAACCTGGGCTCATAGGGGCTCACAGAGGCTGAGCCATATATGTTAGGATTCTGCTATAGTCTGCCTACCTGTGATGTCACTGCTTACCTGAAGGGGGCGTGGCCCTTCCCTGGGTCATAGAAAAGACACCCTCCACGTGGCGCTCTATTTCTCTCTCTACCTCTATCTACTTTTCTCTCAACCTCTCTAGCGCTCTCTAGCTCTCTAACTCCTCTCTACCTTTCACTACTTCTCTCTCTCTCTCCCTCTCTCTCTCTCTACCCCCCCCCCCTTCCACGTGTGCCTCCAGAGACAGTTCCTGTACCTCCCTATTAAACCTCTTAAGTGGATCTGTTGCGTGGTGTGATTCCATCCCTCTGTACAGCTCCGCCGTTCACCTCTAACCTCTGCTGTCCACTTTTTACAATATATGTTACAGTTGTATAGCTTGGTCTTCTTGTAAGACTCCTAATGGGGGTGGGGGATGGGGGCTACCTCTGACTCTGTTGCCTGCTTGTGGAACCTTTGTCCTCCCACTGGGTTGCATTATCCAGCCTTAATAAGAGGGGAGGTGCCTAGTTTTATTGCAATTTGATATGGTATGTTTGGTTGATATCCATGGGAGGCCTGCACTCTTCTGAAGAAAACTGGAGGAGTGGATGGGGAAGGGGGTGGGGGTGGGGAGGGGCTCAGAGCAGAGGAGGAAGGGGGGAAATTCCAGTCAGGATGTAATATGTGTGAGAAAAAAATATTAAATTACTATTTGAAAAATAAGCCTTAAGACATAACATTTATTTTTTTCTATTTGTTATCTCTTGTTATTTGTTAGCTCACTAACAGACATTTTCTTCTATTATTGGGATAAATATTAAACTCTGCTTTTGAGGAAAAGTAGATTTTTCTCATTATGTCTGATTGTTTTCTTCAGAACTTGGAGATTTTGGGGGAGAAAGAGTATAAACTAAATTTAGAAGCTGGCATGGTGGCTCATACCTGTAATCCTAGCACTCAGGAGATGGAGGCAGGAGGTCATGAGTTCAAGGCCAGCCAGGGGCTGCAGAGTGAGACCCTCTACGGATAAAATTAGGTAAGTGTTTAGAAGAAGCCACAAAGCTACTGGGACCTGAAGATTGCATCTGGTCTTTAGTGAGTTGCAGTCTTTGAACTTTGGCCCCTGTGTGCCTACCTCACAGGACAGGCACAAAGAGTAAGTAGGATGGTGTGTGCTAACCAGTCAGTGCGCGGCCTGGACCGGGACTACTGACCATTAACCAATCTTGCTATTGATAACAGTTTAATGACTGTAGTGACAAAAGGCATATCAAAGGTTTCTGTTTTTTCATTCTTTTTTTTTTTTTTTTTTGGAGACACACACACACACACACACAGAGAGAGAGAGAGAGAGAGAGAGAGACACAGAGACAGGGACAGAGACAGAGACAGAGAGACAGAGAGAGAGACACACACACACACAGAGAGAGAGAGAGAGACAGAGACAGAGACAGAGACAGAGACAGAGACAGAGACAGAGACAGAGACAGAGACAGAGACAGACTACATAGCCCAGGAGCAAGCTTTAGGTGATGCTCCGCCATTAGCCACCATACCTGCTTATGGTTTCTGATTTTAAAGGATGGTTTTTTTCACTATGCATATTTCTGTATTTACAGTGATAAAATATTTCCCTCAATGGCTTCAAGACCGATTTCTGTATTCTCTTTTTTGGGGGGCTATTGTTTGGGTCTAGCAATAACCCACAACCCACTAAAATTATATTGGTCTATTTTTAACTTTGCACTGCAGTATAACACAGAGAGAAAACCTGCTGCCACAGCATTGTCACTTATCACACAGCAAACACACCCACAGCAGCACCTACACCTTGACACAATTTCTATGTACTCTGGCCTGGTGACCTCCCAAGGGATTGCTGGCTTTGTTTATTGCTGAACCTTGTGGTATATGGGGTATATTCTTCTGTGTCAACCTCTTTTTATTCTTTTTGAGATTCATTCGCTCGTTAGCCAACACACACAGGATCCACACCTCCCTCATGCTTCTCTCAACAAAACATCATCATATTTATGAGCGGCTTTTCATGGAGGCCTCAATAAAGCTGTTGGTTGCCATGTGGAGAAGGAGCAGGGTTCTTGTTTTTGCTTTTGTTTTACCCCCGGAATCAGGGAACAATGTAGCTGTAAGAAACAGTCTGTCTGAAGACTCAGAGGATGAGTGGAGCTCAGGGCTCTTGAGGACACTGGCCATAGTCAGGTTTCTGGAGTAGATAGCCCATGCTCGGTCCACTTGTTTTCAGAATGGTCACACCCTAGATGTGCCCTGTATTCTTCTATGAACATAGAATACACAAGTAACAATGTCATCACTTGCCTAAGTGACTATCCTCTTACATGCAGGAGGTTTTTGTTCTAAGTATGAATGTATGTGTGTATATGTGTTTTCTAATGTGTGTGTGCCTGTGCTGTTACATGTTCACAAAGAGTGTGCTTGCATGTGTGTGCAGGCAAATGTAGAGGCCCCCGGTGGACACTGGGAGCCTTCCTCCATCACTCCCCACGTACTCACTGAGGCAGGGTCTCTCAGTTGAAGTTGGAGCTGGCCAATGCAGCCATTCTGCTCGTCAGCTGACTCCGGGGATCCCCCTGTCTTCTAAGCACCCAGATTACAAGTGGACTGCTGTGTCTATCCAGCATTTATGAGGGGTCTGGGGATCTGGACTGTGGTCCTCACACTTGTGGGGTTAAGTGCTTAGCCACCAGCTATCGCCTCAGATCATGGGGTTTCCAAGTCTGAAACTTGTTGGGCTTGTGCATATGTGTGTGTGTGTGTGTATATATATATATATACTGCAAGGTTGTGTTTCAGCACCTGCCTATGCCTATTTTTCCCGTTGTCAGCATTGGTTGATGACTGCTTTAAAGTCTTATCAATTTAATGTTGAAAAGGTTATTTATGTTGCTTTATTTAATTCTTCCCCATGAAAATATTGCATTTTTATGTTTATTAACCCTTTGGTTGGTGGAAGTAATTTTTATTCTTCTGGCACAACTGTTGTCTGGGAGGCTTACAGCTTTCTCCTGCTAACCTAGGCCTAGTCCAGGAAGCTTCCAGCCTCTGTACAATCTAACCTAGGCCTAGAATGTTTTCAGCCTCTGAGAATTACTGCTTAATAAGCTCACCCTTTCTTGTTCTTTTCGAGCTCTGGGCTGGCTGGCTGTTCAGCTGTTCTGGCTCAAACTGTTCTTCCAGCTGATTTATTTAATCTGGCTTCTCTCTTGGCCTAGAATTGCTCTGCTTGGCCTCAGACTAACTCAGCAATCTGCTCTAATCTTCTGGCTTCTTCTCATTTTCTGATTCGTTCAGTCTTCACCTGAGTTCTCTATCTGTAAACCATCTCTCTATTACTGTCCTGGTAAAACTGCCTCCTCTCTCTGTAAAACTGACTCTTACATAACTTCCCTTTCCTCTCTCTTCTCATGAGAGTTGGGCGTATCCTATTCTGTTAAATCTTCTCTGATTCATCGCTTTTTCTGCCACTCAATTAGACATCACTTTCAGACATGGGTGCTTCTTCTACAAACTGTGTACTTTTGTTTGGGATTAAAGGCATGTACCACCACACATGGACCTAAGCCTTTCTTGACCTGATACTTGCTCTATACGAGGCTGGCCTTGAGCTCAGATCTGTTTGCTTCTCTCTCCTAGATTAAAGGCATGTTTGTATTCCAGCCAGATCACACAGACCTAGAAGGTCTTTGGATGTGATCTCTTGCCAGAGCAGCCATGTTCTGAATTAACATTTCTCTACATTCATTTCTCTTTTCCCTATCTTTTTTCCTATGCTAACGACTGAACCTTGCCAGGTCTTGAATCACTGAGCTATTACTTCAAGCCCTGAGCTCTTTGTATAAATTATCTAATATGGCTAGCAGGACTCAGGAAAAATAAGAATGAAAAAGGAGAAACGGGAGCTTTGTGATCATTTATATAATGTGAGACAAGGTGGCACTTAGATTAGTCCCTCAGCAAATGGCTGCCATGGGTTAGGCCCTCAGCAAATGGCTGCCATGGGTTAGGCCCTCAGCAAATGGCTGCCATGGGTTAGGCCCTCAGCAAATGGCTCCCTTTTTTTTTTTTTTTGCTTTACTGTTGTTGGAAAGATGAAGGAGATGATAGGCATATGGGCCCCTGTCACTATGTCTTAGTGACCTGCTGTCTGTCCAGCAGCTAACTGGCTGTAAGGAGTTCTGAAATAGCCAACATGTCTGGTTATCGATGGCTCAGCTAACCATAGGTTATTGTGACATGGGTCCTGGTAGCCTCTAGTACAAAGAAGGTTGTTCAGGTTCGAACACAAGCTGAAAATTGAGGCTGAAAACAGGATTCATTTTCTGCAGTCAGGTTGCCCAGGCTCCAAGCCACCACACAGGCTGGATTACCACAGAGCTCTTCCACAGACACGCAGCCCAGGTTTTAGAACACAGATATTCACCCTAGTTTCTGGGATTTTCCAGAGTACGGATGTCAGAACAGGCCTGGAACTAGCATGTGTCACATCATAAATGGAGACCAGCTTCCAGAACAGATCCTGTCTCCAGCGAAGGGGGTGGGAGTCCCATGAGGAATGTTTTTTCCCCCCAGGGGCCCAAGGCTAAAAAGCCATACGTGGTTCCTAAAGAGGCTGTGCAGCTTTCATGGCTCACTCAGCACCTAGCCTCAAGATTATCTAGTAGTTCTAATCATTAAGTAGGCAACGCCAAAAGTCTTAGTAAGTATGTGCTGAGAGTTTACTTAGCCACTGTGGGGGGAAAATGTATGTACATTGAAAAACTACACACGTGTTGAAAAATTAATTCATATAAACTCTACATATATATAATTATATTGGAAACATTTCCACTAATATTTTATTATTTATTATGTAACTAGGACCAAGAAATTAATTTGCATTCTAAAGTAGCATTTCTTGCATGTGTATGTGGGTGGTGTATGTGCATTGTGTGGGCACACCTATGTCTAGGTATGTGCATGTATATACGCATGTGAAGGCAAACGATTGATTTTCTGAACCTTTCTCGACTGTGCTCCATGCTGGGTCTCTTGCTCAATAGTGCTCAGGGCTGGGACTTGAACTTAGATCCTCTGGAGAGCAACAGGTATGCTTAGCCACCAAGCCACTTCTCCGTCCCTGGACATTTGGATTTTAATCATGACGACAGCTTCATGAAGATAGAAGATCCACCGCCATGCAAAGGCAGGGTAGGCGCGCACCACCATTCATAGGATTTCTATAAAAATAATTTTAACTCCTGTGTTTGAGCTGGAGCTGTGTCAAGCAAGTCTTGCAGCAGCTTCTGAGAGACGCTGAGCAAGCATCGCTGTATTTTCTCTGGAAACCTAAACTGCTCACAGCCCTTCTGTGAACTTGCACGAGCT
>NC_140484.1:74611366-74843866 GCF_964271855.1 Acomys minous | reverse complement strand
ACACTTGTGAGAAACAAATGGTGTTATATTAGCTATCACAGTCTTTGTTTCTTCTATTTTAAAGTGGTGCTAATGGCAGAACCAATGTCTTAGCGTGCCTAGGAAGATAAAGTGTCCTCATTTGTGATGCATTATGCATAAAAAAGCATAGTAGATTTAGTCTTTTACCTCCTATCCTCTGTAACAGCAAGACCCTGAAATTTTCATGTCTTCCGAGCTTCTCGGTGTCTTTCGTGTTTGGACCACACATTTGTCACTAGCCATGCATCCTCTTGAGTCATTGGAATACCTATGTATTATTCAAGCAAGTCATTTGAGACTGTGGCACTTCTTATTTATCTAAAATTAAGGTGAAGTATAAGCCATCTCATGTGATGTTAATATTAAATTTGCAGCTTAGTGGGGTCTACTGTAGCCAACCCTGGCTTTTCTCCAAGGACTGAATGGAGTGAGTTATGCTTCTACTAAGTCAGAGAACAGGTTAGGAGGCAAGCACCAGTGTGCAAAGCTAGGAAGGCACTGCTGAGAGGAATAGTGAAATACTATTTTTGGGCTATAGGAGCCCCAAATCTGCTTTACCACTCATTGTAACATTGCATTTTCTATCCTTTAGATGTGATCAGCTTGCCTTAGTATCACTGTTATCCCCATCTGCTGAGAAGCAGATGTCTGAGCTCACAGGAAGGAGCACCTATCAGAACAGAAACTACACTTCCCAGCCTCCTTTGTCACACAAGGAGGGCCATGCTAACCATGTGTAAACTGAGTATTCTATGGCATTCCCGAGAAGTGATCTTTAAGGGATGAGAGTCATAACTCCTTGTTTTCACCATTTCATCTTTTCTTCCAGCTGCCATGTAGATGGAGTGGTGGAGGGTATGTTGCTCTTGAATTACAGATGTTTTAAGAGTGATCCCAGGCAAAGACTTTAGAAGAATAGGCAAGTAAGACATGCAGAGAATTCAGTCATCCCAGGGTGATGGGTGGGCGAGTTGTGGCAGACCCATGCTGCAGGGCACTCTGGGATATTGCAGGCCTATGCAGCCGAGTTGCCTCATGCATGTATCAGTTCCCATCTGCTATTAGTTGAGTGAGACTCCTAAAGAGACTGCATCCCAGAAGCTTCCAGTCTGGTGTTTGTAGACAGAACTCCCTGCTCATGCCAGAGAGAGGGCAAGAGCATCAGATACCCACAGTCAGTGTGTCAGAGGATGACAAGTGCTAAGGTGATGTGTGGGCACAGGTGAGGACTATCACAAATGGAGACTGTGTGCACAGCAAAAATAAAAATAAAAAAAGGCATTCTCCCTGCCGACGGGGGCCACTGTTCCTCGCTTTCACAAATTATCATCCAAGCCTATGTCAAAGGGGAAATTTTGTCTCGTTTCATCCAGCATCATGTTTTCTATTGCCCATCCTCAAACCTCATCCTGAATGGTGCATCACTAACAACACTAATCATTGGATAGAGGTACCAGCACATCTTGCGCACCCACCCTTTGAATTGCTGGCTTGCTCATTTTACACTTCCCACCACATAATGCTAAGCTTTATAATAGTTGGGCCTTTTCTACCTTGGCCAGTGCCTAGAACAGAGCTTCTCAAACTGTGGGTTCCGACCCTTACAGGGGTGGCATATCTGATCTTTACACTATGATTCATAACTGTAGTAAAATTGCAGTTACTAAGTAGTGATGAAATAATTTTAAGGTTGGGGGCTACCACAGCATGAGGAACTACCTCAAAGGATCACAGCTTTAAAAAGGTTGAGGGCCACTGGTCTAGTACCTAGTATGGTATCTGGTGCATGGAAAGCTCTTAACAAAGTACTAATTGTAAGTGAAAACAAAAGGGCACATGGACAAGGGCCAAGATGTCCAAGATTGCAGCGTTGATGTCTGATTGGAATGTTTCCGCTTTTATCTTTTCTATTACATAAAAAAAATAGGGGACAATCACATGCCACAGTGCAGTTGTGAGGGTCGGAGGACAACTTTCAGGAATATGTTCTTGTTTTCTATTTTATTTCTGCTGCTTCCTGAGTATTCTAGACTAGCCTGTGAGCATCCTGGAAATGTTCTTGTCTCTATCTCCCATCTTCTCATAGCAATGCTAAGATGTCAGAGGCATGCCATCACCTCCAGCTTTTTCTGTGGGTCCCAGGAATCAAACTGAAGCATGTAGGCTGGCAAAGCAAGTGCTTTACCCACTGGTGAACCACTCCCCTTTTTGAGACAGAATCCTGCCATGGGGCACATGCTGGTCTTAAGAGTGTAGTCAGCTTGCTTCATGGGTCCTGGTATTAGCCAAGTGCTACCATGCCTGTCTGTTTATACCTCTTAACCCATCTGTTACTGGGCAATACTGAACTGCTAGTTGGTAAGTGACTGAAAGAGGCCAGTGTAATGTTGGAGGACCAGAACCTCGACAGAGAGAAACCTGGGTGGGATGCAGCAGTGAATCAAACTGAGGCACTGACATAGAGCCTTGTCACTAGAGACAAGGATAGCATTTCACCTACAGTTCCTGGCAGAGCACGGTTACCCCCATTGGAGTTCCTCTGGAGACTATCCCCCAGTGTGACTCTGGAAAGGAGGCTTTTCCTCAAGCCCTGATACGCTCCCCTTCAGCCATTCAACATGATGGGAAGATATCCTTAAAGGATCCTTGGCCCCATCACAGTGGTGTTCCCCTGGTGACTGTTCAAATAGAAGCCAATGAAAAGTAGCCTGGATGCTGCAGAGAGCCAGGTTACAGCACTGGACTAGGAGCCTACACAGCACAGGCACTGCACAGTATCCTAAGGGTGTGATAAATGTCATCTGTAGCTTTACAACCTCCAGAATGAGTTGGCAGCACAGAATTGACAATTTTATTTTTTTTTCCTTAGTGCAAGTTTTTATCACTGGTAGTTGGTCTCCAGGAAACCCATACAGATTCAGTTTTAAGCAATTGCCTTTACTATCAACACTTACAATGAATTTCCCACTAGGAAACTTCACAATGGCCCTGTAAATAGATGAGTATGCAAATTGAATGTGCCTCCTGGGTGGGCATCACTCTATTGCCTGTGCGCTGAGTTTGACCACAGGTTGCCCAATGGCATCTGGAGTCCTGGGGTCCTGTTAATGAGAGAATACCATTCATGCATTTGTTCAATGGGCAGCTATTGGAGTGGTTAATATGTTTTAGGCACTGGATAGTGGAAGCTAATACCATATGAATAATAGCACAGGGCTTGGTGTAGTTTGCTGTGGTTGGGGATAGAAAGGTTGAGAAGGTGTCCTTTTGGAGTGTGCTTGCAGGGGAGGGAATGCACAGCTTCGCCCAAGCCATCAGTTCAACAGTCTGATGTCCCCACTGTTCCCTAGGTGCCACATGCTCCCAAATGTAGGAATCTTTGTTTGTCACTTCACTACTCTTCTTCCTGACAAAACCCTGCTCCCATTTAAAGGCTATGGCAGATGATGTTGGAAGCCACCAAGAAGTGACTCTTCTTTGATTTGTGTCTATGGAATCTTACTTCAGAGGAAATGGCAACATCGCATGGATATGAGGCCCTGATGATAAAGCTTCATTCACACAGACATGGTGTCTAATTCCTACTGGCTAAAGAGTTTATTGCCTATGTGGAATTAATAGGAAAGGCATTTCTATGCAAAATATATATTATCATGGAAGGCTTCGAACCAAGTCTTTTGCTTTCTTAACAAATAAAAGGCATGAATTTGCAAGGGAGTGGGAGGGGGAATGGGGTTGCAAGAGAGGCTAGAGGGAAGAGGTAGCAATATAATTTAATTTAAAACTAATAACAAAATCTAGAAGTAGCTGATTTTGGAATTGGTACAGTGACTGAGAGGTGTTGTCTGTCTTGGGGCTCTTCCTGTTTCCAGTTTGCCTCCCTCTGGCACCTTAGTGTGTTGCCTTATGGCTCTTGGATGGTGGCCTCTGGTGTAAATAACACATTCTCCTGTGACTGCTTATGGCACACAAAGTGGCAGCTTTCCATAATGTTCCCTCGTTTATTCTTAGAATCCAGATGTCAGCTATGAAGTCTTACTGGCAAAAAGCATAGACCTGGGAGAGGCCAGGGCAAGAGTGTCCCTAGGAATATGACCAAAAAATAAACTAAAACACAAAAAGGAAAGTAAATACTGCCCACCTTTTAGGAGGGGAGCAAGCTAAGGAAGAAGGAGATTTTTTGGGCAATCTGAAGCCAGGATGAAATACGCATTGACTTTATATGCATAGCTTCAGAAAGCACAGGATCACACTGGGCCTGAGTCCACTGGACAAAAAAGGATGCTGCGACATTTCTATTATGGAGAGCAGAGAGCAAATGAAGGCAGTGAAAATATGAAGGCTGGAGAAGGCTGAAGACCGCGGACTCCAAGGTCCCGTGGCCAGACCTGGCCCAGTTCTGCCGGCCTTGCAAAGGCTGCCTGGTATCTTTTGGAGCACATCCTGACCTCACACTGCATCACTCCTGCTTGAACTCTTCCCTGGCTCTTCTCTGCTAAGGGCCAGGAAGAGTAAATAAGTGTATGCGACCAGGGGCACTAGATACTTTGCTCAAGGCTCTGTTTAATGAAATTCTGCCTGAAGCAACGCAGCCTGTGGAAAGTCAGCAAACCTCTGTGGTCTTAAATCATACAGGAACCCTATGAAGAAAAGAGGCTTGCCACTTGTCAAGCTTGAGTATTTCTCAGGAGTCTGCTAAAATTTCTTAAGTTGGAGGCAGATGTGGGGCTAAGATGGCTGTGGTCCAGTGAGGAGACATCTCACTTGTGTGTACACCAGCACCGTCACTGCAGGTGTCCATGCTGCTGACCCAGCAGAGTAAAAAGTTTGTTCAGACAAGAACATGAGTCTTTCCCACCCCCACAAAGGATCTCTGCACATCTACTATGTACCAGCACCTTCATGGATGCTGGATACCCCACAAGGAATGAGCCATTGTCAACACAGTTAATCTAGCAATAATCACTATTCAGAGTAATAATTGATCTGATGGGCAGTTTTTGTTCTCTCTGTGTTTTCCCTTCATGGCTGGCGTGTCTATCAGCTTATCACCCCATGGTGGCCTCAGGATAGTCAAAATCACATATATTAGCTGGCATACCCTGGTGCACAAAGTGCAAACAGTCCTTCCAAAGGCTTTAGATATCTGGGCTTCTCATTTCTACCACACTGTGTCGGCCAAAGAAGCCCTTGAAGGAGCCCACAGTCAAAGGGTGAGTGAGTACCCTGTGGTCTGAAAGGAGAGTGATCAGATCTCACCACGGAAGAGCCAATGAAGCCTGAATACTGTGGCCACCATGGAACAAAGTAGAGCAATCACAGAACACAAAAAAATGAACCGCTACCCAGGGAAGGTGTCCATAGTAGCTACTGTAAAGATGCACAAAACACGGGATGATTCTGTCAACTGTGTCACTGCTGTTTCTGGAGTATTATGCTGCTCCTAATAAACTAAGCCTCCTTATCTTTCTCATCCCAAAGGACTGAGGTTTGAACTGTTTAGAGTTTGAAATCTGAAGTTCAAGTTGCACATCCACACTGGTTATGAATATGCTCTGTGATCTTGACTCAGTGTTTTTGTACATCAGAGCCTGAGCCTCCAGTTGGTAACAGAGAGACTGTTTCCATACCATTAAAAAATGGACAGATGTTGGGAACTTAAAAAACAAGATAATGAATGTTCATTATCAGAGTGAGATCTTGTCAGCTTGCCTTGCCTGCCTTAACTGTGTCTTTATTCTCTCCTGAGGGAAATAGGAACAGAACACCTGTTTAAGGAAAGCTGGGTGACAGTTGCTAATTAGGATTGTCCCCAGCCTCACTGCTGAGAACCCATAGGGTTAAATGAGAGCATCTGACCTATTTTCCTCTCACCCTGACCTCTGCCTCTTACAGATCAAAATACACATATTTTCACACACAGAAGTTTAGGTGCAAATGATCCTCTGTAGTCTCCAAGAGCATTTACTGCATCTTCCTTTGATGCATGGTTGGAGGAAAGTAGAGACCAACTCAGTTCTCATGAGCTGACCTGGTGATATATTTACAGCAACCATAGCTGGGAGCAAATGTGTCCAGTTTGTTCGCCAGTGTCTGTCACATGTAAATTGACTTGATCTGTTTGGAAGTCAGGCAAGAGTTGAATGCCGTGGAAAAGAGAAAGGAATAGGAATGCTGAAAGTGTCCATTAGAGCATTATTATGCCCTTGGTTCTGTAACCTCCACAGCTACACTTTCTAAGTAGCATTCTTTTCGTCTCTGTGTACACTATCTCATACTCCTCTTATTCCTTCATTCACCCTCTGCACACACAGTCATCTGACACTTACTTTGCACAAAGTTTTAAGGAAAGAACATCTTCCTTATAAAGATGGACAATGTATTGCCGGTCCACAAGAAATAAGTATAGTAGTAACCACAAAGAGTGTGTACCATCCCAGGGGAGGCATCAGTGTGCTGTGCATGTTGCTTTCTTTACTCCATCTTATCCTAACTTAAGCCTAGGGGGTCCAGCAATGTCTCATTGAAATGTCAAAGCAATTTAATGATACATACATACATACATGTAAAAACACATACATGCACAATACATATATGCACATGCATACACACAAACATGCACACATACATACATACATACATGCAGACATACATACATACACTTTATTAAGAAAAAGTAAATAGGTAGATTATGTGAGTGGCCTTTGGTCACAGAGAAGGTAAAATGAAAGAGGTATGTACACACAAAAAGTAGCATTTCTGAACTTGAAAAGTCATGCCATCAAACTTTTTATTTGCCAGTGACTACCTTTCAGTTATTCCTGCTCATTTTTTTTGAAACTGAAGAACAAGTGTGCAAGCTATGAAGACACTGTTGATATTTAGAAAATAAAACTCACGGTTTGCAAGATTGCTGGTCAGTAATTCTCATCTTAGCCAGGTGTGACTGTGTTATGAGAGTATAAAAAAGAACCAAGTTCTCAAAATATCTCCCTGTGGCTTAAATAGGAATGCTAGTGTGAGTGGCTTTCCTCCTACACAGTGCAGAAGCAACAAAGTACAAAGTGTAGATCTCAGTACCAAAGGTTTAGGGAAAAAGAAGGATTTCCCACATCAGGGTTTATTTTAACTACGGGAACTGATACATGGTAGAATCCATCAATAAATATGTGAATGTAGTCACAAAAAATAGAAGAAAGGAGATGGAGGTAGGGAGAGAGGGTTGAGGAGACAGACAGACAGACAGACAGACAGACAGACATACAGACAGACACTGGAGAATGAAATGCATGAGTTGGGTCCATATCTGGTTGTGAAATATCTGGTAGTGTGACCACAAGGCATTGCTAGTCTTTTACTTACTTTTCTCAGCATCTTGTCTGTGGTGCAGGCAGGACAGTAGTTTCTATGTCCTATTGTTTTATTGGGGTAACTCATACAGGGCAGCTGCCATATTAAGAAAACTGAAAGAATCAGTGTCTCCCATCACTAAAGGTTCTTGTTTATGTAAATAAGAATATTCAACGTTTGGGATACTCTTATTTTAGCTCCTCATTTGGCTGTGCTGTTTTGCAACCCCACCCCTCAGCCTTTCTGTCTAGTTTTAAAACATGAAATATGTAAGATGGAAGCTTACGCCTTCAGCTTGGAGTGACATACTATTCTGCTCTGTGCAGAATATGATACACAGGCAAGCAAACCAGGGAGGAGGGAGATGTCATCTTCGGTGGACACAGATTCTTCCATACTCTCAATGCTGCTGTGATTCAATGAGTCAACACATGGACCATTTGCAGGAGTATCCTTTACCGCGTTGGGGCCTCTGTAGATCCTATTACTACAAACCCAGCCACTCCTTCTGTGGTTACTCCCACAAATGTATGTTATATCAAAATGATATAATTCTGCTGGCTCAGGCTTATTTTCTGCACCGGCAAGAGCAGCAGGGGGGAAAGAAATCAAAACTAGTCTGGAAAATGGTGGTAGATTCTTAACAAACAAAAGATTCACTTGCTTGAACTCACATAATTTTTGTTCCCTACATTACATTTAGAGCAGCTTGAATCTTGAATTTTCATAGTTTGATCATAAACCAACACCTGCTTGTGCAAGGATGAGCTATGATGGTCCTTTCTTGCCCTAGTTTCGATCTCCACTCTCCTGATGGCTCATGTCCAAGGATGTGTTGTCCCCTTCCAGCCTTTAGCTTTCCCCCATCCTTCAACTGTGTCGGGGGTCATTTCTTCAAAGCTCTGGCATATACACAGCTTTGGCAAGTGTGAGCCTCAGATATTTGGTCTAGTGTCCTCAAATTATGACAAAAAGAGAAATTCAAGTAGTTACGGGTGCAGCAGTTCAATCTCCAACTTTTCCTTCTGAGTTCCTGGCCATAGGTTTCTCTCCCAACCCTCTGATTCTCTCTGTGTCTCTTTCTGTCTCCATCTTTCAGTCTGTTGCTATCTCTCTCTGTCTCCATCTCTCTGTCTCTGTCTCTGTCTCTGTCTGTCTCTGAGTCTCTGTCTCTCTGTCTCTGTGTCTGTCTGTCTGTCTGTCTGTCTGTCTGTCTGTCTGTCTGTCTGTCTCTCTCTCTCTCTCTCTCTCTCTCTCTCTCTCTCTCTCTCTCTCTCTCTCTCTCTCTCAAATACCCCAGGGACTTACTAATGCTAGCCAAGCTCTGTACCACTGGATAATATTCCCAGCCCCAGAGACATTTTAATTCTCTTTCTGGCCTATGAATTTTCCATTTCTTGCCAGGCCAAATATCCTCAATAAATTTGACAAAATTATACATACTTCCTCAGGGGTTTCATGTGCATTCTCTCCTTGAAGCCATCAGAGAATTTAGTGCTGTAAGGCTGGACACAAACATCCCTCCATCTCAGCTCCAGCATGCTTGTCCTTTCTCATCCTGCAGGTGTTACAGCTGAGCCCAGGGAGACCAACTAGGCCTTTGCAGGAGGGCAAGGGCAGGACAACTGGCTTCGTGCTTGGAGTAGGCAGGACTTAATGAATGCCTCTGAAAATGGAGCTATGCCCTATACCCAACTTAAGGAGTAATGTGAAAAAAAGATGTCCCAAATTCTCCTCTTCTTCATTTTCTGAAAGTATAATATAATTACACCATTTCTTCTTTCCCTCTCTTCCCTGAAAATTCTCTTACAACAGCATATGCATGTGTACCTGCCATAGGTCCAAGATTTGTTTCTACTTGCTCATGATAACCTCATAATGTTGGTCTTGAGGCTTTTGGGTTCACTGTCCCCCCTCCCCATTTTGCAGAGGAGACTGAAACCTACTGAGCACCTGCTCATAGTCCAACAGCTAAGAAATGATAGGGCTGGATTTTGACCTCATATAAGATGATCTCAGATCCTGTTCTGTTGGTCCCTCAAGTTCTGCCATCCAGTAAAGGACAATAAATAAGTACTAAATGTCCATTGTTTTAATTTCCATTTATCACTCAGAGGTATACATATCTCCATTAGTTAATCATAGTGTACACAGCACTGTGTTTTCTATAATTTTAATTTATGGTTTAGTTTATAGGCATGGTTTTATGTTAATTATCTTCATAATGATATGTTATGATTACATAATTTTCTATATATGTATATACACTTAAGTAATATATATATATATTAAGTAAAGTAATATATAAGGAAGTATATACTTAAGTAATAAATCACCCCAATTGTTTCTCAGCCATTTATTCATTTTCTTTAATTGACTCAGCAAACATTTTTGTATGTAATTAATTTATTCAGATTACATCTCAATTGTTTTTTCCTCACTTGTATCCTCCTGTTCCTCCCTCCCTCCCTCTTTCACCCTATTCCCCTCACCTAGGTCTGTGACCTAAGGGAACCTCCTCCACCACCATATGGTCACAGGCCATCAGGTCTCATCTTTGTAGCCTGCTTATACTTTCTCTGAGTGCCACCAGTCCTCCCCACCAAGGGGAAGTGGTCAAATATGGGGCACCACAGCTCATGTCAGGGTCAGTCCCCACTCTCCACACAACTGTGGAGAATGTCCTGTCCATTGGCTAGATCAGAGCAGGCGTTCAATGTTTACTGCGTGTATTGTCCTTGGTTTGTGCAGTAGCCTTAGCAGACCTACCTGGGTCCAGATCCACCTATGTGGTGTTCTTCTTGTAGGTTTCTAGGACCCTCTGGATCCTTCTATTTCCCCATTCTTCCATACTTCTCCCATCTAGAGTCCCAGTAGGAAGTCTTCACATCTATCCCAATCTCCTGGTAAGTGAAGACTTTCATAGGACATCCCTTTCGGGCTAGTGTCCAATTATAAGTGAGTATATACCATATGAGTCTTTCTATTTCTGTGTTAACTCACTCAGTATGATCATTTCTAGTTCCATCCATTTGTCCAAAAATTTTGGAAATTCCTTGTTTTTAATAGCTGTGCAGTATTTCATAGTGTAAATATACCACAGTTTCTTCATCCATTCTTCAACTGAGGGACATCTAGGTTGTTTCCAGGTTTCTATAGGAAAAATAGAACTATTTAATTTGTTTATCTGATCTTGATTCAATTTTGGAAAGTGGAATTGATCAGAAAATTGTCCATTGCCCTTAGATATTCAAATTTTGTGATATATATATGCCTTTAAAGTAGAACCTTATGATTCTTTGTATTTCTTCAGTGTCTGTTGTTATGTCTCCTTTTTCATTTCTGATTTTGTTGATTTGGATAGTGTCTGTCTGCCTTTTAGTGAGTTTGGCAACAGTTTGTCTATCTTGTTGAAATTCTCAAAGAACCAGCTCCTGGTTTTATTGAATCTTTGAATTGTTGTCTTTGTGTCTAACTTATTGATTTCAGCTCTGAGTTTGATTATTTTCAGACATCTGCTCCTCTTGGGTGTTTCTGCTTCTTTTTTTCCAGAGTTTTCAGATGTGTTGTTAAGTTGGTTATATGGGATGTTTCCATTTTCTTTATAAAGGCACTTAGTACTATGAATTGTCCTCTTAGCACCACTTTCAATGTGTCCCACAAATTTGGGTATGTTGTTTCTTCATTTTATTTGAATTTCAGGAAGTCTTTAATTTCTTTCTTTATTTCTTCCCTGGCCCATGTGTCATTAAATAGAGAGTTATTTAGTTTCCCTGTGTGTGTAGACTTCTTGTTATTTCTGTTGTTTTTGAAGTCCAGCCTTAACCCATGGTGATCTGATAGGATACAAGGTATTATTTCAATCTTCTTGTATATGTTGAGGCTTGCTTTGTGACTTATTATGTGATCAATTTTGGAGAAGGTTCCATGGGGTGCTGAGAAGAAGGTATATTCCTTTGTGTTTGGGTGAAAGTTTTGGAGATATCTGTTAGATCCATTCGATTCATGATGTTGGTTAATGTCATTATTTCTTGACTTAATTTCTGTTTCAATGACCTATCCTTCAGTGAAAGTGGGGTGTTGAAGTCTCCCACTATTAATGTGTGGGGATTGATGTGTTGTTTAATCTTTGTTAATAGTTCTTTTACAAGTGTGGGTGACCTTGTATTTGGAGGATAGATACTTAGAATTGTGATGTCATCTTGGTTGACTTTACCTTTGATGAGTATGAAGTGACCTTCTTCATCTCTTTCGATTAATTTTGGTTGAAGGTCTTTTATTATATATTAAAATGGCTACACCAGCTTGCTTCTTGTGATCATTTGCTTGGAATACATTTTTCTAGCCTTTTACCCTGAGGTAATGTCTATCATTGTGGCTGAGATGCGTTTCTTGAATGCAGAAGAATGTTGGGTCTTGTTTACGCATCCATTCAGTTAGTCTGTGCCTTTTTAGTGGAGAATTGAGACCATTGATGTTGAGAGATATTAATGACCAGTGACTGTTAAGTCCCTTAATTTTGATGTTGGTTGCAGTAGAGTGTATGGTTAGAGTTTTGCAATGATGTAGTTATCTTTTTCCCATGTGATTTTGGTTGTAGCTTGTCACTGTGGGTTGGAGGTTTCCTTCTAGTAACTTCTAGAAGGCTGGATTTGTGGATAGGTACTGTTTGAATACGTTTTTGTCATGGAATATCTTGTTTTCACCACCAATGGTAATTGATAGTTTCATTGGGTATAGTAGTCCGGCCTGGCATCTGTGGTCTTTTAGAGTTTGTAGGACCAATGTCCAGGTCCTTCTGGCTTTTATGGTCTCTGTTGAGAAGTCAGGTGTAATTCTGATAAGTTTGCCAAGCCTTTTTCCCTTGCTGCTTTTAATAAATTTTCTTTGTTCTGTACATTTTGTGTTTTGATTATTAAGTGGTCGGAAGATTTTCTTTTCAGATCTATACTATTTGGTGTTCTTTAGGCCTCTTGTATGTTTATATGCATCTCCTTCTTTAAATTGGGGAAATTTTCTTCTGTGCTTTTGTTAACGATATTTTCTGGGCCTTGGAGTTGGGCATCTTCTCTTTTCTCAATGCCTATTATCCTCAGGTTTCATCTTTCATGGTGTCCTTGATTTCTTGAATGTTTGGTGGCAGGGAATTTTCAGATTTAGCATTTTCTTTGGTGGTTGCTTCAAGTTCTATGATTTCATCTTCTAGTCCCTAGATTCATTCCTTCATCTCTTGGATTCTTTTAGAGAAGCTTGCCTCTGTGTTGCTTGCTTTCTTCTCTAAGGTCTCTCATTCTCATTTTTCTTCTGTCTGTGCTTTTAATCAGTGTTTCCATTTTCATCTTCAGATCTTGAACTTTTTATTGATTTCCTTCATCTGATTGTATTTTCCTAGATTTCTTCCAGTGCCTCTCTATAGGTGTCTTTTATGTCTTCAACCTGTTTGGCTGCATCTTCCTGCATTTGCTTACAGATTTTATCTGTTTCTTCCATTAGCATCTTCATTACTAAGGATTTGAGGTCATTTTCTTGTATTTTGATTGTGCTTGAGTTCTCAAGGTTGCTTTCTTTGGGATAGCTGGGATCTGGAGATGCCATATTGTCTTGGTTTTTGTTGTTTGCATTCTTATGCTCACCTTTAGTCATCTTGCTGTCTCTGATGTTGGAAGGTAGCTTCTTGTGTCCTTCACTGGTTATTGAGAGTGGATAGTTGGTGAGTGATTATAGGTCAAAAGCCTTTGTCTGTGGGGATCAAGGAATTCTTCCCTGGAACAGACAGGTGATGTGGTTTCCACTCCAAGTGACTTTGCTCCACACCTGAGGCTTCCCACTGGTCAGCAGAGGTAGGCTTCTGCGCAGACCTGTTCAGAACATGTAACTGAAGTGGTTCAGCCCCGCTGAGTTGCGGTGGCTCTTTAGTTTTCTTTTCTGATGCCCCAGGGCTGCCAAACCTCTCTCAAGACTGTGGGAGCCTGGCTAGGCCAGTTTCTATTTGCCTAATTATACAGGCATGGACTGCTGTGGCCAGTAATTAGGTTCCTGTCGAGACCCGTGCAGATAGCGCTACTGTGGTGGTTCAGTCCTTCTGAGTTAGGGATGCTGTTTAGTTTTCTTTCCTGACCCCTCAGGGCTGTCCAGCCTCTCCCAAAGTGTGGGAGACCCTACTAGGCTGTGGAGCCTGTCTAATCCATGTTCTATCTGCCCATTTGCACAGGAACAGTCTGCTGTGGCCAGTATCTGGGTTTCTGTCCGATCCTGTTCAGACTGAGCTGCCGAGGCTGGGTAAAGTGTTCATAGCCGCCTGGGCTTCTGTGTGGCCTCTGGGGCTTTCTGTGGACTGGCGAGGCATGGGTGGGAATCTAAGGACAGATCCACCCATTTCCCTGAGATTTCCCCAGGCTCTGGTGCTTCACTGTCCGGAGTTCAGTCCCATATGCTGAGTTCTGGTTATAGAGCCCAGCTGCAGTTTGCAGGCGGTTCTGGTCCAGAGTCTGGGGACTCAGCTCCTGTCTTCTGTCAGCTGTTTATTGACCTGGGGCCAGGCCCGCCTGTGATCTGCACTGTGCAGGACCCCACTCACCTAGTGTTCTCAAGTTCTTGCAGTCTGTGGCTCCCAGTCAGGTCCCTGGTCCCCATGCAGTAGACCAGATACAGTGCATTATGAGCTCTACCACCTTGGAATCCCCTCAGCAAACATTTAATAAGAACTTAAAGTGTGTTAGGTGATAGAGCCACATACTGGATATATATAAAAAGACAGTGTGTATTCTAATGATATGCATAGATTAACATGGCACATAATAGTCAGAAGAACATACGGAGCTCAGGTTAATTTAATGTTGTATCTCTACTCTGAAAATGTTGAGTGCCTTCTTTGTGCCTTGCTATTATTTATATGGATACTTACATAACATATTAGTATCCCAGTTAATTTCCAGATAAGACATGGTTATTAAACATACACTAAAGATAAAGAAACCCTGCCCTTGGAAGATCAAAACACGCCTGAGATCACTTAGCAATGCTATTATTATAGCCTACATAGCTATAGTGTAATTATAGACTGAGAATTTTGAGCTTCCACTGTACCTGGCCTTCCCTGTATAGTGGTGTTTCAGCTATTCCCTACTGGGGACTGCTGGGAGCCAGCATGGATATATACAGGAGTGTACACTTTCTAGTTCATGGAAGGGCCAAATGGTGTGATCATTTCCACACACAATATCAGAGTTAGTGTCATGCCATGGAAGATTTTGCCTTGTATTCTCGCCTGTACAGCATGACTTGAGGTGACCTGAGTTGCCTGGTGACTAGTCCTTTGTGGAGAGCTTATAGGCCTTTACGAGTCTTCAGCTCACACAGGTTGGCTTATGAGTAGAGTGAACAAGAAGGTGAGCATCTGCACCCTACAGAGAAATGACAGAAAGGGTAGATGTGAGTCTCCCTGTTGCAGTTCCAGGAAGACAGGTTGCCTAGTGGCAGAGAAATAAAGTCTTATAATACATGTTGGTTCAGTTTCCAACTGGGTGGAAGATGGTGGGGTGCCGGTAGTGAGCATGGGAGAGTCAAGGTGCGGAGGAAAGTCTCATCAGGGTTCCAGTTCAGAGACAAAGGCTAGGCAGACACTAGAGGCAGAAAGTGCCTCTCCCATCACATTAATGGGAACATTCTGAATGCTCCACAGAAATGGCTGTCAGGACTTGTACCCAGACTTGCAGCATCAGCATCAGCTGAGAATGTGCTAGAAAGAGAATGTCATGGGTTGCATGCCAGTCTATAGTCTTGGGATGGATGCAGCCATGGAGTTAGGGGAATGGCTGTCACATGGGCTCAGGTGGGAAAACTACCACCTTAGAGCAAGAGATGAATTTAATATTTCTCATTTCAAAAGAAGTTGGACATATTGTGCCTTTGGTTTTAAATCACATGATTCTCTCTAGTAAAATCAGAAATTACAAAGCACAATAAGTTTGCCCACAAAATTTACCTTTTAGGTTCCCTATACATTTTTCTGTTGATCATTACCTATACAAACCACAACAACGCTATGGATAGTTTGCCTCAGTTTTGATGGGTCAACCTGAGAATCCCCTCCTGGGCTCAGGTGACAAGAAAGGAAGACGATAAGATGGAGGAACCTAGCCCAGATGTCCAGGGAGGAGGGTGAAGTCAGGGTGTCAGAGCCTCTGGGATTTGAGAGGAGTCACGCTTGCCTAAATTCAGAGGCCTTAGCAGTTAAAACCTGCCTGGGAGCATATTACCCTCCTTATCACTCTCATTAGATGGAATAAGATTTATGTCAGCTCAGAAATCATCCCAGTGATCAAAATATGTGAAGGGCTGTCATGGGAAAGAGGGATTAATCTCTCAGTCATTACATGAGGAGTGGGAGGCTCTTCAGGGGAAGGCAGTCAGAGAGCTAGATGCTGGCTAAGAGAGAGTTTTAACTCTGTCTCGGAAAAAGCACTTGCAATCAGAACTCACAGGCAATAGGAAGGCTGCCCAGTAAGCAGAGAGCCCACAGCCTGGGACCTGCTGTCCTCCATGATAAATTGTATGATAAGATGGGCAGCATATTAGCCATTGTGGTCTTCAAGTGTGTTCTTTGCAACTAGTGAAATGCCCACACTTTAAAGGTGCATGAATAGTGACTGACTTCTTGGTCAGACATTGTTCCCTCTCCAATTTACTCTTGCTCCTCTGACGTTGACATTGAATGATGGGGCCAACAACCGTTTTATTTTATTTTAAATTCCTCTACTCAACCTTTTTTCTGCCAGTAAGAAGCATAAAAGAATCTCACAGTGTGGGGTCTAGATCCAGATCGCCTGTGTTCAGTTCTGCCTCTGTTCTTTACTGTGTGCTATTGGGTCAATTGCTTGGTACATATGTATTGCATTTTCTTTCTTTCTTTTTAATATTTTTACATGCATTTATTTGTGTGTCCATGCACACATGTGTGGATTAAACCCATGTCAGGACTGGCTTCAAGGACCCAGCCAAACCATATTGCTTCCCTCATTGCATTTTTGTAACTTTGACAATCCATAAAACTGATTTTCAATGAGGGAATTAATAGGTTAATCCAAGAAGGGTGTCTGCAGCCATGTCTGATAGTCATCATCAATGGAGGTTCTCATTCTTTCTGCTGCTGATAATTATTTCTCCTGCTGTTCATTATTTGCACCATACACCTGTCACATCAGTGTTTGAGCAGTGACATCTGCTTCAGTGTCCCCCGGTGCTTCTTTCTGTCCCCATACTGCAGCCCTGAAGTCATTAGAGCATAGCCTAGAGCAATTTCTGTCTGCAATAGACATTTTATTCCTTAAGATGGGGAATTTTCTGTGACACTCAAATATAGGGAATTCATGCTTAATTAATTCAGGAACAATACTATAGCACTTGGCAGGTAGAGACCCTGGCCATCCATCCATCCATCTACTTGTATAGAACTCACACGAATGAGGTGATGTTATGCAATGAGTGTGTGTGTGTGTGTGTGTGTGTTTTGCAACCACTCCAATACTGTGGTTACTAGCTGCAGTTTTGCAGTTCATTTATTTCACTTTGTGCTCCTATGCTTTCTAGGTATGGCCGGGGGCATGTCCCTTGGCCTCTTTCTGTGTTGCTGTTTCTTCAGTGATGACTTCACTGGTTTGTGCCAGTGTTGAATGAGGCACACGTGTGTCTGGTTTGCTACAGATGCTACATTTTGTGTCCCTCTCTGTCTTTGCTGAGAGAAAATGAAGGGCTTGGCAGCACATGAACTTGAACCTGAGCTCATACACTGATAAGGAGCAGATGGTCCTCATTTTCCATCACACAGGAGCCTGGGAAAATGAGCCTATTATTCAGTGTGAGGTCTGCTGTGGTCCAGTGCTTCGACTTAAGGCACCTGTGTCAGGCAACAGAGCTTGTTCCCAACCCCAAATAAGCACACTGACTTGATGCCTAGCACAGTGTCAGGTGCGGCCGGCAATTATACTCTAGGTTTACAGATGAGGAGGGAACTGAGCAGTGCTCTTCTTTCTATCCGTGGCCCGCACACACTGCTCTTGTCTTCAACATTTGCATGTGATGCTTCCCCCAGCCATTTACCAAGGAGGTGTTAGCAGTAGGCCAGGCAGAGATGTGGGTCTAAACACTTGAATGGTCAGAGCACTTTATCCATCTAGTCCCAGATTCTGCCTTGTGAAATGGTAACAGAACCCCAAACTCTTGTGGGGATTAAGAGCAAACTTCATAGACTCGCATCAATATTAGATTAGTTTCCCTTTCCTCGTGTCACTTTGAAGTTACGGAGGGCTTTGCCCTCTGGATAATCGTCATAAGCTCAGGACCGGACTCCTTCACACATGTTTCTGTTCTTTACTAATTCACTCCTTCCACAGGGATGCCTTTCTTAGGACACTCGTTTGTCGAGCACCCTGGCTACAGTGGTCCTTCTCCAGGACCTAGGAGTACAAAATAAATAACATCAACTGTTTACTTGGAACACTTTACACTCTTTCCAGAGAGAAAGAAAATAGTTACCTATAACATAACTTGACAAGATGATGTATCTAACGGAAGTCGCATGCAGCTTACAGCTAGTGCGTAATGGCATCATTTCTCAATTTATGCAATCTGTTTTCTACACTGTTTAGCTCCCTCCTGCCCAAACGTTGCCTTCAGCAAGCCACAGACATTTCTGTACAGGCTGATTTTTAGTAAAATGTTGTCTGGGACTGAGGGTAAAATTTGATGACGTTAATAGTGAACTCACCATGTTTCTTGGCTCCCTAAAGGCTAAACAAAGGAACTCTTCAGTGAGTGAAGGGAGACCATTCAGTTGTTTATGGACTTCTACATCCATCCATCTACCCATTCACTTATCCACTTGGCACCCATATATATATAGATGTACATATATCTACACATTGACTCATTCATGTACACAACCATCCATTCACTCACTCATGCATCCATCCATCTATCCATCCACTCAACCAGTTATCTACCTCTGCCTCATTTTCATTATAGCACTGATAGACAAGAGTGAAGAGTCTTAAGCCTGACACCTGAGTTCCTTACTAGCTACACGATTTGTAAGGTCATAAACCACGTTGGGCCTTGATTCTTATTCTATAAAATCACATAGTAAATGTGATTGTATTGGTTACCTATTACTGTGTACAAAATTACCCCAAAATTTGGTGGCTTGAAAGAATATTTACCACTTCATTATTTCCTTGGGCCCACAAGACCCTCACAGAGCTTCCCACTGATTCCAAGCCTTTTGCAAGGCTGAAAATCACAATGTTGACCTGTGCAACTGCTCTGAGGCTCAACAAAGGGTCAATCAAGGTCATTTATGAGGATGCTGTCGGGTTTTAACCTTGAGGATTATAGTTCTGAGGGTATCAGCTGCTCCAAAGTTGATGGCTAGAAACTTTTCTTGGTCACAACTCTGAATAAGGTTGCTCACACATTGCCTGGACTGACTGATATGAGCCATAGGACAGAGAGTGAGCATCAGCAAGACCAAAGACTCAGTGCTTTGCAGTCTTAACTTTGTGACTTCTAGTCATTGTCAGTGAGTCAGTCAGCCCTTCTCACACTCAAATAAATGGATTATATTTGCTATGTGTGCCACAAAGGTTGAGATAGGATCTGGGCATGGTGACGCATGCTTGTAATCCAGCTACTCAGGATTCAGAGGGAGGCAGGTTGGAAGTTAAAAAATAGCCTGGGCAAGTTAGTGCATCAGTCTCTCTCTCTCTCTCTCTCTCTCTCTCTCTCTCTCTCTCTCTCTCTCTCTCTCTCTCTCTCTCAAAAAAGAGGCGTGTTCATATAGCTCAGTGTTTGAGTATTTGCATAACCTTGCATGATGCTTTGGGTTCAGTTCACAAGAGTGCAAACAGAGGGGTGTGTTGTCCTTGGAACCCATTGAAAGTCACTCTTCACAGTGAGAATTAAAGGACTTCTACAAGTGTCATGGTCATACCTCACAATTAATTACTATTAGCTGTTATTGTTTCTAGTACTCTTGTTGGTGTAAGTTTCATTAGCTGTTCACTGTATTTTATAACAGATCTAGTATGCCATAGTTTTTACTGCTGGTGCCTTTCAAGTGACAAATGGGATCAGAGGAACTAAAAGTGAGTCCGCTTTCACTTTTTGTGCATGAAAAGGGTAAAACCACAGAGTAGAAGACGACTGTTGTATTGTCAGGAGAAGGCAGAGGTCCAATGATAGAAGGCTCTGGATATAAAGAGATATTAGCCATTGTGTGTGTTAGTGGGAAGGCGACACCCTCTAAGGTATGCCAGTTCCCACAGGAGTTTGAAGTCCACCCCTGACATATTAGGAGTCATGGACAATAAGGATTGTCAGCTACGGATGCATGTTCCAGAGGAAAGGGGGCAACTTGAGAGACTCTGAAGCCTCATAACTCAAATTCAGAAAAGAATGTGCCTTTCCCATTGACACAATTTAATAAGAAAACCCAGTGCGTGAGACCAGCTGTTCCTCCTTCAAGATCCTTCTCCAGGAACTGTACACCGTGTACACTCTGTACACAAAGTGGGCACTCTTGTTCCCTGTTCTCACAGAGCCTGCTGGGAAATAATGGTAAGAACTCAGGCAATATTTTAGAGCCTGATTGTAGCACCTGGCTCTGTGAACTTGAATGTGATAGTTAATCCTTAGCATCCCAACTTCCTTCTCTAAAAATGGGGTGGTCGTAATGGCTTTAAATACTATGACAATGACAACAATGACATGCACATACATAGGCCTATTATCACATTGTTTGTGTGTGCGGCACATGTGTGTATGTAAATGTGTGTATGTGGACACTCTTCCCCAATGTGCGTGTCTGACAGCCAGAGGTTAACACCAGGTGCCTTTCTCTATAACTTTCCACCTTGTTTACTGAGACAGGATTTCTCACTGAACCTGGAGCTCACAGATTTAAGTAGACTGCGAGTCCTGGGGTTGTTCTTTATTATCCCCATTTTCCTGTTGAGGAGACTGAGAGTGAGACATTTGTCTTACTAGTAATTTGAAGAGCCCAACTTCAAGCTATTTTGACTTCAGAGCCCATGTGACTAGCACACTGTCAGATGGCTCAGTGGTTAGATGTATAACACATGGTCCTCTCTTTTGTGTAAGTAAGCAGTCATGGAAAGGGACCTTTGGCTGTACCTGCCTGAGAACTTCACATACAAAATGGAATGATTTTAAGTATAGGGCTAACACAGAGATAAGCACGCAATATATCCCTTCTAACTGAACTTTTATTTTATACATCTTTATGTTTCTCCATCATACCATTCTTTCTATTTGAGAACTTGTGATCAATCAACACAGCATTAATTGTTGATAGTCTGTCCACTGTGGACTTTGCTCAGGACCTCAGAGGACTGGCCACAGCTCCCGGGGTCATTGCCTGGAAGTGTCGTGCTTCTCCTGTGCTCTTACTGTGGATAGCAGCATCAGGCATGGGGGTTGCTGAGCTGTTTGCCTTTTCCCAGGCTGCATCCTAGGAGGGCCTCTGCGTTAACATGCAAACCATGCTGAAAATGAGGCTCAGGAACCGAATGATGCAATTCTGAATCCTGCATTCCAAATTTGATCTTGGACAATGTGTTTCAGTTAAAAATCCAGCAATGGAAGATGCAAAATCCTGATAGTTCACACTGATGAAGGAGGTGTGCCCTTTGGGAACACTTGAATGATGTCAACCCTCATGTTCCATGCAGAGAGCTTGTGGCATCCAAAGGTCCAGATTACAGCAGTTACATGTGACAAGTGGCATATCTTATAATGAATATTAATTCTACATAGTTTTTATGGATGTGATATTCTGTAATTTTCAAGGAATCTAAACTGGAAAATATGTTGTCTTAAGATGTGTTAAACTTCTGCCCCTTAATAGCTCACATAGGAAGTCTGTGACATCTTCCATTTACACAATTTCATGAGTGTGTCAGGTGTTTGTTTGGTGTATCCATGCTGGAGTCTTGCTTCGTTTCTTCCCAAATTCTCACCAATGCTCATTTCCCCATTCAGTCATCAGCTCATTTGTTGTCACAGTTTTCCTGTCCAATCCCTTAGACTTGTCCTTGACTCTTCTCTCACTGTTCACGTACAACACACTCACCAAATCTTGTCATTTTTACTTCTGAAAAACATCCACATAGCCTATTCTTTCCACCATATGCCAGCCATCAGTGTTTCATCTTGTCTAGAACATTCTGGAGACCTCTCTTTGATAATCTGGCCCTCTTTGCAATTTTTTTCTTCACTTTCTGAAAGACAGACTCTTTGGAAATGTCAAGTCTGAACTTGTCCCTTTTGTCAAACCTCCTAGAGGCTTCTTGTCTCACAGAGAATAAAATAGATACATTAAATGTTCTTCAAAGACACAAATTCAGCAAGAGTTTACAGTCTAAGTTGTGTGATACACCACAATCTATTTTACTTTTTACCAGTGGCTAGGCTTCTCTTCCTCTCCCTCGCCTTTGTTTATTTTTGTCACATGTACCTAAAGACTGGCCATTTCTCACTTCTCAGATGGTTTATCACAGGTGGAATTTCAGATGAAGCAATAACATGACCAGGAAGAAAAGAAATTGACTAATATTTCCTGTTATAGCTTAATTCACTTTTTAGCTCTGCAAAATATGTCTAAGTTAGTGTATAAAACTAAACCTGCAGCACTGGTGAATTTTATAAACACGTCTTGTATTAATCAGATTAAAAACTGTATATCTACTTTTAAGATGGCATTGGTTTTACTAGACGGCACACTTGCCTGATGGTCAAAGCCTTGGTCTCCTGTCTGCTGTTGGTAGTGTGCCCTCCATATACCATCCGTGAGTAGCAGTTAACTCCTTCCCTGCCATCATAGCTGAACCAGGAAGAGATTCCTGATGCTTTCTACATCCCACATGGTGGGACCAGAACAGGTTTGGCTTCCAGGGTCAGAGTGTTTTCTTTTGTCTTAGCCATGTCAAAGCAGCAGTAGGTGACCTATGAGTAAGCACACTTTGTTCTCCATACCTTCTGTTGAAATGGGAACTTCATATAGTTTCTACACGTAACAAACTGCATTTCTTTTTTATTTCCCCTTCTACTTTGACTAATGTAAAGCCATCTTGAAGTCACCAGCCTGACTAGCACATTTACAGAACTTTTCCTGGGTCTTGGGCATGTTGGATGCAAACTTACAGTTGGGTCTCTGTATCTCTGAGTTCTACACTCCCGGGTTCAACCAAATTCCTACATTTCTAACCTTGCATGTGTAGACTGTTAAAACTTTCCATGTATTTCCCCAAGTATTTCCCCAAGACAATGTGCAAATACTAGTTGTAAAACATTAATGTGTAATCTATACATGATTTAATGTATGTGAGGGATGTGCATGTTATATGTAGATGCTATGTTGCTAACATAAGGGAATGCACAGATGGGGAGTCTAGCAGTGGATCCCCACAGATACATGGAAGGGGAACCATATTCATCCATAGCAAACGAACTGCCTAGCACATAGAAACATTGTTGTTGTACTCACATAATGTAATCTGTTACCACAGTTGTAACCATTAAAATGAGCAGTGACTCTCACCTTAGATACTCCGTGAAGCATAACTCAAGTCAGGCAATCTGTGAGGGCACTATTGATACACTTGTGTGTTTCTGGGTTTTACTTTGTGTTCTTTTCCTTAGTACAGGCTTGGCTATGATGTTTCATTTGTCATTCTCTCCTGCTTCCCACATGCATCCTATGCTCTACATGCACTGAAACCATTTAAAGTTCCAGCATCCACCATGACCTTTTAAAATTCTCATTGCAGCCTGCATCTGCGTTTGCATCTGCATCTGCATCTAAATAATGAATAATATTCACTGGGTTGTAGGACCTACATGTAGGACCTTACATGGCCATCACTAGGTTATAGAACCCAAAGTTTTCTTCTTTTTAAGTGATTTCTCCCATAGTATGTCATCTAAGTGTTCTGAAACTGCCCTTGAGTGGTTTTCAAAGCCCTCCCCCTCAAAAGCAGGATGCTATCAGCACCACAGAAAGCTGCTTCTTCTTTGGAATTCAAATTCCCAGTCCCATGACAGTTGCTCTATAAAAGGAAAGTGGAAGAACATTGTTTATTCTTTAATTAAAGCCATAGCTACGACAGCTGTTGACAGCCTGATTTAAGCTCTTCTGTGGAAGAGAAGTGGGGCTCCCAGGGCCCTCTGTGTGGGTGTCCTACTGTGACCAGTGGTGTCAAAGACAGACTGCTATTCCCCTCCTGGTGCCTCCTTGGCAGAGATCTTTTCTTAGAGGCCTGTACGTTGTCATGGGACAAAACAGTTTTGAAGAGAGGCTGACTCAGCTTTACATGTATTGGCTACATTTTTTGGGCCTCTATTACCTTTGCAAAACGGTGAATCAAATGCTTATTGTGCCGGCTTTGTAAAGATGGTGTATAAAAACGAGTGTGTCTCCAACATGGTAGGGTCTCAAGCCTTGTAGGTATTAACATAGTAATAGTTCAGACAAGGCTTGCTTTGAATTCCAGACAGGGCAGCAGGTTGCCACATGCCATTCAATAACGGAGGCGAGTGACACGTGCTTCTACCAGTCTCAGAGATCCCAATTATTAGAAGAAAGAACAGAGGCATTTTCTACAGAAAAAGCCAGTGACCTTTTGCTTTTTCCTGTAAAACACTCAAAAGAAAACATTTTCACAATGCCAGGCCATACAGTCACTGTTGTAACTATTTGGTACCGTTGTGTAGTGGAAAAAAAGCTCAGTCATACCAAGTGTACAAGGTTGTGTGGCAGTAAAACTATGAAAAGAATCAGATGGCAAGTAGACTTGGCCTGGTACTATAACTCACAACCTCTGATCTTGACTGTATAGAACATGACATAGTGACGGAATTTCAGAAAACAGTGTCCTTAGGACCATGTTCAGATGCCACATCTTTTACCAGTCAAAGGGGTTGCTTTGAGAGACCCTGATCACAGCCCAACATGTGAAAATGAACCTGCTTTTTTTTCCCTTTATAAGTGTCATGACAAGATTTATATCATATTGGAAAAGCCAGTCAACATCAACATTTTTCCCCTGTCTTGTTAGTATCAGAGACAGAAAATGCAGAAGAAAAGTAGAGCTCCCACAGACGGGCTCAGACAAGAAGTGGAGAAAGTCTTAGCGTGGGTGAGCAGGGCCTGGAGATGTGTGTAGCCATGGGACAGTGGTGGATGTTTGTCTTGCTGCCCATGTGAGGTCCCCTGGGCCCTCTTAGTAGCTTTCTCTGGGATGTATATTCTTGGACATTCTGTAAGATGCAAAGTGACATTAGCACTTTCTCCCATCCCTCCCTAAAACTGGCTGTGATAGTTCCTTGCCTGGATGATAGGCTCCTTTCTAGAAACCTGTCTAGGGTGACAAGGGAAGGAAGAGAGCGTAGACACATTGACACAGGGACATAGAAGCTGGGATAGGGTGGGCTTCGTGCTCCAGTGGAGACTCACCAGCAGCCTGAAAAGTAAGGGGACAGGGTTACTGTATACAGCTGACTCAGGAAGCAGGCTAGCTAATTTTGGTAGGAAGTCTCTGTAGGGGAGAAGTCTCAGGTTGTAGTTATCCAGGTCCGGGAGTCTGTGGTTGATAGTTTCTGAATATACTGGTTTTAGCTAAAGGTCAATTGTGTGTATCATCTGTGCAATTGTGTGTATCAGAGGGAGGATTTGCCATTCCTCCAAGCCTGGGAAAGACTTCACTATTCCGAAGCATCCGGGTTGTTGACATGGTTGTACTCATGTCAGTAATACACATTCGATTATCACAGCATCTGTTCTCCACAACAAAAGGCAGTGCTACCAAGCTATGCACATGAAGAACCTAAGACTTATGCTCTTCCGGTTGCAGCCATGATCTCTGTTCTTCATACAGCTCGGGAGGCATTTTAAAGTCCTGTGTTCTCTTCAGATTCATCTACGTTGTTCTACCCGTGGCTTTGACCAATAGTTCCACAAACGCTTGTGTTCATCCCTCTTTCTGGGTGTATTAATCAGGGTTCCTCAAGGAACAGTCTCTCTCTCTCTCTCTCTCTCTCTCTCTCTCTCTCTCTCTCTCTGTGTGTGTGTGTGTGTGTGTGTGTGTGTGTGTGTGTGTGTGTGTGTGCAAAGAGGATTTGAGCTGGACATGGTGGCACATGCCTTTAATCCCAGCACTCTAGAGGCAGAGACAGGAGAATATCTACAATTTTGAGGCCTGCCTGCTCTACATAGCAAGTTCTATGAAAGCCAGGGTGACAGAGAGCTACAGAGAGACCTCACCTCAAACAAACAAACAAAATAAAACAACAAAAAAAAATAAGATGATTTGTATGTGCTCCTGCTATCACCCCAACTATGAGTGCCTTACTGAAAAGGCCAGTAATTCAACAATTGCTCAGTCCATGGGGCTGGATGTCTCAGTAGTTGCAATCTGGCAGCCAAAGCCTGGCAGATTCCTAAAGAGCTGCAGGTCTTCAGTCTACATCAAAATCCTAAAGCTGTCCACCTAATATCACCGAAGGAATACTTTGACACAAGAATAGATGAACTTTGCCAGCAAGAGTGAAGGCAGGCAGGCAAAAAAAGATTATTTCACCTATGTCCTTTTATCTAGGCTGCCACTAGAAGGTGCCGTCCAGATTTAGGGTGGTTTTTTCTGTTTCAAATAATATGATGAAAAAAAATTCCCCACAAGAGGTTTATGCTCTTAGTTGATTCCATGTGTGGTAAAGTTGACAAACAAGATTAGCCTTTACACTGGGACATACATATTTCACACCTTCTCAGTTTCTTATGGAGATGTCTCCTTACTTTCCCAACTCACTGTGAATGTCATTTCCTCTTAGAAATATCTCTGTTTCTGCTGTCTTCTCCACTGCCCTCCATGGTTCTTCTCTGGAGGTTCCTGGGACCAGAAGCTCAGTCATATGCAGAGAGTGGGTCATAGGCTTCAGGAATCTTGCTCTTTGCTATCACCTTATTGCATCTTCCCGCATTGGTGAATATCCACCCCACACAGTCTTACTGTTTTACAAGCATGCAGAGTTAGTTAGTTTGAATCATGTGTGGCATGAATATGCACGTCATATAGGAAGAACATTTTGCCTTCACATAAGCAGGAGACATGTCCAATGCTATGCACAACCACACAGGGAAACACATTTATTTAGGAGGCTTCAGAGTAAAAAATAATAAAAAACACAAGAGACGTTCAGGGCCAGGCAAGGTGGGCTAAACATGTTGGTCAGAAGTGTTGGGTAGAAGTGTCACTGAGAGATGTCTGGCACTGCTCTGAGATGACTGGGAGAAGAAAATGGTAGGAAGGTGGCATAGCACCCAGGAGCTCCACCACAGAAGCTTTAGCAGAGCAAGGACTTCGTATGAGCTGTGTCCTAGTTCCATTCTGTTGCTGTGATAAAACACCCTAACCAAAAGCAACCCGGGGAAGGAGAGAGTTTATTTTAGCTGACATTTTGTTCAGCTAAAATAACTCCTTAGACCACAGTTTCTGTGTTCTGACTCTGAGGAAATATTCCTTAGAAGATTTCACCTCCATGATGCTGAGCTCTTATTAATCACAGCTGATTCTTCAGCCTCCGCTAACCAGCCCCCTTCGTCCCAGTAGAGCACAGAGGGTATCTTTTCACTTGTATTGATCTCCTCATCACAGTTGATTTTGCAGCACCTGCTAATTAGAAACCACAAAATCTTAATTCAAATATATGGCATGAATGGCTGCAGTAGCCATCGGTTCCCTTTGTAACATCACAAGTGAGGCTTCCATTACCTGCATTGCTCACAGCATCCTTACCTTTCACATTCTCACAGAATAGCCTATTATCCTTTCTGTACTCAGAACCATTTGCAACTCAATGTTCCAAACATTTGCATAATCCTCCCCCAAAGCAACGTGCAAAAGTCCATATTAGCTACACCCCACTCTTGATACCAGTTTCTGCTTTGGTTTGATTTCTACTGCTGTCATAAAACAATTAGACCAATAGCAGGTTAGGGACACAAAGAATTTCTTTCAGCTGATACTTCCAAGTGATAGACCATCATCCAGTAAATCAGGCTGAGCTTATGCAGGAACTATCAAGGAAAGCTGCTTACTGGTTTGTTCCCAGGCACTCTCTTCTAGCTCTCTCTCACACAGCCCAGAACTATCTGCCCATGGAAGGCACCATCCACAGTGCCTTCCCACATCCATCTCCAATAAAACAGTTCTTTCACAGACATAACCAAGGTCAATCCTCCTGGGGCAGTTCTTCAGTTGAGGTTCCCTCAGATGACTCTGAATGGTGTCACATTGACAGCTGAAGGACAATTTGGCTTGCATATGAGAGCCATATTCCATAGAAAGATGTTTGTTATGTCTAAGAGGCAGAGTCTCTTTCAGTCACAGTAAGGCCATAGGATGTCAAAGCTCAAAACCAAAGGTAGACTTCATTAGCCCACCTTTAATCAAACATCTGGGCTCTACCTCTGACTCAGACTTGATTTCTATTACACGTATTATGCTATACCTTTTCATTATACAGTAACTATCACAATGGAGTTATCAAGGTAGATGTATCATTAGTCCCACATTAGACTGTAAGTCTACTAGACAAAGGCATGAGGTGCATTTTTCCCCATAGTCTGTCCAGCCTAGTGCATGATAGGTACTTAATGAAGACATTAAATGAACAAACACATTTGGGAGACTCAATCCCTTATTACCAAAGTGGGGTTAAAAAATAATAGTTTTATACACAAAGATATAACATGCTCAATACGGCTATAGCTCCTTGTTAGTGCCCAGCAGTGGCCTCTGATATCATGACACCTTGGTAACAGCTGCAGTATGTTCCATGAGGGACTTAAGCTTGTGTACCAGTGTGATGATGTAAATACGCACACATATGTTTCAGATTCTGTTCATATTCCCCATGATGCTTGTTTGCACCTGCATGTCCACCTTTGGAAACGTTGAAGTAGAAAGAAGAGCATCCAGCTTGCTGTGGATGTACTATAGGCTGCTGGAGATACTGGGATCCAACTAAGGTTATCTGGATACAGCTGGGGCTTTGGGGGATTCTAGGACACACTTGGGGCTGATGACAGGTTCTGGGGATGCTGGGGTACAACTGACACTGCTGGAAGTTATGGGATATACCTAAGCCTGTTAGAGATGATGGGATATACTTGAGGATTCTCGGGTTTTCTAGGATGTACCTAAGGTAGCTGGAGAAAAATTGATGGCTTCATCTTTCTTGCTGTTCACTCATTTAGCTTGGGTCTGAACTTTTTGATATGCAAATATTCACTCTGAAAAATATCTTTGTGCCTCCCAAAAGCCCCTGGAAGGAAGCCAGACTCTGTTTATTCAAAGGCCTTGAGTTGAAACACCATCTGGCAAGCCGTGTCGGTTCATCTTGAAGCTTCTTCTGCCTCAGTCTTTCCTGTGTTCCAAGCAGGTGTCGAACTTTGTTTCTGGAGACAGGAGCCTCCCCAGCCACACTCCCTTACTAAGATAAACCTGACTGGTGCTTTACTACTTGAGACCTTCTAGGCTGTTTTAAACTTGTTGGTTTTCTGGTATAAAACCGAACTTTAGTTATTCAACAAATATTTATGATCTACACACAGGACACATAGCATGGCTCTTGGGAACACAAGAGTGAAGAAAAACAGACCCAATCCCTTCATTCAAGCTTCCATTCCGTGGGGGAGAGTACAATGTCATGGGAAGAAGGAAATACAGAATTCCATGAGACATGAGTTCAGAGAGGGTTGAATAATAGGTCAAGGTTGAGGCAGCTGCTCAAGTCTTCCATAGTCTGAGCCAGACCTCCTCCAAGCCCTTCCTGCCCTTCTCTGTGACCCCTTGTGTTTGCTTTCTACCCAGTCTTTTACTCCGTGTTAAGTATATTCAGTTTCAGAGTGAGGCAACACCATGCTTTTTGTTCTGCCTAAACTAGGGTTAACCTCAGCCGCAAAGTGATGACACTAAATGCCCGCACCCTAAGACCCCTATGACTGGCAAATGGATGAGCTATGCATAACTGTCAGGACAGGCTTGCCCCATGGGAGCTTGCACTTATTATGCATGTCTTCATATTACATATAGCGCCTAAAATCCTATTCTATGTTATGTTATGTTATGTTATGTTAGGTTAGGTTATGTTTTTATGCTTCTATCAACAGCATCCCCATCCTCTTCAGGTTATCATGCCCTCTGTCTTGTAAGAGCCTTCTAAACAACCTTTTACTATATTCCTCGCCCTCTTCACCTCTATGTGTTTTTCCTGATAGCTGCCTGGGTCCCTGGAAGTGAGAAGTTCTATTTTACTCAGCTGTGATTTCCCAGCAGAGCCCAGTACCCACGCACTTGTGTGTCTGTCAAATCTACAGGATGAATGAATGAAAGTGCAAGCTACATGCTGTGAAACACATATGATTCAACTGCCTGAGTCAGTTTCAGAAAACCCAGAGGAGCAGACTCACAAAGATGAGGTCTGGAGGTTTATTAAAGAATGACATGGGGCTGAAGGGGATGGATGGCTTCTTTGAGCCTTAGTGTTCTCAAAACTCCGGATCCCAGGAGGAACACACAGCATGTTTCACAGACAGCAGGAACAACAGCTCAGCATCATCACAAGGTGGCAAGCTGGAACAAGTGAACTCTACTAACCCCTGAATCTCTCTGGGTCAATTGACAGGGAATTTATGAATCCCAAGGTCAAGAAAAGAGCTACAGGAAACCATCACAGTATAGCAGTATAGTGATGGATGTGATCGCTGAATGTCAGATCTGAAGTAAAGCTACTGTGTTTATGTTCTCTATCTACCAATCCCCACTCCTACAAAACTGGCCAAGTTACTTGAATGTTTCCTGCATCCGTTTCCTTGTTTACAAAATCTTATGCTTATTTTAGTGGGTTTCTTTGGAAACTACATGTCACCAAACATATAAAAATACCATAGTGTGGAATTAAGACTGGCTCCATATGGTTGAACTAAGACACTATGAAGGAAGAGTTTCAAAGACACTTGGGGGAGCAATGGTCCTGGAAGATGCACAGAATAGGAACTGTACCAACACGCTGGCCTGGAAACCTCCATGGTCACCTATGGTTCTTTTTTTTGCAGAACCATTCTGGAACATGTTCAGGAGTGTGCCCCAGATGCCCAACTGGGTAACAGTGGAGGCTGGAGTGTGGGTTGGAACCAGGTTCTCTCTGAAGTTATTTTCCCTCTTAAGCTGCCATAGTACAAAACAGTTCTTGCCAGTTGCCCATCATGTTCTCTGGCTATTTTGTGTTCACATGTTTCCTTAAAGTCAACTTTTGCCAAGGCCATTTCTTCGCTTTCATTCCCCCTCCTCCCCCATCTGCTTTTTTTTTTTTTACATCAATTTCACACATCATCGTGCTTGTAATCTCTGCTTGAAAATAAGCTAGGAAACCAACTCCCAACTTTAACCTCTTTCTGGAAACTCTAGTTTGATACTCCTTCTGTGGAGAGCTATTTTTATGGGAAGGTGGGAAGGTCTGTTGTTGAGGCATCAGTTGTGAACTATATCTTGAGTGGTGGTCACACATCAGCAAGCCCCGGGAGCACCTGCAGGACTTGCTGGGCCCTCCTGCATCATTTCCGCCATCATTGGTTGGGTATAACGAGAGAGTTTCTACTTACAAGATGTTTTCTTACGTAAGACAGATGTTTTCTAATACAGCATCATATTCTATGTATTTAAAACCTGAATACATAACATCTGTACTTATTTTGAGTTTATAGTATAATAATTAAATACATGTTACAATATATAATGATCAATAAGGTATTTCAAATTTCCATCACCCTATGTAGTTATCCATTATATGTATTGGATTTGGATTCTTCTGCTTATTTTGAACTATATAAAAAATGTGGTAGACTCCACTTGCTCTAGAGTCTTGATTCACCATTGTACCGAACTTACTTTGATGCTTCCTACCAAGATAACAGTGCATAAAAAGGGGGAAATGAAATAAGAATTGGGCTTTATTTTTACTGTAGAAAGAGAGAAACTCCAGAAGCCCAGTTTCCTACTTCCTGCTTCTGTTACAGGTGTTTTGCCTTCTAGAGAAAGGGCATTGAGGATATCACATTACTTATTCTTGGGGAGGTGTGAACTAACATCTGCTTATGCCAGACCAGTATCAGACTAAAGTAAGGATTCCACTCAAGCAAATCAATGAGTTTATTGAGCTCATTTACAGAGCATGTGCAAGGGGACACTTAGAGAGGGTGACTCCACACCACCACCTGCATCTCTGTGATGTGCCTTCATGGTGGATGAAGACTGACCTGGTGGAAGTTGCATCACCACGGAGTCCAGTTCTCAGATAAACTTTCTGTAGGTGTACTTGTTTTTTTATCATCTATTTTATTTGGGTTATCTTAATGCCTCTTTCTTTTTTCTCTACCCACAATTCTTCCTAATACCTTGCAACCCCCAACACCAGGTGGGTAGGAGAGAAAGAAGGTTAGTGGGGAGAAGGGGCATAGTTAGTTATCTTTTGCTAAGTCCTCCTGGCCAGGGTCACTGGGTTCCCTGGGGCGCAAGTCTAGCCTTTATTTCATGATATCTCCAACTTCTTGTCAAAGTCAAACTGCATCAACAGGAACCAGGAGCCGCAGGGGGGGAGCAGCAGTCTTCTTCTTTCTCAGAGATCCTCCTCTCTCTGGGCTCTGGCATTTATTCCCTCTCCAGAGTCCTCAGAATTATACTATCTTCAGCTGGTAAAGATCCTCTCTCAGAGCTCACATGAGACAAATAGTTTGCTTTTGTGGACAGTCTGAATCAGCCCCATATCCCATGGCTGGGATTAAAACAAAAACATGTTTATAATAACATAACTGAATTTTTAAAATACGTAAACATTTCCACTACAGCTTTCATTTTCTATAGACCCTGTATCTCCCAAGTCCCTGTTTTTAGTACCCATGCTTTTTGGAATGTCACAGAAAAGAAGGGTTAGGAGTGTAGTCACTTGGGGCAGTATCCTCTATCAATCCTTACTTTTCTTTCTGAGCCCAGTGCAATGTTTTGAGTTGCTTCCCCTGAGCTGGTTGTCTGTTGATAATACCCTAAGACCCCACCATTCCTATAACCTCATATAGGATGTGAAGAACCCTGCCTTTGTGTAGCATTAGTACTCATGGCAAGGTGCTGCACTTAGCATGCAATGGACATTCAGAACATATTGATGGGGAGGAGTGAAGTGAATTATCCATAACTCAGTGCTACAGAGTATATCATCTGTGAGAGAGAACTGAGAAATATTATCCAATGTTAGATCAATGGTGGGAATCCTGGGAAAGATGCCACCATCTAGAAAGATCCCTTACGGCTTTCTGAGCGTGTGTGCATGCAATTACAAAGACTGGTAGCTAACTCCAGAATCCATCATCAAGGGCACAAATGAAGATTCTACATGGCCTTGAACTTCAGTTCCTTCGTCTATACAGTGGGTGGAGTAGTTTGTACTGTGTAGGCTTAGTTTACTATATCTTGGAGGTGATTCCAGTTAACACTGACAAAGGAAAGGAAGGAATGGGAAAGAGGAGAGTTCCCAATCCTGCGTGAATTTTCACTGTGTGATGTTAACTCATTAACTTTGAACCCCTGACGGCCAATGTAGACTCTAAGGTGTGCCTCCCCCACACTAAGGATGAGAGGCTGCGGTGCGGATGTACCAACACTAGCTCTTCCTGGTGTGTCCCAGAGATGTGGTGAGATGCTGATGAGACCTATGATGCAAGGCCTTTCTTAGTTCCTCAGAAAAGTCACTGTTTACACATCTTCCTTTTCTCCCTCATTAGTCTGAGCTTTCTAGGGGCAATTTCTTTAATCTCATCTTCCCAGTAGGAATCACATAGCCAGCCCTTAGCATGTGTCCTTTGAATGACTTATGGTGATCAGAGAGAAGCATTAAATTTTCAGTGCAATGTCCAACACTTAGAAGGTACTTGATGACTTAAAAAAGAAATTATCACACTGTATGGGGCCAGTGAAAGAAACACACATTCAAAGGTTTAACTTTGAGAAGGATTCTGAACAGAAGGGTGGCTGACTTTCAGAATCCTTATAGTATAAGTGGTCCTCAACCTCCCTAGTGCTACGGCCCTTTACTACAGTTCCCCATGTTGTGGTGACACCCAACCATAAAATTATTTTTGTTACTATTTCCTAACTATAATTTTGCTGCCTTTATGAGCCATAATGTAAATATCTGATATGCAGGATAGCTTATATGTGATTCTGTGAAAGTTGATCCAACCCCTAAGGGATTGGATCCCGCAGATTGAGAGCCACTGGTTTATACCCTTTATTTACCAGATGGTTCTCTGAAGGACCCATATAGTGATTTGCAGTCTGCATATTATTTTCCCTCGGGCATCATATCTAGGCTCACTCACAAGAGCACTTGAGGTTGGGTGTGGTGAAATTGCTGCCTCTTGAGTGTGGTGCCAACAGACATGCAGCCATACATGCTCCCAAGGACAGCTGACATGTCAGTCTGGGCAAATTCATTTCTCTTTATTCTCTTACCTAGAGATGTGTGTCCACTTGTCTGTGTGAACACAGACAGAGATTGGCAGCAAGGTCAAAGGAAGAGAGTTTGGCATTTTCTAGAAAAGAGCCTTCTCCCCAATTCTAAATCACAGATGTGATATTTTGGTAGTTTATATGGGGAATGTGAGAATATCAGTGAAAACTATTTTTTGTAAGGAAACTTGTTTGTAACTGTATGGCTGATTTTAGAACTTACATGTCAACTTTGAACAAAGATGCTTTGAACTTCAATATCCAAGCTACCCAGTAGTTTATGCTACCTAACTTGATCTGTCGCCAAATGTCTTTGACACTGTAATGGCTTTGAGTAGTTTAGAAACTGAATCTGATGCTGTTCTTATGGCTTGTATAAGATCTCTGGGATAGTAGGCTGTGTTGTTCATAGTGGAAAGTGACTAAGATAACAGTCTGTATCACCAAAGTGAGAAGCGTGGGTACACCCTAAAAGCCTCTCTGCAAATGATGGGAACCTGCTTCTGGGAAAACCAGATAAAATAGGTCATTAAAAACACAATTTTATTCATGACACTTGTTATTTGATAACTTCATGCACATGTACAATGTTCAACCTCATCCTCTCCCATCTCACAAGCATCACATCCATCCTTCTTCCTATGACCCTCTCTCTTCCATGTTCATAGCTACTTGATTTGTTTTGTGGTCCAGTGAGTTTAACCAGGCTCAACAGAGTGATCATGGTTTCGGAGCCTTGTGGGTTGCTGTACTAATTATTTGCCCTCTCAGAAACTAGCAGTAGCCAGTAATTCAATGGCTGGGCTAGATCAGTGTTCAAACAGTGCCACTGTTTTGCGCTTGACTTTTATCCAGATCTTCTCCGTAAAGAGAAAAGATGGGCTGAGTCATCTAGAGGCCTTGCTTTATCAGCTTGGAAGCATCTGCTTCCCCCAAATAATTGGTAGCAACTATCCTGTACTCTACTACTAGGCACAGTGGGTGATATCTCATTCAGTAAGCCCAGACTGGCATTCCAGTTCAGAAAATCCACAGGGAATGGTGTCTGGTTGTAAAAGAAAAGTGGTGTTTGCTTGCAGAAACAGTCTCATATAGGGAAAGTGTGCTAGAGCAAGCAAGCATACAGTGAGACCAGGAAGGGAAGAGGAAAAATATCTGGCCTCACAGGAGGATATGGATAGTATCTCCTCATTAAGCACCTACTGTGTGCCATGAACTGATCAGAGATTTATAGTTGAGGCTCTAGGGTCAGACTATTTTCATTCAGTCAGCTCTGTGACACTGGGCAAAAAAGACCTTGACTTTCTGTTATTCATTCAGTCTCCTGTTCTGTAAGAAGAAGACAATACGGACTTACTGAAAGAACTGAAGCCACTAATGCCTGGACATTCAGTCCTGTGTCCTGAGCACACTAATACTGAACAAGTCTTAGGCATGATCTTTATTCACCTGTGTGGCAGGAGGCCAGTTTGAAGGCTTGCTATTCAGAGACCTAGGCAGTCTGTGATATTGTTCTTTTGGAGTCCAGACTCAATGGCATTCCTGTTATCAGAAAGTTTTCTGTTAAGGCACATGTAATCAGAGAGCTAACGCAGGGTCCAGTGGGTGGATGTGCCTATCTTCTCAGTCATGGGATGACTCCTGGTAGAGCTGAATTTTTAAGATTTCAAATCCAGACCAGCGTAGGATTTTGAGTCAGAGAACCTCAGTTCTGATCCCCATCTCGTAAACTACTTTTTATCACCCACATTTTAAGGTGAGTGACATTTCTCAGTATCAAGTGGAAGTACAGATGTGAACTTTGGCCTTCTGACTCCAGAATAGGAAAATCACAATGTGGCAGCATTAGTTCTTGAGGGAGCTCTAGAGCCTCACTGTATAAAGATACTAGGTAGTAGACATTCTCCTTGCTTCACATACCCTCAGGTCTCCCTGCCCCTGTACTTTTCTTGCCCCCTTTGAATTATTGGGCACACATCAAAGTCTCATTCCGCACTTGGTTCTCAGGGACAGGGGATCCCTAATAAAACACAGGAGCCTCAACACTCAGTCACCCTGAGTCCAAATGCTGCTTTTCCTGCCACTCTACCCATCTCAGCCTCCCCCTGCATTGCAGGACCCAGTGAAGAGAGACCAGTTAGATATTTCCACACATTCACAAACTAAGCAATGGTGACAGTGCAAATCCATCTCTGGGTGACAGTGACACTGACACTGATGACAACAACATGATCATTTGTTGGATGTTTCTGTATGCTTGAGTCCCCATCACCTGCTCAGTGTGGCCTTCCCAGGCCACCTCATTGAAAGGCACCTACCTCCTCTGTTCTCCAGCCTGTCTCTTGTCTGGGTACATTTTCTTAATTACAATGATCTTTACCTAACTTTCCCATGGTATACTTTCCATTTCCAATTGCCTGTCTCTCCTGCTATAATGGAACTTTCCTAAATAGCTTGTTGTTATTTTAATTACTGCTTTATTTCCAGAACGTGGAGGAGAGCTGGCATTATGGATATATGCACGGATGAGCTCAGAACTCACAACACCTGTGTAAAGGTGGTTTATTGTTATCCTAACTTAAGCCTGAAATTTGGTTGAGGACTAGTTCTCAGTTCATATTTCTCTAAGGGTCTAATGTCACAAACTGCAGCGTTCAGAGGCAGGACAAGTGCCCACACTCTCATCTGCAGTCCTTGCTGTCTAAGCTGCATGTCCATCAAGGAACTTCAGGTCAACTTGGCCGAAGACCCCCTCCCTGGTGGACTGGGCTTCATTGTTTCTATCCTGAAGGGGCATTGATGCCCCTGGACATTGATGCTTTGGATAAAATTTAGTCCTCACTCAGAAGCACATTAAGCTGAGACCACTTGGCATCCTGCAATGGTGTTAATTTTTATGGAGCAGAATATGCCAACCGGAACACCTATTCTACCCTCCAGCTCCACAAGCACCTTGAAGCCAGGTCTGGCCACACTCGGTCTGATCACCAGACATTCCAGGTGGTTCCGCATCGGTCCTTCCTGATCCAGGATGTGATTTTCAGATGGAGTTTGTTTTGCCACGGCTCTGGCTCTTAGGCTTAGCAATTACATTTCATTAACAGGGAAGCATAAGCCATAAATCATTGATCAGAAACAGGTTGTTAATGGGTCTGTTTAAAGCGTCTGCCGGCTGGCAGGGCAGGGACTGTAAATTGATGGATGCCTGGGTGCAAACCTTACCCAGGTAACTCATTAAAGCATTACCGCTAATAATTTCCACTAATATTTATTGAGCTGGTTTTCTCTTGGTCCGTAAGTACCTTATCCTCACAGCAACCCTTAAAAAGACTAGTCCCATATTACTGATGAACAAATTGAATTCCAAAAGATCTTAGCAGATGGCTAAAGTTCACAGAACTGACACGTGCCCTGAGTGGGCCTCCAGCCCCACCCCCACAAGGTCCCATGCAGTCCTCTGTCCTGATCTTCACCATCAGGGTGAGAGGCAATAAACGTTGGAGCCATCAGTCAAGTGCCTGTGCCAGTGTCCCAGTCCTTAGTCCCCCCCTAACACACACACACACACACACACACACACACACACACACACACACAGACACAAACACAGCACATATACACATACACACACAGACACACAGACATACACACACAGACACATACACACATACACATACAAAAACACACACAGACACACAAACACAGACACAAACACACACAGCACATACACACATACACACACAGACACACAGACACACACAGAGACACACACACAGACATACACACACACACACACCCATCTCTGCGTAGATGAGTCCTGTTGCTAGAGATATTGAGGATTGTAGAAGGAGACCCAGACTCTGCAAGATTGAATTCTAACCTGTGTCTCCACCACTCCGCAGCTGAAGTTGACCAGCATGGCTCGGCTTCTGGCTAATTCATCTGCCTTCCCCTGCATGCCTGTTTTCTGTGAGCAGAGTGGTGGCAGCTGGGCCCACTCACATCCTATTAACCTTGTCTGTTGGAATGACACCTGGCTGTGCTGAAGCCCAGGATCCTGTAATTAGGAATGTAAACAACTCCAGCTTCTGCCTATCTCAGCTGGCACTGTGCCTACCTGCAGTTCCCCCACCCCCTGCCAAGCCTCCTGAAAGAGATACTGTCTTCTTCCACCTGCAGCCAGAGGCAGCTAAGAGGACCTTCCTGGTTTGGGCCTATTGTTGCTCCACTAACCTGCATCTGATGTTTTCTAGAGTTGATTATGTTTTCACGAGTTGGTTATGGCTAGTCTATGGATAATGATGCAGATCTTTGGGGGTTACGACTACATGACCTTAGATGACAATGTCAATAAATTTCCAGAAGAGCATTTTGTTTTGCTTATGAGAGTCAAATATAAACTGAGGCAAAATATTTTTTGTACGGCCTAGACAGATAAATGCACACATATCACCTTTAAAATAATCCATTTCTGTTAACAGCAGTCCTTGAAATGTATCTGACAAAGGTCGGGCTTCACTGACGTGCTTCACTGACGTAGGAAGTGGTGACCATGACAACCATTCAAGCAAGGCAAAGGGGATGCCTGAGCGGTTACAGTGATGTAACTGCCTGCTTGGGTCTGTTTGGCTGTGAGTTCCTACCATAAGGATAAGCACATGAGTAGCTGCTGAATGGTTAGCCTGAAGTTTCCCTTTTGTTTCCTTTCCAATACAAGCTTTTACAAGAACTCGACTAAGTTTCTCAAGTCAAACAAAGTTAAGATAGCGTATGGTGTCTGCCCGGCAGTGTCTTCTCCAGGCCTGCTCTCTCATTGGCCTTCTGTGTTTTCCTCATGGGAAGCCACAGTTTACTTCAGTTGCACAGTTACACAGTTAAGGCTTCAGTCTGTGGGGTTTTGATGCATGAGTAATGGCATGAAGCCGCCATTTTATTATTTTACAGATATCCTACAGTGGCACATAGATATGGTTCCAGGTGCTTGGGTAGTTGACGTAGGAAGATTGCTTAAGCCCAGGACTTCAAGACTGACCTGGATAAAATAGTGAAAGTCATGAAAAAGAAAGAAAGAGAGAGAGAGAGAGAGACCCCCAATCAGCTCACCTCCCAGAGGCTACCATTCCAGAGACTGAGCCCTTAACACACAACACACAGGTGGCAGTGGAACCATACATCCAAACTGCAGCAGAGACAACACCCAAGGATGGGTAATTTATAAGAAGTTTATTTAGGCTTGTTTTAAAAGACAGGAAGTCCACAGTCAAGTAGCTGCATCTTCTATAGACAAATGCTCCATCAGCTCGGACGTGAGCGGAACAGAGAGATGTGAGGGGCAGACATACTTCATGATCACCCATTCTTCCCTAGTTAGATTCAAGTGAGGAAGACATTGACGCTTGTATGTTGGCCCAGATCCTGTCATCCAGATACCTCCCACAGTCTCTACCCTGCACATCATGGTATTAAGTATCATCAAGAAGAGATTTGATGGGGATAGACCATGTTCAAACAGTAGCAGGCTTGCCATGTCCCTGTAGTTTTTGTTGTAAATAACCACAATCATTTGCCCCCCATGCTCAGCCGAGCCCCAACCCCTGCTTACTAGATAATATGAAGTTCTAGACCGTGCCTGCCTCATTACTGACTCAGTATGCAACCCCAGTACTCTTATCATCAATAACATTGATACCAACTAATTTAAGCCCACTGAACCAGCAAGCTCTGGCTGCAGATGTGTTTATGAGCAGGATACTAAGTAGATATTTTAACTAAGTGGGACATTTCTTGCTTCAATTAATGCAAAAGGTAGCAACTCAAAGGAAATATTATGGGCATTAAGTTTTATATTGGTACCATTTATTATATATGATATTTAACACTTTTAATCATTTTATTTTCATGTTGACAGATACTGAGAGAAAAAGATCTTCCTGTGGTGACCATGACTTAGAAATTATTGTCAAGCCAAGCTAGGTTATCCTTAACCCCTGAGCTGTCATGTTCTCCCAAGGAAAGAATGAAGGTGTTGTTAGCTTTATTAATGGCAACAAGAGAGATCAAGCTAGTGACTAGGAAAGAACAGCTCTATAAAAACATTCTTCTTAGAAAGAGGGAATGAGATAGAAAATAATTTACATGTATGAAGCACCCACTGGGTGCCAGCCATGTCCTGGCCTCTGTCCACACTAATCAAATCCCCAGGCAACACCACAAGGTCACCCACAATGTTGTCTGTCATATAGAAAATGCAATGACACCCAAGGTGATTTGCTCTGCAAACATAAAAGCCTAAGTGTGATTCCCAACACCCATATAAATGCTGATTGTGGTGTCATACACCAAAGAAAGACACTCAACATCAATGCCTGGCCTCCATAGGCCAATGGTGTATCACAGAGTTCATCAGCATATCCCAGGACTTAGCACCTAGCACATGGCAGTAAGTTAACATTGTGTGTGTATGTGTGTGTGTGTCCTATTCTGTTGGAAGAACTAGACATTTATGGTTCTCTTTTGATTGTGCTTACTATAATCATAAATGTTGGAACAACAGTGAGATGGAAGTGCTTTGTTCATCTTCAAGTGGTAAACTCAGTTGGGATCTTAGAAGGGAAGATCAGCTCTTGGCCTGCAGGCAGCTACACCTAATCTGAGGCCATCATGGCTGGCAATGATGACTTAGCACAACAAGGAGGTGTCAGAGTGCTCAAGGCAGAGGAAGTCATAGACATGCAGGGTTAGAAAGCCTCTGGGTTCCCAGGGATGGAACTCACAGTATGATATGGTGCTGATGTAATTAATATCTGGATCCAGCTCTATTTGGCTTTCTATTGGAAATCAACTCAAAAGGAATCTGTGGTCTTTAACAAGAAAGTATCCAATCTTCAAGGGAAATGTCCAGGGTATGAGATTAGGAGGTCTCACATAGGATTATCATATAGCTTGCAGCCATGCAGGTGGTTCTTGCATATAAATCAGCTCTTGGTGGGTGTTCCAGTGACACAATACAGAAAAACTTGGGGTAGAAGAGATATTTATTCTCCGATATTAACCATAGAGCAAAGCTTCTCAACCTGTGGGTCACTACCCCTTTGGTGTAAGTTGGCCTTTTCATAGGAGTTGCATTATCAGTATATTGCAACCAAATATTTACATTATGACTCATAACAGTAGCAAAATCTTACTTATGAAATAGCAACATAATTGTATGATTGGGGTCACTACAACAAGAAGAACTGTACTGAAGGGTCACAGCATTAGGATGGTTGAGAACCACTGCCTTAGAAGGTATAATTGTTGTAGCAGGGAGCACATGGCATTTGGGGAGAGGAAGCATGCAGAATGGCTTGTGACATCCGAGCAGACAGGAAGCCTAGAAAGCTCAGTAGAATGTGGCCATTTGCCCATTGACCTGTTTCCTCCAACCAGGCCCATGGCATCCCCAAAACAGCATCACCTTCTGGAGACCAAGTCTTCAAACACATGAACCTGTGGGACATGGAATACACAAACAGAAATAGAATGCTTCCGGGCCAACGGTAAGGCTCAAACTTGACCTCCTCAATCATGGGAAGCTTCAAGTAGGAAACGGCTTGTGAACGTGAAGATGTAAGGAGTGAGCATTGCAGCCATACTAGGCTGGGCACTTGCAGGCACCCAAACAACTTTAGTTCATGTTTACCTTTACAGAGGGCAAAGGGATGTCATCTGGGTGTGGTGGTTTACTCCCCGTTAAGGAGCTCTGCCTTGCAATGCACATGGCCCATTATCAAACAGACTTCCTTTCTATAGTGTGAAGAGGAATGCCAGCACTGAGGAACTATCTATTTCCAGCTCAGCTACAGTGGGAGGAATGTAAGATAGGACAGAATGGGGCAGGATAAGCCCTGAGGATCAACTTACAAATCAGCATGCTGACACTTGGCTCTGACTGCATGGTTTGACCTATGGTCTTAGTTGGTTCTCGAGGGGAATAGAGCCAGTGTGTGTGTGTGTGTGTGTGTGTGTGTGTGTGTGTGTGTGTGTGTGTGTTTGTGTAAGTGAGCTTTACATTAGTAACAACAGCTAAATCACACCTGAGAAGATGAGAACCCAGTAGTTTCTTGGTTCTTAAGACAACATGCCTCAACAGAGTCCCAGAATACCAGTAACAAGTGTCAGCTACTTAGGCCACAAGGCTAGGAGCACCTTCAGGTACCTGGAGAGCCTAGTCCTGATTCCACAATGGCCACTCCTTCTGCTCTCAGGGCAAGAATCTGCACCATGGCAAAATAATGCATTGGCACAAGGGTAGGCCAATGGGACAAACGGTGTGACGCTCTTCCCTGGACAACGCCCTTTTATCTGGGCTGCTACTGGGCACTGCAGCTCATAGTGGGGTGAGTCCCCCCACGTCAGTCTAGCCAATCAGAACACCTTTAGGTGAGCCTTCCTACTCCAGTGATTCTAATTTGTAGCAAGTTTGACATTAAAACCAACCATGATCCCCATCCTGGAATCAACCACTGCCACCAAGAGAATGTGATGAAGTGACTGCCTAAGTTCTGTGTTGTGTGCTCCACTTCTGTTCCGGCAGTTTGGAGGCTGAAGCATTGTAGTGGCGAGAGTCCCAGTGAGAAATGGGACTACACTTGAACCAACACATGTCCTGGCCTCCACCCTGGCCTCTCACAAAAGGCACCAACCACTCTACTATGTGAAGCTTGATGCCAGTCAGAGCAGTGGCCAGCCATTAGAGGTGAGGGTTGGAATGGGCAGCCCATAGAGAGCAGCGAGGAAAGAAGTTCGTGTTGGCTTTTAGTCTGGGTTTCATCACTGACCTCCTTGCGTTTGCAAAATGGAAATGCTCCTGTCACGCTTGCAGTGTTATTGCTCAGTTGCCATGAGATACTGACTATAAAACACCCAGCAACTTTCACGGCTAAGCTCCCCGTCAGTGCCAGGTACAGCATGTGGACTGGACACTTGAATTCCCCTCATCCTAAGTAGCTCAAGAAATAGCTGCCAACTGCATGCGTTAAGTAACTTTTATTTCTTGCGGACAGAGGCTTGGGTGTTTACGATGAAGGTGCTGACAGATGTGCTTGATGTGGGTAGTGACGTCACTGGCTTGTAGACCATCTTCATCTTTATTTGTGATGATATAACTTCTCTGTGGGGAAAAGGAAAGGCACGGGTTTAGCTTCCATTTCTTTTTGAGGGTCACTGATTTCCTCAGAAGTGGTCAACTTTCAAGCCTTTGCTGAACCTAGTGGCTTCCCAGCGTCCTCAGATACTATCGTAGTGGCCCGTAGGGGTTTCTATGAAGTCATCTCTTCTCATCCCGGGTTCTGATTCCTGCCTTCTTTTACTCATGGTTGGCAGGATTCCAAAGCACTGAGCCGAAAGTATTTCAAGGAGCTTCAAGTCCCATGTCCTCCTGACTAGCTGGATGGAATCTCCTCCTCCGTGCTGATCTTTCCTGCTGAGCCTCACCACGCCCCACCCTGACTGTCCGTCCATCACCCTCCTCAGTTTATCTGTTCTAGATCCAGGGTCCTTCCTCTCACATCAGCTGGTGCAGAGCTTCCAGCGTTGTGACTATGTTCAGTTAACCCTTATTTTGGCAATGTCCCAAAGCACAAGAGTGGCCATTTTAGGTGGTATGATTTCGTAATTGTTTCATTTTGTTATTAGTTTTTTCCATTAGTCCCTTTCTCTGACAATTTTATTAAACTTTATCAAAGGTGTGTGTGTGTAGGGAAAAACGTAACACATTCAGGGTTCGGTGTAACTCACGGTGTGGGGCCTCTGGTAGGTGTACACAAACATTCAGTCTATACTACCTGCGTTCCTCTTAGGACGTGCCCTTCCAATAGAGCCCCCTCCCTATTATTACAATGTCATTTGTTTTTTATTTCATATAGTCTTCTTTTGTACTTGTACTCATTTAGATTTTTTTTCAATCTTTTTATAATGGATTCTTTTTATTCTCCCTCTTACCATCATTTTATTCCTCTCATGCCATTTCATACATTACTATGAAGAGTAGGTAACATAATTTTTATTTGTGACTTGGCATTTTTTATCACGTTAACATTGCCTCTTAACTAATTTCTGCTGTTGGTAAGTGCAGTTGATCTTATTTATTTCTTTTTAACATATACTCACTTCTTTAAGTATCTTATTTGTTTCCAATGCTACTCAAAGGACTTTGTTATAAGTTGCTAGTAACAACAATGGGAATCTAACCTGTACCAAAGCACCCTGGGGACATGTGATATTAGCAAACTGCAGCCAGTTGAACATTTGGATATCAATAAAAATAATTTAAGTACCATGCAAGCATGAGGAGTGAAGTTCAGCTGTCCCTCACCCACGTAAGTGCGGCCAGCTGGGTGTGGTCCCATACCCACGTAAATGTGTAAATGCTCACAGGTAAATGTGTGGTGGCCCATGAGTAATCTCGGTTCATGGAAGTCAGCACAAGGCATCCCTGGATCAGGCTGACTAGCTAGCCTAGCCACACTGACAAGCTCTATATACACACCCACAGGCATGAACTGAGGGGAGGGAGCAGAAATTAAGGTTCAAGGAACTGTATATTCTATCCTGATGTCACGCAGCTGAATGAAGGAACTAAATATGTCTTCTGTCCTTTGGCTCACAGCCCATGGTTATCTTCCCTTCAGTGTCTCCTCCTCATGGAGTACCATGTGTAAGTAAAGAAAGCCACGTCCTTAGGAGCCTCATGCCATTTCTTCTAATGCATACATATGAACAGAATCACATTTCCATCAATTTTCCTAGAATATTTATTCCAGCTTTTTCATCAAAGGCAGTGTATAGTTCATACCATACTGATAATGCCAGGAATCATGATAAAGCTATTTTAACTGGTAAATAAAGCCATGCTTTTTGAGAAAATGTGTCGTCATGGGAAGATCATGAGCAAAGGAGTCAGTAAGACTTTAATCAAAGTTCTTCCACTTTGCTCTGTTTTTTAGTCAATGAGTATACGTCTGTGCAGGGGATAGAAGCCAGAGTAAAGTGATTTAAATGCATATGGGAATTTTTAGTCTGTCTACTTCTAGAGTCCAAAAGCTAATATGGCTGAGTCCAGGGACTGGATGCACACAATCATGGCTGTCTTTTGCTCCAGCTCTTAATTATTTTTCATCTACTCAGCTCCTTTCAAAAGCTGGGTGGTGGCGCACACCTTTAATCCCAGCACTTGGGAGGCAGAGGCAGGTGGATCTCTGTGAGTTCAAGGCTAGCCTGGTCTACAAAGCAAGTCCAGGACAGCCAAGGCTACACAGAGAAATCATGTCTTGAAAAGCACACACACACACACACACACACACACACACACACACACACACACACAAAAGAAAAAACAGTAAAAAAAATTAGCTTTAAATAAAAGGCAAGAACCAAGAAGAGACTTGATACCCTATGAGCATATACAGGGGGAGGAAATCCCCTTCAGTCACAGTCATAGGGGAGGGGAGTAAGGGGAAAATGGGAGGGAGGGAGGAATGAGAAGATACAAGGGATGGGATAACAATCGAGATGTAATATGAATAAATTAATAAAAAATATTAAGAAATAAAGGCATGCACGCGCGCGCGCGCGCACACACACACACACACACACACACACACACCCCAAAAACAAAAACAAAACAAAACAAAAAAACAGACACTCTCTCCACTGGGTGTGTACATAAGCACATGCAAACGCATGCAGAGCCCAGAAGCGAATGCCAACATCTTCCTTGATCACTCCCTACCTTATGATGGAGGCAGGGTTTCTCAATTGAAACTAGAACTGGCTCCAAGGACCTCCGGTCGCCGTCTCCTGAGTACTGGGATTACAAGTGGGCCGGCATGCCCACCTGGCATTGACAGGGTGCCAGGCGTTGGAATGCTAGACCTTGTGTTTGTGGAACGCCTTCCCCACCAAGGCGTCTCCATGCAAGGTGCATGGCTCTGCGTACCTTGCACACAGTAAGTGCATAATTGTGAGTTGTCATTCAGCATTCTCTGATGCTTATCCTCCACTTTCCTCAGGCTTTCCCAGAACTGGATACGACAATGGTGACTCTCTGTCACTTTGCTGAGGCTGAGAAATAGCAAAGAGATGTGAGAACTGGTAGGATCAAGGCAGCTGCTCACTCTGGCTGTTCTGACTTCTGCAGGAGTTGGAGGTGACAACACCGACCCAGCATCGCTCTGGAGTCCAGGGCGGTTCTTCTATTGAGTGGCTGTTCTGCATCTCTCTTCCATGGTGCTTGAGGCAGGATGACACAGGGAGTGCTCAGGGAGAATTCTGTATGACCTATGTATTTTGTGCTCTCTGAGTAGCTAAGGAATGACAGAATGCATATCATTTAAAATTGTAGCTTTTATATTTAACTATCTGATGTTCTTTTGCATTTAGGATTATAAACACTTTTAGACTCATTATTTATTTTATATATTTGCATGATTTGCCCGTGTTTATTTGGGCTTTAATTTTTTTTATGAGATTCTATTTTTTCCATTTTGTATTAATTTATTCTTGTTACATCTCAATGGTTATCCCATCCCTTGTATCCTCCCATTCTTCCCTCCATCCCATTTTCCTCTTATTCCCCTCCCCTATGACTATTCCTGAGGAGGATTTCCTCCCCCTGTATATGCTCATAGGGTATCAAGTCTCTTCTTGGTAACCTGCTGTCCTTCCTCTGAGTGCCACCTGCTCTCCCCCTCCAGGGGACATGGTCAAATGTGAGGCACCAGAGTATGTGAGAAAGTCATATCCCACTCTCCACTCTACTGTGGAGAATGTTCTGTCCATTGGCTAGATCTGGGTAGGGGTTTAAAGTTTACCTCTTGTATTGTCCTTGGCTGGTGCCTTAGTTTGAGCAGGACCCCTGGGTCCAAATCTGCCTATCATAATGTTCTACTTGTAGGTTTCTAGGACCCTCTGGATCCTTCCACTTTGCTATTCTCCCATGCTTCTCTCATCTAGAGTCCCAGTAGGATGTCCTTAATTTTTTTAAAAAATTATTATTTGTTTTATGTGATTGCTGGGAATCGAACCCAGGTTCTTTGCAAGAGCAGCAAGTGCTCTTAACCATTTAAGCCATCTGTGCAGACCAATGTTTAGTCTTGAAAATCAAGTTAAACACTGATGCGTAGGATGAGATGCAGGATTCCATTTCCGTCTTTGTAGCAGAAGGCAGCAGTGTGCTTACGATTGATGTCTCTGCGTTAGTCACTGTTCTTTTCATTCCACACCCAGCTATATGAGTAATTCAGTTCTTGTGTTAATTTTTAATTTACTTTGAGGTCTGCCTAGATCTCGTTATGCATACTGCCAATGCCATACTGTTTTGCTTATGGAAAATTCAGAGTATGTTTTAATAACTACAAGAAAAGGCACCCCTCATTACCCTCTATTACATTTTTGGTCATTTGAGGGAGGGGAGATTTATCCACATTGAGTTAAAATCTAATGAAATTAATGAGCAGTTGACTTTGTAAATTGAAATGTCCTTGAGTTTTTATAGCTTTGAACTAATCAAATTTTAATATATAACTGTTCTCTTGTTCTTACACACAGAGACCTTCCCATTTATGCATAATTGAGATTCACAAAGTTTCCTTTTTCTATAGGCCCATATCAGGTTATAATGTATTTCTAAATACTTTTAGCTTTTCCATGTTTATGAACATACTAGTTCCTTTTCAAATCTGCCTTGTAAGCTGCTTAAGTTAGAAGTTTTGTTTGCCTTACATCCAGACAATCAATAAAAATACAATGGTTTGTGAAGTGAGCTTCTTCAGTTTTTTAGTTTTCAGTTGTGCCACCGAAGGGTTTAATTTTCCTACTTTTTTATTTATTTAAATTTTTTTCAATGTTTTCTTTTATTTTTTTTTAGATAATATAATTACTTCATTTTACTCTTCCCTTTACTCCCTCCAAACCCTCCCATATACACTTCCTTTCTCTGCTTCAAATTCATGGCCTCTTTTTAAAAATTAATTATTGTTATATACATATGTACATGTATAGGTGTATACATATATATTAGAAGTATATATGTATTTTTTTCCTAAATGTAGTTTTTCAGTCTGTATAATGTCTCATGTCTATGTGTTTTTGGGCCTGAACATTTGGCTAAAAGCACTGGCTGCTCTTCTAGAGAGCTCTGATTTGATTCCCAGCACCCACACAGCAGCTCACAGTCATCTTTAACACCAGTCCCAGGGGATCTGATGCCCTCTTCTGGCCCTGGAAGGCTGTGCATACACATAGTGCACAGACATGCATGTAGGCAACACATCTATATCCATAAAGTAGAAATAAAGAACAAACAATTTTAAAAAGAAAATCCCTAACATTTTATTCATTATTTTCGGTATGTGTCTTCCTATGTTTGCATTCATGTGTGTACACGTGTGTACCAGTAGAGGCGTGTATATGGAGACCTGAAGTTGATTTAGATGTCTTCCTCAGTTGTTGCAATTGCTCTCCACCTTATTTTTTGAGACAAGATCCCTTACTGAGCCTGGGATTTGCTGATTGCTTAGACTGGGTGACCAGGAAGCCCCCAAGAGCCTCCATTCTCTCTCTTCCCCTTGCTGAAAGTATGGTCCCATGCTGTCACCCTAACATTTTTACATAAGAGCTGGGAGTCTTACTTCAGGGTCCCATACATGCACAGCAAGCTCTTTAGGCAATGAGCCATCTCCCAAGCTCATGCCCTATAATTCAAAGCTTCTAGAAAAATGCACAGTCACAGTAGTGACACAGGCCACCTTGCTTTTCCTTTACTTTCAATAACGTGACTGAAACCTAAACGTGTTACAAACCTAAATGGAGTAATCATTGCATCCGTGTGTCATTTTAGTTTCAAAATTAGTTATCTCCTTAAAAATAACTTCTCACATAACATGTTTTCAAGGCTGGATTAGCTAGAAATTGTTAGTTGGCAAATCATAGAAATGGAGCCCAAATGAATGCTGTGCAAATTTCCATAGTAGAAAAGCTCAACCTGAATTCAGGAGCCTCTAGAGTAGAGTTTCTCAGCCTGTGGCTCAACACCCTTTTGGGGGTCAAATAACCTTTTCACAAGGGTCACATATCCGCTATCAAGTTCATCTATTTACGTTACCATTCATAACAGTAGCAAAATTACAGTTATAAAGTAGCAACAAAAACAATTTTATGGTTGAGGTGGAGAGTCACCCCAACGTGAGGAATTGTACCAAAGGGCCACACCATTAGAAATGCTAAGAACCAGTGCTTTAGACTGAGTTAATCATTTGTAAGCACGAGGGACCTGTCTTCGTCCCTATGGCTTTTTTTTTTCACACAGGCCTTGTGCTCATGGTGTTCTCTGATAGCTTGACTTTGTGCCTCGCACCTTGGCAACTAGAGTGAAAAGTGAGTGCCTTCCTCAGTTGCCCCATCTCAACCTCCAATTTACGCTGGTCACAGGAAGACAAAGGACCGTCACTGACTTCCTGGGTCTTGACCACTGCCTACTGCTCTGACTGATTCCGAGTCACAGGGCTAAGAGGGGTCATGTGCTCCCTCAGAAGAAATGAATTGTTGCTCCCCAAAGGATGAGAGCAGACAGGACGTCAGCCACCTTTAGAGGCTCACTAACCATGCCTTTTCTGGATGTGTTTCTCTCCTTTTGAAACTGAATATTTCTATTAAGCCACAGCACTGTAGAGGGTTTTTGTTTGGTTTTTTTTGTTTTGTTTTGTTTTGTTTTGTTTTGTTTTTGTTTTTTGTTCATCATTATAAACATATCTGCTAATATTACCAAGACCGGCTTTACAATATTACTAAATTTCTCAGTGATCCTGAGTCACTCAATCTCCAAAATGTGAGTCTTTCCATCCTTTAACCATTCCGGGTTTAGGCCATTCAGTGAGTATTTTTTTTTCTCAGTAGACTCACACAAATTCCATGAATAGGACTTTGTTTTCCTGTCTGTCTGCTGAATCCACCTTCAGAATTTTGAGAAAAAATACGGAATTCCCTCCATGAAGTGTCCTCACAAGTCTTACTCATTTACGTATGAGAACTACCTGACACTTTTTAAATGCTCCATAGTGCCAGGCAGCTTTGATCCCAGCACTTGAGAGGCAGAGGCTTTGTGGGTTGGAAGGCAGCCTGGAGCATATAGAGAGTTCCAGGACAGGCAGGGCTACATACAGAGACCCTGTCTAAACAAACAAACAAACAAACCCAAAACTTTCTGTAGTAGGTAATGTACCAAGGGTGTGTGCATTATGAGTGTATTACAGTGTGTGTATTGTGAGTATGTTTTATCCTGTTTTGGTTTTGTAGAGTTGACTTCTGAAACTCACTTGGGAGTATATTTTATTTACAACGTTTTGAAATTTTCCTATTTTCTATAATAAATAATCTGTTTAGATTTTAAGACTGAGTTGTTAGTTTCACCTATATTTCTTCTGAATGATCATTTCACCCACATTTCCAAGCCTTTACATAGAAATGAGCCCTGTGCTTGGGAGTGACCTTCTGCACGTGTTCCTCTTGTGTGGGTCCAGACAGCAGAAGTGAGGCAGCGTCTGAGAACAAAGCACTTAAGGGTTAACAATCAAAACAACATCTTAGAGAAGGCATTGCGTGACTGCACAGAAATGCTGCACTGGAGAGTGTCTTTTCATTCTTTTTTGTTCTTTCTTAACTAAATTTGTTTTTACACAGTTTTGCACATGCGCACCCAATAAATACATACTGGCCACTCTCTTCCCCCATCTTCCTTCTAGTCCTGTCCACCCCATTGCTTTCTACAACCTCTCTCTCACATTTACATTTTTATTGTAATAGTAGAGATTAAATACTGTTCTTCTCTTGGTTGTGTGAAAACATATCTTGAATGGGAGATAAATGCTCTTTATTTGAGATTGTATTGATTGCTTCAACTTTGCTTTCCTATGCTGCAATCTAGTAAGTCCTTGCTTAGCACTGTAAGCTACGCATACCTTGTGCTTTTTAATATATCTTCTAGTTGAATTGATATATCTATTGTATTTGTTTCATTTAAAGTTTATAACATTTGGGGCTGTGTATTCTAAGGTCTCTCTCTCTCTCTCTCTCTCTCTCTCTCTCTCTCTCTCTCTGTGTGTGTGTGTGTGTGTATGTGTGTGTGTGTGTGTGTGTGTGTGTGTCTGTCTGTCTGTCTCTCTCTCTCTGTGTGTCTCTGTCTGTGTCTGTGTCTGTCTATCTGTGTCTGTCTGTGTCTGTCTATCTGTGTCTGTCTGTCTGTCTGTCTATCTCTATCTCTCTCTCTTTCTCTCTCTCTCTCCCTCTCTCTCTCTTTCCCTCCTTCCCTCCCTCCCTCTCTCTCTTTCTCTCTCTCTCTCTCTCTCTCTCTCTCTCTCTCTCTCTCTCTCTTTCTCTCTCCCTACTGTTTTGCTTTGAGTTTCTGTATTTGTTCCCATCTGCTGCAGGAGGAAACCTCTCTGTTGTTGACTGAATCAGGAGCTGATCTATGAGCATAGCAGAATATCATTAGGAGTCATCTTATTGTTACTTTTTTTAAGCCAGTAGTATTTGGTTTTACCCTCAGTTTTGGAGGCTATCAAGACTCTGATTCTTAGGTACCAAAGCAGTGTCCAGTATTGGCCCTACGCATTGACTGGTTACTCCTTCCGCAGTGTTTGTGCCACCGTGGCTTCTGCATGTTTTTCAGGCAGAGCAGATTGTAGATCAATGGTTCCGACTTTGGTTGGACTTTTCTCTTTTGGCAGCCTGCAGAGTGTCCTTCTGTGCCAGAGACTGTAAAGGAGGCAGAATGATGGGAGGGGGAGGTGGGGGGAAGGGAGGGAGAACAAGGCTCTCTCAAACAACTGTGCGGAGCTCATATGAACACAGCGTGTGAAGCAGCATGCACAGGGCCCACATGGGTCTGCACCAGGCCCCCTGCATATATACCTAACTTACAGTTTATTGTGTTTATGGGAATCATGAGTGTGTGAATGAGTAGACCTCTCATTCTTCTGCCTGCTCTTGTTTTTTTTTTCCTATTGTCTTGTCTAACTTCTATATGACGGTTTTTGCTTTATCTTATTATATTTTGTTTTGTTATACTTGGTTGTCATCTTCTAGAAAACTGTTCTTTTCTAATGAAAGATAGAAAGGGAGTGGTTCCAGATAGGAGAAGTGGGAGGAGCTGGGAGAGATAGAGGGAGGGGAAAGTGTATTCAAATTATATTGTATGAGAAAAGAACATATGTTTAATAAAAGAGGAAAATAAAATGAAAAACCAATATAATCATGAATTACTACATGAAAAAAAAAGAATAAATAAAATCTATAAAATGAGAAACTTCAAATTTTCCCATAAGAAACTACATTAAATCTATCTTACAGATTCTCAAAAATTCATGTTACAGATTCTGTTTAAAATTTAATTTCAAGTTGCCTGCTAGAGCATTCAGAACAAGTCTTGACACACTATGTCCCAGTACATGAAGAGGAAGTCTAAGGTGTGCTCACATGGCGTGCACACATGCACAGATCTGGATTATTGGCAGGCATTGCATGCTGAGACTTTAGCCACACAGTACAGTGTATAAACAGTGACCATTGACTCTGCAGCGAGATGCACACACCCCTTTTTACTTGAAGCCCTCCAGGATTTGCCAGATTTATCAAAGCACCTGTCTCTTCCTCCTATGAATAGTTTACCTTGTAGCTATTACTTTCCACATCCTCATGAAGGTTACCTCAGCACAGAAGAAAGGTATGGTTCACTCAGGGGTGCAAATCACAGAGCCAAGAGAAAGTGCAGGATAGCATTTCAGGATACGTGTCTCTTACCTGCTTTCATGCCTAGAGCTAAGCAAATTAATCAATTAATTAATCATCCTTAGTCCAGAATGGAATGCTTGGAACAAGATGTAGAGTCTGCACCCCAAAAGTCTTGTGATTAAGAAACACTGGCGAGAAATAGAGGGAATGATATTAACCCAAAGGAACAGAAGCAGGCATATTTCAAAGGGATGACTGTGGCAAGAGCCGAAATGTAGATGCTTCAGGTGGCTTTGCTGAAAACGGGCTTCATGAACAAGATGCCCTGAAAAGGCAGGGGTCCCCTATGTACCTGCTATTGATCCATGGGGTGGGAGTGAGGATGTTAACATGAATCTAATCCTAGGGAAACATCAGAAAAACCACTAGAAAAGGTCTATCTTTTTTTTTTTAATTGCACTGTTTTTTTTTTAATGCCAATGCCATAAAAGATAAAAACAGGTTATAGGAACACTCTGGAAATGTTCCAGATACAGGAAACTTAGGCAGAGTGAGTAAATGTGATCATAGATGCTCAATTGCACCTTGCACAAGAGGGAAAATATAAGCAATAAAAGACATTATTAGGTCAATTGACAATATTGGAATTCAGATGGTAGATTAGACAAAAGTATTGGATCAGTGTTAAATTTAGCAAAGAGAGTAAGTGCAGTGTGCTTGCATTAAAATCAATTATTCTTAGAAACATGCATGCGTGTGTTTTAGGGGTAACAGATCTGGCCTTTATAGGAATGATATTATAAAAGGGAAGGAGGGTGCTCTACGCTTTTTTCCATCAATGGAAATGGTTCTGAAATATTCATGTATGTGTATGTCTACTATGTATGTGTGCTTGCCTGCATATCTGTGTGTGTGTATCAGCACATTTGTGTGTGCATGTGTGCATATGTCTGCATGTTTGTGTATATAAGTAGGAGTAAATAAAGCATTTTGGTTTAATAAAATGATATTAATAGATGAATAAAATGAATATATTTTCAGTATTTTTATTCTTGCAACATTTTTGTCAGTTTAAAATTATATCCAAACAAAGAGTTAAAAAAGTATTTTGATTTCTCCCTATTTTTGGCAATAACATTGTAATTGAGATTTCCAACACGCCTATATGTGATATATTTTAGGTCTCTTTCAAACAGCACTGCAATTAACGTAAACACACCCTGATTCGAAGTGGAATCAATTTTATACTGTAAAAAAAGGCATCACGTGATTCTCTTATTGGCTGCTTGGGGCATTTTAAAGGGAATTCGGGAGTTTCTTTAGTGCTTACAACAACTGTACATTTTCTCCAGTGTTGAGAAGTTTCCATGTCTTGTGACAGAAGAGCCTGCTGGTTCTGGTTGCCATGGGGAAGGCAGATTGAGAGGTAAATGACTTGGAGGTGGGAAAGTTCTTCAAGGGCCTGTTGCCACAGCTCACCCAAGAGATAGCAGGGAGAAGAGTAGCAAGTGTGTGTTTGAGAGAGATTTTAAAGGACCATTGTCAGGACTTGGTTAATAATTGAACACTGGGCTTGACACTAACGAGGGAAGGAGCAGAGCTGGATGCTTCAGCATCCTGAGTAAGGGAGAGTGCTATAGGTAGAGATGAGTTTTGTAGTGGGGCGGGGGGTGGGGGTGTGCAGCAAGGCAGTGCTGCTTCTATGTAATTTCTAACCAGAAGTGTTTTCAAGGAAATCGGGCTTATAGGTGTCTGTTTAGGAAGAGCCAGTGTTCTCGGAACGTTTAGGTTTCCTTTGTACAGAAGCAATCAGAATTGCTCATCAGATGTCTGGGGATACCCAGGGAGTGTGGGATTATGAAAAGAAAGGAAACAGGTGTGGTGTGCTCAACTGTAGTCCCAGCCACCCTGGTGTTGATGCAGGAAGATTCTGAGTTCCAGCTTGGTGTGGGCCACAAAACAGGTTCAAGGACAGCCAGTGAACTTAGCAGGACTGTGTCACAGAATAAAATATGGTACTGGTGATGTAGCTCAGTGTTGGAGTCCCTGCCTTGTATATGCAAGGTTCTGGCTCTGTTGTAGGTACTGGGGGGCAGGGAGGACAAAAGGAAAGGGAAGTGAAGGCATGGGGTGCAGGGGGGAGAGAGACAGAGAGACAGAGACAGACAGACAAAGACAGAGAGAAGCAGAGACACACAGAGACAGACACATGCGGAAAGACAAGCACAGAGGCAGAGACAGAGAGATGAGAGAGAGAGAGAGAGACAAACACAGACACAAAGAGAAAGAGACTATCGTAGAATCCTGCAAACACTTCATAGATAATTCCATAATACTTGGGACAGTAAATGGCCAGTACAGTGGAAGCATATGCCACGAGGAAACCTGGTGGCAATCAGCTGGACAGTTCTTTAATGTTGAGGAACTAAGCCTGAGACACTGGAAGAGGACAGCATGCAAAATCCCTGATCCCTAATAAGAAGTTTGACTTCAGTGACAAACCAGATGAAAGACAGGAGGGTGTGCCTAGCTAAAAGTTCGGGGGTGTTCTAGAAGTGAGACACAGACACTTTGGGTCACCCAGTGTCATCTCATCCTCTTCTGGAGGTGACAGAGAAAGGACTTCAGCTTTCTGGGTGTGTGCTTAGAATTCTTTCCCTGGAAGTGACCTATGGACGGGTTCTTCCTTTTACACAGATCATGAGTATGTACCGGGAGTGAGTGCTCCCCATAAAGATTGCTGCGCATGCACACAGAAGATGGCTGACTCGCCATAGGGTAGGAGGGATAGCGACCGGAGTTCAGCTCAGTTAAATGGGAAAGGATGCTGGCTCACAGGACCACTAGCCAAGGGCTGCCCATCTTAATGTTTAAGGGCTGAGTAGATGGCTCATTTGTTAAAAGTGCTTGCCATACAAGTGCGAGGCCCTGAGATCAGATTCCCAGCACCCACAGAAAAATGGGGAAGGAGCAGGTCTTTGTGACTCCAGCTCGCGCAGGGCTGAGACAGGTGGTCGGAGCACTGCTCAGCCAGTCTAGCCACCCAGTAAGCTCCAGGCTCCATAAGAGGCCCTGTCTTAAAGCATGTCTTTGTTTTTCATGGGGGTGTTCTCAGTGTGGCTGTCGAGGAGTGAGTTATGGGGAGGGAGAGGAGTTTGCTGGCAACGCATCGTAAGAAAGACAGTCAGTCACAGTCTTGGAAGTTGACCTCATGCATGCGACCTCACTGTCACCCACTGTGGTTGTGTTCTCTTGCCTTCTAGTCTTCTCAACAAGTCCACATGCTTTGTGTTGCATCCACCATTGTAGGTGCTGAATCCTGGCATTTGCTGCCTTACCAAGGCAGCTCATTTATCCACTCTTGTCTTTATCTGTTTGGTACTGTACCACACGCACCTATACAATTAACAAGAACTTGTTTTCGTGTTTTTGTAGGAGAGGAGCTGGATGCAAGTGTTTATACTCTACCTTATAATCCTGGCCCCTGCAGAAGATTTCCTTGCACACCCTCACTCCTCCTTGTGAACCTGGATCCTGTAGCTGCTTTTTGTGCACACTTTTACTCTACCTTATAACCCTGGGCCCTGCAGAAATTTTCCCTTCAGCCTTATCTGTAGTTCTTGCCCCTCTGACAAACCACTCCTGAGCATAACAAGTATCTAGCAATAACTGTGTCTGGGAACTAGGCAGTGCAGTGTGGTCTGTGCACTTCTCTTAGCAGTGAGCATACTTTTTGCTCTACTGTTGATCTGTGACACAGCAGAACCAGGCTTTAGGACCAGCTGATAAATAAATTGGTTATTGTGTAGCCTGTAGAGACACTGTGGTAGGGACAGCATTGGGTAGAGAGGTTTACCAGTGCTCAGATCGTGTGTCCACCATAGTATAATTCTATCAATAGGAAATAGGGGCTTTAATGAAAGCCTTCCAAAAAAGTCTACAGAAAAAGCAACACATGAGCAAGAGCTGCAAAACTATTCTAGAAGCCCCATTTGGTGCCATGTCTCACAGCCCCCAGACTCTGGGTGGTCACCTAGGCAATAACAACAAGTAAAAAAATGGCAGCACACTCAGCTAACTCCTGGGCAAGTGAAGACCCATGAGATAAAGTCCTTGCAGGTTGGCTTTCTAGCTATGGAAACCTAAACCATTTTGGAAAAACACTGGCTGTCATGATGGTAGAAAACGCTGTGAGCATTGTGGTATGTAGAACCTTAATACTGATTAAATGAAGACATTCATTTAAAGTAACTCCTTGGTTTAATTTTTTTTGACTTCTCAGTTACTTGTATTTACTTCAATGAAAACAGATTACTTTGCCCTGCCTCAAGAACCATGGGTGGGCGTCTGTGGCCAATGTTCAGTTAACCCCTTTTTATTGCACTGCCTGTGGGTTTTGTATGTGGTTGTTTTATTTTTTTAATATCTCAATTCCCCTTCCAGTTTAATAACCTTTCTTCCAAGCACATAGTTTCCTCCTCTATGCTGAAGTAGAGTTTTGAAAGGGAGTGCTCCTCATCCAGTGCATCTGTTGAGTGGCAGAGAGAGCTGATGTTGAGATGAAGGCAAACCATCCATTCTTTTATTCCATCCCTGAGCCAGTCCATGCCCACAATAGGGGCAGATCCTAGGTCTTGTTGGGGAACTTAATAGAACAACATAAAAGTAAAAATTCTTAACAATACAGACCATCCTGAGAACTAAGGTGACTTTGTTTTTACTCAATAATATAACGAGTTTTATTTTGAGTGATGCTGGATTTAATGGCTAAATCAATATGTGTATTTAGCATTGGGCTTTATTTCCACACTAAGTGACAGGAGATAAGCAGCCTTAGAGTGTGTTAATTGGTTTGTGTTTAGCATTTAGGCTAATCAGCGGCAGCAGAGGTGCCCTGGGCCACTTCAGGCTTGGTAATGGGGTTTATCTAGACCCAGCTCTGTTTGCATTATTGACTGAAGGTGAATTGCTCCTGTTCCTCATACTCTCGAACATTAAGCTGGATTTGCAAGTGTAACTCAAGATCTTCAGGGTTAGGAAGAATTATCTCAGGCTGGGAGCAAGCCAAACTAAATGGAAGGAAATAAGTATCATGCCATCCTTGTATGGGAAGCTGGGAGTCAGGAAAAGCCCTGGTAAGGACTTAGCTGGGGGAAGACTGTAAGCCAGGGATCAGAGCTTAGGGATGATGCCTTAGAAGGAGATGCCCCTGGATTGCCACTGCTATAGTGTGGACTGGCCTGTGCTTTGCAAGAAGTCTGAAATTTAGCAGCACCCTTTTTCCTGAGATCAACAAAGCTCTCCTGATGGGAGGCGTCACAAGAGAATGAGACTCACTGTGCGTTGACAAGGTTTAAATACTTTGCTGTGTGTTGTGTGTGAAGGTCTTTGGTTGGCTTGCTGTGTTTTCAGATGGTAGCTTTTTAACAACTTGGAGATTTCATATGATTGTTGGGTTGAGGATTTGTCTTGAAGTAGCTGGGAGACGTGGTGAATCGAGTCCTGCTGACATACATCATCTACAGACAGGAGATAAAAGACACAGACTCCCAGTCTCTACTGTGCTTCTTCCAGTCTGTCTCCCACACATACCCTGACCGGGCTCCTGAAGGACTGGATTCTGTAAACCCAATGTTAGATTTTGACCAACAGGCAACTTACCCCTCAGCACCAGGAAGGCAGAAGAGTATTCAGAATCTTATAAGGCTAAATTCAGGTCTTAGCTCTACCTATCATCTCTGTAGCTTATTGTGTCTCTGTGTCTTTGCTCAATATGTGGGCTAGCCTCAGCAACCAGTTCAAAATTAGAATGTTACTAATCATATGTCACAGAAATCATAGGATCAAAAAGACTGATGCCTGGGGATCCCTTGTAACTTGATGAGCATCGCATCCCTGCCTTTAATTGAAATCCACCTTCATCCCAAGCTTCTGCCTTGTACCTGCTCCCATGGTGTACAAACTCACAAGACTAGGCCATCTCCTAGGCCATGTTGGTGACTATTTGTTTATTTATATTATGCATACAATGTTCTGTCTGCGTGTGTGCCGGCCCGCCAGAAGAGGGCATTGGATCATATTATAGATGGTTGTGAGCCACCATGTAGTTACTGGAAATTAAACTCCGGACCTCTGGAAGAGCACTCAGTGCACTTAACCTCTGAGACATCTCTCCAGCCGCCCGCCATTTATGAGTGATAAGTAGAAATTGGAGCTTATGAGGTAACATCAAAGCAAACTGTTTGCTTCCCCATGTTGGTTTTTCTCTCTCCCCCTCACAAGGACAACAACTTCTGAAACACAGCAACTCAATGCACGTCACTGTTGAGAAAAGAAGTGCAGTGGGAATTTAGTCTAAGCAGTTATAGTCTCAGGCTGAACTCCTGTTTGTTCAGTCTACTCACCTTCAGAATCCTATATAGTCCACATGGACCATCCCTCCTAAAGATGCCCATGTGGAGGATGCGCGTGCTTCCATCCTGCTGCAAACGGAGTGGAAAGGTTGCTGTAAGTCTGGCTGGTGTTGCACAGACCTTCGTCCGGTTGCCGGAACACACGGGTCTTGTCATTAAGACTTTTCACATACTCTCCCCTGTGTCTGACATGTTCTTCCCCCCAACCCTAGCCTGCTATCTAATCTTCCTCTTCTTCCAGATCTCCATTTAGCCATGAATTCCTCAGATAATTTTATTCAGACTCGTGATCACCTTATTCCATTAGGTCATTTATTGTATCATGCCCCAGACCCCAAACACCTTAATCTCTTTGTCATCATTATAAATTCATTTTTGGTTATGAGCCTAGCCTTTAGTGGCGGAGCCCTCTTTCCTGCTCTCTTTGTGAATTTAAATAGATAACTTGAGAGAGAGAGAGAGAGAGAGAGAGAGAGAGAGAGAGAGAGAGAGAGAGGAAGGGAGGGATGGAGAGGGGGAGAGGGAGAGAAAGAGGGAGAGGGAGAGAAGAAACCTGATCATTTCAACTAACATTCTCAGCAGGTGCATTCTGGAATAGGCCTGGTTCATTCTGGAATATACTGGGATAGGTCTGGGGTTTGGGACCGTGGTTCCGAAGATGAGTGAAGCATTGCTTCTTCCCTGTCTACAGATGAGGACAAGAGGCATTTTCGGCTTCTGCAGACCGATATTGCAGTGAGAAAATATAACCTGTAAAATGTAACTTATCGACAAAGGCATGACTTGTAAGTGTAGGGTCAAGGAAACCTTGGTATCTGTGCTGCGTATGTTCTTGGTTTTTTTGTAACTTCCCAGTCAGAGAAATGCTTGTCTTCTGACACATTTACATGCAAACATGCACACAGTGGTCTGCTTCCACAGAAATGCAGAGTGGTTAGAGAATGAATCTGCCTGCTGGATCACAAAGAAAATGTCCCATAGAAAGTCACGTCAGGAGGGAATAAAGAAACACGGATGAGTGAGTGTGTTGGAGAAGAAGGGACACTTTGGGGCTGATGGTCCAAGTCCTCTGGTATTAAGCATGGTAGCAACCTAAGCATCAGTTTCTTTGTGTGTAAAATGCAGATGACAATAGACCCTTTCTCTTTGGGCTTGGCTTCAGATCCAACTGAGAACACGTTAGGCAAGTGCTATGCCACTGAGCCACATCCTCAGCAAGAGCCCATGTCTGTGAGCGTCTTTGAAGATCTAAGAGTTTTGCACAGTACCCTGAGCCGAGGGATGTTCTCAGCCATGATATCTCAGCTGAAAAGGAAAGCAAGTCAGGTATAGCACCCTGTGTACTGAGTAAAGCTGGAGTTCAGGCATTCTCAGGAAGTTGGAAGTAGTGAGCAGAGATAGGAGTGGCAGACACAAATTCTTCCGGGTGCCAGGCACAGGACAAATAGACCAATAAAAACAGACAATAGAGACTGGAGGAGAATTTGACCAATTGCAGAGGCTATAGGTTATGTAAGATCAGTTGATCTTAGCTGTTATTGATAAATACATGTACTGGTACAATCAAACGTGGCTATGGACTTGGGTTTGGTTGGTGAGCTTTCTGGTGACAATGTTACAACAGGTGTGTATGCACGGTTATATCAGACTGTGCGAGACTGTGCCTGTGTACGTGCACATGGAGAAAATGAAGCTGGAATGGAGGCCCTTGTGGGAGGCAGAGAGAGAAAGAAGAGAGATCTGTCTTTAATCTATAAGGAACAGCATACGGGCCGTACAAGGTTGACATCTGTGACCCAGAGGCAAAGCTATTAGACATACAGGTTCTAGGTTTCCCTCCCTCTGTATTTCTCACGCTGAGATTAATGAAAGCCAGGCCAAGGCCAAACAGCCCTAGCAGTTTGTAGAAAAGATTGAGAGGGCTATAAAATTGGGGAACAGAATGGATTCTACACCTGAATAATCAATTAATGCCTCTTTAATGATTGTGAAGGCAATGCGTACAAATACCAAATCTCAATCTCAAGAATTAATCAGTGAGGGCAACAGAGCCCAGTGTCTCGGTGGAGAAGCAGCAGGGTGTGGTTGGCAGATAATCCTATTTTTGCCTTAGATCAAGAAGGCAGAGATGGTGTTTTACCTCCTCTCAGTGGCAGGTGGGAAAAAAAAGGAGGCAGCAGGTTCCTGCTGGTGCACATGAGCTCCCAGACCAGTGGAGAAGGAAATCGTTTGTTCCAACACTAGAAAGGAGAAGTGCACTCCTTATCCAATCAGCCAGATAGTCTGATCGAGAGGACAGATCTTGGGGGACACAAATCATGCTTCAGAAGATGAGAGGAGCCAGTTAGTGGACTCCTTTCTGCCTATGATTGAAGACTTATTGAAATTTATAATTCTGCTGCCACGGGTTTTTGTTTCACAGAAGCCACTAATATTTCTTCCATTGTTTATGAAAACGTCTAGGTACACTAGCAATAATTTTTATACACCACAACTCTGCTGACATATTCCTGTCGGGGAGACAAGCTGAAGACACATGAGACAGTTCAGTGGGATTCCAGGGCTTGATGCACTGCATTATAATTTCGCTCCTGTCGTTACCTCTGTCCTCCAGTATGTGCACAGACGCCGTCCTACATTCTTTATATTCTCCATGCCTGCCCAAGGGCCAGGAGCATGACAGGTGCTTGATAAATGCTCGTGGAATAAATGAATTTATTAAACCAGAAACTCACAGTACAAGTTAGTTAAAGTATGTTTTTAAAATCCAGAGAAAGAAAACTACATCGTGATTGTTACATGTTGGACACGAAGTGACCCTCAGAAAGCCCAGTGTGTTAACAACTTGATCTCCAGCTAATGATACTATTAAGAAGTGATGCAATTAAGGGTTCTAATGTCGTCAGCGGCTCACGCCACTGATGAGTTCCTAGGTGAGTGGACTGTTAGGAGGCGGGGTCCTGTTGGAGGAAGCCAATCATTGCAGTGTATTTTTGAAGCATATATATATATATATATATATATATATATATATATATATATATATGTATATATATATATATATGTATATATATATATATATATATATATATATATATATATATATATATATATATATATACTGTTCCCATGCTCCCCATTTACTATAAATTAACCCTTTCCTTCCATCAAAGCCCTCTGCTGTCATGATATGTCTACCTGACAATGAGCCTAAAGCAGAGGCAGCAGCCACGTGCTGAAATGTCTGAAACCATGAGTCAAAACGAACCTTTCCCATGGGCAGCTCAGGCTTCATGTGGGTCCACTAGCAAGGGGGTGGGGGCTGTCTCTGACATGGACTCTGTTGCTTTCTTTTCGAGCACTTCCCCCTGATGGGACTGCCTTGCCAAGCCACAGGGGAAGAGGATAAACTGGATCCTAATGCAACTTAAGGAGCTGGGGAGGGTGGGTGGGATGGCTCCTCTTTTCCCAGGAATGGAGGTGGAGGGAGGGAGGGAGGGGGAGTGGGAGGAGACGAGGGAGGAATTGCATCTAGGATGTAAAGTGAATAAATAAGCTTTTAAAAAATCATTCATAAAGATAAGATCCTCAAAAAATAAATAAAAAAAGAACCTTTCCCCTGTAAGTTATTTATTTCAGGCAGTTGATTGTAGTGGTGAGAAATAGACTCTGTCAATGAGTAGAAAGCATTGCTCTTCAGATGTTTAGTGTAACTGGGATGTTAAGGACAAGGTTCGTGGGAGACGAGTGCCCCAGTTACTCTTTTTGGTATTGCTACTTAAAAGCAGTTTGAACTGTGGCAATTTACATGAGCTGCTTGCCTTAATTTTCATCTGTAAATGTGGTGAGGACGTTATCTACCTCAAAAGGTTGTTGTGAGGATCAAATAGAATAGTTATTGCAAAACACGTAGCAAAACACATAGAATTCCACCATTATTGCTCCAGGAATGCTTTTCCAGTAGCACGCAATATGCTCTACAATGATTCCCATGACAGATATTTAAATTTCATTTAAATGGTAAATACTAGGGTCACCAGTTCATTTGTTTGTTTGTTGTAATTTGATTCTTTATGGCTGTGTTTTCTGTGCTTGAAACACACAGAATGTTTCAAGCATGTGTGCACCTCAGGAGCCTTTCTAAGAGATGTTCTTAGCACCACTGTGAGTAAGTAGCCACCTCCACTGCTGGCTTCTCTCCTCTTGTGCTGCATTATTTTCATGTGTGGCCCTCATTCTCCTAAAATGATAGGACTGTCTCCCAGGAGAACGTGAATTCCATGAGAAGTCTTGTCTTTTATGCTGCTTCACTGAGCTCATGTAGTCACGATGTGAATAATGAATAGGTGAGTGAGTGAGTGAATGAATGAATGAATGAATGTTCTATAATCGCTATTTCACATGTTGTGACAGGAGATCACCATAATGGACATGGCTGACCACCACATAAACAAGTAAATCACTAATGAAGAAAAGGTCTGATAGACTTGCTCAGAGACCAATCTTATGGAAACAGTTTCTCAAAAGAGTCCCTCTTTGCAAATGAGTTTAGCTTGCCAAGTTGACAAAAAAAAACTTACTGTGACAATTGACCATTTGTCAACTTGACACGCCAATATATTGCTATTAAACTGTAACATTTCCTTTCTTGTTTACCTCCAAGGTCTTATATTAATATCAATATCCCAATATAAAACACAGTTCAGTTTTTAAAAGTCCCACAGGCTTAAAAAATTCAGATACTTTAAAAGTACAATCTCTTTGAAACATCCAAGGTCTTCTTCAAAGTTCAAAGCCACTCTAAAATTTCCAAAGCCTTTCCAAGATACTCCAAATTCCTTTATCATTCCAAAATGTCTCTAAAGTCCCAAAGTCTCTTAACTGTGATCTCCTGTATGAAATTAAAAAAATAATTTACATACTTCATATGTCAAAAAGGAAAAGGCAGGGCACAGTTAAAATAAGATCAAAATAAAGCCAAAGACCAGCAGTATAAAAAGCTCCCTGTAGGACATCTGGGATTCACCTATGTTGTGGGCTCCAAAGGGCCTAGGCAGAGCCACCTCACTTGCACACATCTCCATTAAAAGCATTATTATGTTACACTCTGCTCTGTAAGTTTTTCTGGAGACATGTGAACAAATACCTATTTAACATAGATACGGCACCCATGACATGGTTTCACGCTACACTGAGATTTTTAGAGTGGCATAAGAGTATGGAGAAGTAAGGAGATAGGAACATAGCTGGCTCAGAGGTAGGTAGCCACGTCACTAAAAAGTCCACTCCACCACGTGTGGCCCCTCATGAAAGCCACACCTGTGGTACTCAGAGCATGGCTTGCAGGCCCAGGTCAGAGAGTCTCCTCTCTCTAGCAGTTGTTTCTTGTTGTATAACCTCAGGGAGGGATTTTGCCTGTTTCAAGGACTTCTTCAAACTTTTGGTTTGTTTATTTTCTGAGTCTTTGTTTTGTTTTTTTGAGACATGCTTTCTCTGTGTTGCCCTGGCTGTACTGGAACTCACATTGTAGACTAGGCTGGCCTCGAACTTGGAGGTTCGCCTGCCTCTGCCTCCCAAGTAGTAGGATTAAAGGTACAATGCCACCACTGCCTGGCAATTCTCTGAGTCTTAATAGCCTCTCTGGAGATGGATTGTTTCAATATGGAGGAAATTGCTATGTGACACACTCCATTTTTTACACTCACAGATACTCAGTCTTCCTAGTATGGATGCCACTTGAGAGAGTGGCCACACCTTTCTAGCTTCAGTCACCAGTCAGACCTGGACCCTGGATGGTGAGGCTACATAATAGAATGATTGAGTGGAAATTTGTGGAAACAGGATAAATTAAGCAAAGACTGGGGACCTGTGTTTACATCTTGGCCAAAAGGAAGAAGACAGAAAGGGGGAGGGGAAAGGGGAGGTCAGAACGGTGAGAAACGCAGAGATTGTTTGTGAGAACGCAGAGCACTCTCAGTCACTGTTCCGTCCATCCTGTCATTCAACAAGAACTTCTGCTGTGCTCTCACACAGATGCAGTGATTGAGCTCTCTGAGGCAGAGAGGTCGTGAAGAGAGGACAGACATGAAGACACTTGCACAAAGCTAGCTGGGACAGGGTGGTCTGGCTCTTGGATGGAGAATCTGCAGCACTCCAAAAGCTCAGTGTTTTTGGTTCCTACAGTTAAACATGGCAGTGGGGATCTTACACACACACACAAACAAGGAATTGGGGTTATTGTATACAGTGAGACAAAGAGGCAGCTTTAGCTAATCCCAGCAGGAACAGTCTCTACAAGGGAACACTCTTCAGGTTATAAATATCCAGTGTGAGGATGCGGGGATCTGTGACAGACATTTTCTGCTCACACTGTCAACATTTCCACTCTGACCCAAATTTACCATCCTTCTGAGCATCACAAATGGAAGGTTTTGCCACTCTGGCATTGGCATTCTTGACATCCTGTCTTAGTAGCCTTTCTTTTGCTATGAGAAGACACCATGACCAAGATTGCTTATAAAATAAAGCATTAATTGGAAGCTGACAGTTCCAGAGAGTTAGTCCATGACCACGGTAGGAAGCATGGCAGCAAGCAGATACACATAGTGCTGGTACACTGGTCCTGGGGAGAGAGAGAGAGAGAGAGAGAGAGAGAGAGAGAGAGAGAGAGAGAGAGAGAGAGAGAGAGAGAGAGACTAAGTGTCCTAAGTGGCGCTGGCTTTGGCTCTTGAAACCTCAAGGCCCATCCCTAGTAACATACCTCCTCAAACAAGGCCACACCTCCTAATCCTTCCCACATAGTCACCAACTGGGAACCAAACATTCAAATATATGAGCCTATGGGGGACCATTCTCATTCAAACCATGGCACAGGACCACACACAGTCCACTCTGATCTAAACCCACTCTCTGCACATTTTCTCAACCTCTTCCATGTTGTTGTCTCTAGGATAAGCTTTGGAGTCCAAGACACCACAACTGCCCTCAAGTACTCAGAGCCCAGAAGACTTCCGTTGATGTTGTGAGACTGAGCTCTAGAGGGCTATGCAATGTTTCTAGTGTAGTACAGTCAGATTGTGATGAACTCAAAGAAAGACGGTGGCCTGAGTCTATTCGGCGTACTTAGGTCAACACGAAGAACTACAATAAAGGCTGGAAGGCATCCCAGATCCTCCCATTGTGGTTTCATTGAGTTTCATTGAGCTTCAGAAACTGGGTGACTGTACACAGACAAGCACAACTTGTCTAACAGACAAAACAGAATCCAAAAGAGATGTAACCCATCTGTCTAGAGCTGTGTATCCAGCGGTTGATTTAGAGCAGTCACTGTGCCCTTGGCCACCTGTCTCCTATCCAGTTTCAGCTGGTATGTGTTGCTTGCCTGGCTCCTGTCATTACGTCACGTCGCATTCTTCATTCCATTCTACCCCCGTTGCTTTCTTTCCCTCCTTCCATGCTCATGACTCTTCAAGCCTCCCAAAGAAGGGCCAGAGTCATCATAGTCCCGTTCAGCAAGCAGATTCTTGTCAGCAACTCGTCTTTCTCGCCTGTCACTCAATCTCTTCATCCACAATGATATGGATACCCCGGAGTCTATGGTGTGCAGGCATCTCTCCCTCCTCAGGCCCCAAGCACAACAGCATTAGCTTATGAGAAATGGTACCACCATTTAGTATTTTTATGTCCCAATCACTCTGGCCTCTAAGTTCATTCATTATGTATGCAAAATGGTAATATGCTTGTATTTTAATGCTCTTAAGCATACAATATTCTTATTAATCCAAGCACTCTTTTTTTTTCATTTGTAATTGAATGGTTTACTTTATTATTGCTTTATGGTAACGACTCTGCATTTCCATTTTTCTATAGGGTGCCTAATTTTAACAGGAGGGCAATCAGAATCAGGAGGGCTGGCTGTTCTAATTGCCTTCATTATAAGAGCAGCTAGCATTCTGGCAACAGAATGATCGACATTTAGTGGAATAAAAGCATGGAGATGAAGTGGGTCTCTCTGCTTTCTGGAGATCCAGGATGCCACTTTTTATTTTTTAAAAAATTACAGATCTATCGAATGTAGCCTTTGTCCCTCCATGGTAACCATTTGGACATTAACACAGATCGAGGGTTATTTTTATCAGTTTATACATTTAATCAAGTTTTTTTTTCAATTTTCAGTAAGATACAAACTCTATCCCTGTCCAAGGCATTTGGTCCAAATCATCTGAGATGGAGAATAATCAAGATTTATTACTCTCATTCTGACTCCCGTCCCACGGTCACTGCCTTTGCTCCTTGCCAGCTGCCTACCCACTACCCCACTGATGATGCCTACCTTACTTTCTTCCCACGAGTGATTTAATGTCAATTTTGAAACTGTCAGAATGTTTCTGATGCTCCAGATAATAGCTGAGGGGTTTCTGGGCTGCCCCTAAGCACCCCTAAATCCATGATCTTGCCTCTCCGAGGTCATGAATGTCTAAAGCCCAGAGCTTGCGAACTCCTGGGAAGGAGGGTCCAAGGTAGACAGCAGCTTGGCTGTCACCCTGAATCATGGTTGCCAGAAGAATTAAAGAGACTGCTTGAGCTAAATCAAGGTAAGGTTATTTTTGTTTGATCTTGCCCCGAGTAGCTTACGTTTTAAAAACCATGAGGCAAAAAGGAAAATCCCCTCTTTCTATTTTTTTTTAAAGTTCTGCTTTCTCTGGGATACTGAGAATAGTAGATACACTAAGGGCAGCTGGTGTGTCTTAATGTGTTCTCTTTGCCCAGCAGATATGCTAAGAGCACCTCATTCTGACTCTACTGAGCCAACATTTTGATGCTCAAAAAGGATGTACAGTGAGAGCCATAGTGTCTTTCTGGAGCTAGGAACTTGAGAGAATCCTAGAGAGGGCTTAGAGCATGGTTATTGACATTGCATTTCTATAAAGTTCAAGGTGCTGAATGCTGGCTCTGCTTCTCTGTGCAGTCATACTTGGGAACCCCAGATGCAACATTTAAAAGTATTGCCGCTCAAACTATGGCTCAGAGGTCACATCAGTGACAGTGACAGCTGTGAGCTGCTAGAAATGGGTCTCCGCTGGGCTTGGGGTTACAGGCCTGCAGTTGTCCTGTAACCGTAGCTGCTCCTCAGGGTGAGGTAGGAGAATCATACATTCCAGGCCTGCCTGGGAAATTTAGAGAGACTTCTCAAAATAAAACATCCCTTGTCATTCTAAACACAGCCTGCTTCACTGACGTGCTTTCCTTGTCTAGCCATTGCAAGATAGTTACATGGGTGAGTCCTCTACCATAATGGTGTCAAACGCAGCAGAAATTCTAAAAAGTAGATATTTGTGGGAATATTTGTATACCACAGAGACCCATAGAGCCATGGAGTTTTGAGGATGCTCAGAAATTCACACATCAGACATGGGGCACCTTCCCTATGAAAATGACTTCAGTATGCTTCTATCCCATGTCTTCTTACTGGAACGTTGTGTAGATTATTTAATGGGTGAATCAAGACGTGTGTATCTGACTTGTTCATTTCTGCTGGCTTACTATTTATCCTGTGACTAGAGGGACTGCACTCAGAAATCAGTGGGCATCCTCATAATCTTACTCACCTACATCAAGAGCCAGCAAACTATGAAGGTCAGGTAGTAAAGGATATAGGATGTGCGACACAAGGGACATTCACCTTCCTGCTATAGTAGAGTGAAGATAGTGTCTGCCCATGGGAATAGAGGAGGGTGGCTATTGTTCAGGTTGTGTAGAGACAGATGGTAACTCAGGTCTGTTCAGTGACCTGAATTTGTTAATGGGCTTCAAGTCACTATGAAGGCCCATTTTTGATTACTACTTTCTACTCTAAGAAAAACTTTTAAAGTAATCAACCAAGTTGATGTGAAGCCAGTCCATTTGATGTTTTCAATCTTCTTATTTTTTACCTTACGACCTTCTTGTGTATTTCTTTGTGTGTTTAAATATGGATTTCCTGGAGTGGAAAGATGGCTTAGTGGTTCAGGCTGCTCTTCCAGACGATCAGGGCTCAATTCCCAGAACCCACATGGCAGTTCACATCCACCTGTATATCCAGTTACTGGGTATATGATACCCTCTTTTGATCTCTGTGGGCACCAGGCATGGTTGTAGTACAGAGATATACGTATGGAGGCATACATTGATATACTACTCCTTTTCTCATAAATTGAGGATACAAATTATGTCATATTGATATAGTATTTGTCACTTCTTCATAAAACTTAATTATATATGTAGGCCAGACATACAGTGACTCTGCTTCACACACAGAAACACATTCACACATATACTCACATATAAATGCACATGTTTACACACACACGCACTCAAGCATTGGGATATAGTGTCTGATAAGGGGAATGATGTTTAAATGGATGGAAAGACAAATGAAATTTTATTAACTGCCTTGCAAACCCAATGTGTATAAAGGAACCATGCCACTTAATATCTGATGTTCTGATAGCTGTGGCGTCATGGGATAACATGAACTTGAAGTTTACAGCCAGCCTCTGATATCTTTGCATTCTGCCTTGCACCTTAGAAGTTTGTGTGGCATTAAGACACTGAGTCTTCCTAGTCTCATATGAAAATGTGTTTTTTTTCCTGTCGGTCGTTTGTACTATGGGTGATGTTTATAACGCCTGCAGTTCCAGGACATACAATAGGGTCTCTGTGAGTCTTTAGTGTTATAACCAGCCATTAGTTGATGTCATATCATGTCCTAGTTGCATAACATATCTTCCTTTTAGGAATATGAAGTAAGAGTCCCAGATAGGAAGGATAACTTAGAATGGTTTTATTTTAGTTTTGTTTCTATTTTTAAAACAAGGCTTGAATCACATACATTTTGTGCTGGACAAGACACTTTGAACTGATCACTAGAGTTTTTCACAGTCTTATCCTCATCCAAGCTGACAAAGTACAATCTACAGTAAGCTGGGAATTAGGCGCAGAGGCTCCACATTTTGTGAATGAATCACTCAGACACAGTGCAGCTCTGTGCCGCCATCTTGGAGTCAGTTTCAGAGGTTTCGTCCATTATCATGGTGGGAGCCTGGCATCACACAAGGCACTGGAGCAGTAGCTGGAAGCTACAGCTGGTAAAAGAATCAAAGGGCACTCGATCAAAGTGGCCTGCAAAGAGTTGCAAAGGCAGCTGGAAGCGTGTCCCATCTTTATCCTGTGATCCTCTGCGTCTACCCTATCAATACTGAAGACAGTCACAGGCGAGCTTTCACATTTCCTTTTTACCTCAGTCCTTCTATCTCCTGATGGTTATGCAGGCACATGCTACTCTTTAACAGACAGACAGAGAAGAATAATTGTTTCTAAGATCCCTTCCATGCAAGAGAAATTCTGCTACTTTCAAAGCAAAAAATCAAGTTTTTCCAACAGGAAGTTCTCTGACCCCATGGGTCTTGGTTAGGGCTCTACTGCTATGAGGAGATACCATGACCATGGCAACTCTTATAAAAGAAAATGTTTCCTTGGGGCTAGGTTACAGTTCTAGAGGTTTAATCCATTATTGTCATGGTGGGAGATGGTTGAGTGCAGGCAGACACGGTGCTGGAGATGGCCCTGAGAGCTCTACATCTTGATCTGCAAGCAGCAGAAAGAGACTGTGCACCACACTGGGTGTACTTGAGCATATATGACAGTAAGCCCACCTCCATAGTGACACACTTCCTTCAACAAGGCCATATCTACTCCAACAAGGCCAAACCTCCTAATAGTGCCACTCCTATGAGCCAAGCATTCACGCACATGAGTCTATGGGGGCTTTTTCTAACTAACCACCATGCCATGTAACGGTACAGTCCATCGTACTGGTAAGCTAAATTGATTGCCAGGTCTCTCCAACCTAGTGTTCGTACCACTTCATCCTTATACAGTATCCCATGCTGGATATCAAAAATGCTTTCTAGAACAGGATGCTTGCCTCTGAAAAGGCGCTTTATAGCATTATCCATGTCTGTAAGCCATAATCCCAGTAAACTGCCCTAAATTCCACTCACAGTACTCGAATATGAGCTGTGTTCCCAACTTAGCTGGAGGGCTTCAGCTGAGGAAACCTTTAGATTGGCTTGTGGTGTGCCAGAGTCGCTAAATAGTTAGCAGTAGGAAAGGAGGGGTGATAATTTCAACTATTTGGCAAGGAGTTAAAGCTTGGAATGGCGGTTCCATTAGAGCCTTGATTGGCACAGTTTGGGTACTCACCTGGAGTTTTGTCTCCCAAGAAAGACTTAGGAATATCTTTGGTTTCTGCCTACAGTGAAAAGTTGGACCAGTTCTTTGATTCCAAAAGCTAATGCATTAGGGCTTAATCACACCATGTTAGTGGCCATGAATTAAAGAAAGCATTAAAGAATTAAAGCATTAAAGAATTAAAGAAAGCTTGCAGCTTGAGGGCATTCTGTAACTGCACTCCAAACAAATGTTTAGAAGGTCGGGGAGATTCAATTGTGGCACTTCTACAGGCTGAGAGGTCTCTAGTTTGTGCCTGCCCCTCCCTTTTGCTGTGTTGACATGTCAGTTTTCCACCCAGGCTCCTCTTACCTGATGGGCATGAACTAGATGCCTTGATATTAGCCAGACTCATCCAGACACAACTCTGTTCAATCAGTGACATGAAAATTCATGAAGGAAACCATGAGATCATGTTCGGTCAGCAAAGCCAAGAGTCATTCTCAGGAGCCACCATGGCAGTCTCTGCCCCTCTCTGTTCTCCGGAACTGAGTTCTGTATCCTTCCCTCTGAAAATCTGTGGCAGGGGAAATGGTCCATTCTAATTGTTTCCTAATTGGCTTTTCTCTCAGATGGCTGGGCTGTGTCAAATTGGCAATTGATGCTAACTAGGACACTAAGAGACATGTACATAATAAATATGGAGCATTTTCCATGTTGCCTGCATCTATGGCTTAAACATATGAATAATACCATGTGACATGTAGAGGACCTGAGAGTCTGATTCTTGGTCATGAGTTGGTGCTCTCTCTCTTCCCTCAGATATCCCTGCTTGTGTGTGTGTGTGTGTGTGTGTGTGTGTGTGTGTGTGTGTGTGTGTGTGCACGTGCGCGTGCATGCGCATTCCTCAGTCCCTGTCTTCATTTATTTTCTACTGATGTGATAAAGGCCATAGCAAAAAGCAACTTGGGGCAGAAAGAGTTTACTTCATCTTATACTTTAAGGTCCTGTGTGAAGTCAGGGCAGAAACTCAAGGCAGGAACTGAATCAGGGGCCATGCAGAGTATTGCTTACTGACACACTCTCTGTAGTTCACTTAGCCTGCTTTCTTATGCATGCCAGAACCACCACAGTGAGTTGGGCCCTCCTACAGCAGTCATTAATCAAGAACATGCTCTAGAGTCCTATACACAGGAGAGTCTGAGGGAAGCATTTTCTCAGTTGACATTCCCTCTTTTCAGATGACCCTGGCTTATGTCAGATTGATAAGAAAGAAACAAGTAAACACAAACAACTAGCTAGCACAGTCACAATATAAGGCATTTGGTACTAAAACTTAGAAATGCAACGCGTTTCATTCTTTACAATTAAAAAAAAACTATATCTAGGCATTACTATGGATTTTCCCATGCTGGCAGAAATCATAAGAAAGTCTCATTCAAGCTTGAGATCTAAGTCAGGGTAGGCTCCTGGAAGAATATGAGAGGGACTCTAGCAGAGACTCATAGTAGCAGGGGCCGTAGAGACTGAAGAAGACACCCTCTAACTATACAAGTCTCCTAGTAGAAGGAGGAGAACACCAACCCACCCACAAAATCTTTGACCCAAAATTCACCCTGCCTACAAGATGTGCAGGGATAAAGATAGAGAAGACAGAGAGGAGATTGAGGGACTGGCCATCAATGTCTGGCACAACCCAAGACCTACCCCATGGGAGGGAACCAACCCACGAAATTATTAGTGATACTCTGTTATGCTTGCAGACAGGAGACTATCCTCTGATAGGTTCCACACACCAACACTCAGAAACAGATGCTGAGACTCACAGCCAAATACTGGGTGAAGTGTAGGGAGTCTTGTGAAAAAGTAAGGGGAGTGGGAGAAACGGACCTGGAGGCGACAGGAGCTTTACAAGAAGACCAATAGATCCAACTAGCCAGGGCCCAGAGGGGGCTGCTGAGACTTTAGCACCAACCACGGACCTTGCATAGACTGGACCTAGGTCCCCTATACAGATGTAGCAGATGAGCAGCTCAGGTTTCTTGTGGGTCCTTTAGTAAAGGGATCAGGGTCTGTCTCTGACATGAACACTATTGCCAGCTTTTCAATTACTTCCTCTTGGTGGGGCTGCCTTGCCAAGCCACAAGGGAAGAAGACGTGCTCAGTCCTGATGTGACTTGATCAGTTGGGGTGGATAGGAAGGGAGATACCCCCTTGTGAGGAATAGGATAGGGAGGATAAGGGAAAGGAAGGAAGGGTGGGACTGGTAGAGGAGGTGGGATGGGGCGATGACCAGGATGTAAATAAATTTTTGAAAGTCCCTGTGACTCTCTTTGGCCAGAAGTAAAAATGGATTCAAAGATCTATTCTATGATTTGTCCTGATTTGAGTGAAGAAGAAATTGAGCCCCGCCCCCTCAAGTACTTTAATCCTTGATGAAGTCGACACACTTGGCAGCAAGTCTAACCTCAGGAATGGTGAATACACTTAAGTACTTCTCAAAACTAAGGCTGTGGTTGCACTGTCTTCAGTCACCCCAGAGAGAAACACCCTTGATAATGGAGGGCCTTCTTGTTTTTTTGGTAGACTAAACAGTGAAGAGTCAGCCTGAGGTAGGAGTTGTATTAAAGAAAACCATGGTAACCACATAAAATTCCCCCCTTCCCTTGGATGGATGAGTCTGTCCCCTGTGCGACAGACTTCTCGATCTGTTCTTGAATGCAGTGGGATCCCTGGCATCTGCCTCAGTCTGGGACTGGCTGAGTTGGTTAGTCTGAGAGGCACACTGTCCTTTTGACATCTTCTTTGGGCTGTAGGAGATAGGCACCACATTTTGGTTCCATCTCTGGGAAGAAGTCTAACTGGTCTGAGCCACATTTGATAATCTGTCACAATCCTCTCCAAGCTCTGAGTGTACAGTGGAGCACTGAGCAGGAGGCAGGAGGCAGCATTGCTAGAACCTGGGATTTTCGCCTCCAAGTAGGTAGGTTTGAATTCAGTTACTCCACTTAACTGCTAATGGTAATTTTATGATTATTCTCATCCTGATAGTTACTCACTATTTCTGAGAAACAGAGTGAGGGATCCTTCACCCTATCGCTAAGGCTTTTTGCAACTTGAAATTGGCCATGATTATTCATTTCCCAGAATTGTCATGAAGAGGAAATAAGCTTAGGGATGTGACATCACCACAGTGCAGGGTGGTGGGACTCATCTCAAGGATAGGTAATATGTACAGTTAGTTGTCCAAGACTCTGAAGTTCTGAAGACTTCCCTCCCCGCCCCAGTCTGATCATCTGTATCTGATAATCCATTGGAATCCTTCACATTTTTATGTATGTGTTTATATAAGTTCACATATAAACATATTGAACACATATGTGTTCAAGTGCACCTCTGTGGATGTGTGGCAGCCAGAGGTCAATGTGGGTGACTTTCTCCTTATTCTTCAAGACAGGATCTCTCACAGAACCTGTGAGCCTCAGGGATCCTCCTGCCTCCCCCCATGCAGCACTGGAATTGCAAGGGTATCTGCACGTGGCTTTTATGTGTGTTCTGGGGACCAAACTATAAGGCTTCAAGCTGCCCCAGCAGACACTTTACTGATTGAGCAGTGCTCCAAGTCTCTCTTCATGATTTAAGCAGAATCCCAACATTTTCATTTTGCACTGCATTCTATAGAATATGGAAATGCACTATGGCAGAGTTGCCCAGTTGGCCCTGGAGGAAGAGTAGGGAGCTGCTGAAAGGAACTGACCAGAAAGGAGAGGCTGTTTCCTGGTCAGAAGAATACCCCTTCCATATCTAGTGTCAAACTAAGTAAGAGTTTGTTTCATGGGAAGCCGATATTTGCAGTTATCTTATGTCAACTTGACACAGAAGCTAAGAGTTTTCTGAAAGGAAGGAGGAACCTTCAATGCGAAACTGTCACCGTAAGATCCAGGTGTAAGGCAGTTCCTTAGTTAGTGATTGATGGGGGAGGGCCCAGCCCATTGTGGTGGTGGTCCTGGCTTCTATAAGAAAGCAGGATGAGCAAGCCATGTGTAGTAAGCCAGTAAGTAGCACCCCTTTACAGTCTCTGCATCAGTTCCTACCTTCAGGTTCCTGCCTTGTTTGAGTTCCTGTCCTGGCTTCCTTTAGTGAAGAGTAGCAATGTGGAAGAGTAAGCTAATTGAACCCTTTCCACCCCAACATGCTTTTTGTTCATGGTGCTCTATTGGAGCAATAGAAACCCTATTGCCAAGGTGTGTTCCTTTTTTCTTACCCATGCTCCTGCACACATTGTCCTCTTTGTCAAGAATACCTGTTAGCTATCCATTCGCGCAAACTAAATTCTATGACATCTGCATCCTTTTTGTATTCAGATGTCTGAGCAGGTGGCAGGACAGCATAGCCCTAGGGACACCAGAATGTGAGATGGATTTTCCCTCATCCTTATGCAATTAGTGGCTCTAAGGGTGGAACATCAACCAAACACATCCTAGCTGTGTCTTTCTGAGCCCTGACACTTTGAAAAAGTTTGGTAATCCCTGGGTCTTCAACTGTTAAAAAATGAAACAATCCTAAACCGCGCCTTGTATTCTCAGATCAATGGAAAGAGACAAATAAACACAAATAAGGCAGCCGAAGCCACGCCTAGCACATAGTAGGTACTCTAATGTGTAAACTGGAATCATGTTCTTCTTTTTGCTCTCTTTAACTCACTTAAGTGGATTGAGTGGAAGTTCTTTATTTAGAGCTGCTTAGAGCTAGTGTTCTACCCCTTGGAACTCACTGACTGTATAAATCTAGCTACCAGTTGTGTAAAAGCTACAGTTTCACTTCCTCAATCCTAAGAATTCTGGGAAGGAGACCTGCTATCACTGGGGAGAACTAAGATTCAGTAGAAATTGGAATTTGGCCCTAAACCCCGGGCTTGGATTTTACATTTTCTCCCTCGGAGCTGTGTGAGAGACTGATTTATGAGCCTTCTCTAAACCTTATTGTCCCTTTTAATAACAAGGACAATGGGAGCCATTTAAGGAGACACATCCTCTACTGAAGAACACGAGTTCTTTAAGAGCAGAGGTGTTTTCTCATTTGCTTGTCTCATCTCTGCATTCCTCAGAATGTTAGCTCGTAGGGAATGCAAAGACGTCTGTGAGGGGCAGGACAGGTTTAGCATTCAGCACTAACAAGCAGTGTGGTGTGTGGACACAGGCACCCACATAGCAAATGCTGCTTCGGGTGATGGCTGAACATTACAGTGCGAGCCATGGAACCAGCCAGGGGCTCTGCTTTAACCAGGATGGATTCCCAGGTATAGCAGTGGGTTAAGAAGAGGGCTCTCATGTAACAAAGATGGCCAGGGATGTGAACCAGAGGAAAGAAGAGTCTACACTTCACTCAACAGTTCTGGCTACACAGTCTTTCTTTTAATTGAAAGCATTTTTTTTTCATACAATGTATTCTGATCATAGTTTCCCCCTCTCTCCTCTCCTCTCCTATCCACCTAACTCCATGACTTCTTTCTCCTTCTCTTTAGAAATGACCATACTGAATGAGTTAACTGAGGAGCAGAAAGACTCACGTGTTATATACTCACTTATAATTGGGCAATAGCCCAAAAGGCACGTCCCACCAAAGTCCTCACTTACCAGGAGACTGGAATAGATGTGCGGACATCCTATAGAGACTCTAGGCAAGAGAAATATAGGAAATGGGCAAATAGAAAAATCCAGAGGGTCCTAGAACCCTATAAGAATAACATCATGACAGGTGGATCGGGGCCCAGGGGGGTCTGCTTAAACTATTGCACTAACCAAGGACAATACAAGAAGTAAACATTGAACCCCTACTCTGATCTAGCCGATGGACAGGATATTCTCGACAGTTATGTGGAGAGCAGGGACTCACTCTGACATGAACTCTGGTGCTCCATATTTGACCACCTCCCTTTGGTGAGGAGGCCTGGTGGCACTCAAAGAAAGAATAAGCAGGCTACCAAGATGAGACTTGATAGCCTATGACCACATAGTTGGGTAGGAGGTCCCCCTCTGTCTTAGACCTAGGGGAAGGGAGTAGGGGGAAAGTGGGAGGGAGGGAGGAATGGGAGAATACAAGTGATGAGATAACAATTGAGTTGTAATCTGAATAAATTAATTAATTAAAAAAGAAAAAGAATAACAAAAATAAATTAATTAATAATTAGTTAATTAATTTTAAAAAACCTCAGTGGCTGTACAAATCTAGCTACCAGTTGTGTAATAGCTAGAGTTTCATAAAGGATAATGTGTGCAAAAGCATGGGTAAGAAAAAAAAAACAGTGTAATAAAAAAGAAAAGAAAACAAGACACACACTCACACAAAACCCATTAAATAAGGAAGTCGTAAACCATAATATACAATCAGAAGACTAGTAAGGTAAAAATGCCCACTCACTGGGAACAATTGTACCACACTGCTTCCATCAGAATGAGATTAGAATCATGGTAGGTCACAGATTGTCCCAAGAGCACAGCTGTCCCACAGCAGGAGGGGCTGGCGGAGGATTGCAAACTAAAACACATTCCGTGCCACAAAGGCAGGCTCCACTATCACTGCAGTGAATTTGACAAGACGAATGTTAGATCTTAATCAAACATAAAGGAGCAAAATGGTCCCAAATTAAAAAAAAAAAAGGAATACACTAAAACAAACAAACAAAAACCAAAAGGAAAATGATCATTTAGAAAGCGTGTCGGTATGTCAGTGGGAGCCTCGAGCCTGCGTAGGCAGAAAACTAAGGATGTGGCATTGAGTCCAGTTTAGATTTTGGTTCCAAGTGTCCTTATCATGAATTATGAAAAGTGAGTCTTGCCTTGCTACTCTCTTTATGCCCACACAAGGGTTTAGGTGAGGAGGGCTCCACTTATCAAGGCCTTACAAAGAAGCTACAACATTGACTTTTTAATTTGAAAGTTTCCACAGGTGGAAGGGGACAGACCTGGGCATTATTTTGGGCTTAGTTGTTTATGCCCTGGGGAAATCCCAGACTCTAATTTCCAGCCCTTATCACTAGGCAGAGATTCTTACTATGTAGTGATGACAGTATGCAGTAAAAACTATAGGGGGAGGGGCCAGGGAAATGGAGTGGAGACATGGCTTGGCCAAGTCCTTTCTGTGTAACTTGGTTGCTCACAAATCCTGGGCTTGCTGGCTTCCAGCCAGAGCCCCACGTGCTCTGGGTTCAGGAAGAGACCCTGCCACAGTAGAATAGGCAGAGGGTTGTAGAGGATGACACCTGACACCTTCTGGATTTCGTGTGCATGTGAATCTACACACCTGTACATACACTCAAATATCTATTCTGATCAAGCCAAGTCAGATCTTAATCAAGTAGAGAGAATCAAACTGACCCAAATTAAAAGACTAAAAAAGAAGAATGATCAGTCATAAGATGCATCAGTGAGAGCCTCTGGCCTGAGTCGTGGAAACACATACATAAAGATGTGTAAACATACACAAGTAATAAATGAATATTTTTTAAGAAAAAAAGAGCTGGTGAGAGAGAAAGGCAGTTAAATGGTCTGGGTTCTCTTTCAGGTTTAGGGTATCCTACGAAAACCAACTAGTGAAATAATAAATGAGAGACTCACTTCCCACTGCAGTGAGAATTTTGTAATCTTGGTTTCTTTAAAAAAAAAACTTATAGATATTATGGGAATATGTTTCCATCTTAATTCTAGGTGTGGGGACGTGGGCCGGCTTTATAGCAGGTGACTATGTTTTATGTTGCTCTCTATGAGGGGTGTGGTTTTACCAGCTGAAGATAGTTTCTGTGAGTGTGTGACATTTGGAATTCTGGGAACTTTTCAGAGGAGGACATATAAATGCTAGAGCCCCAATAGGCAGGTTGCTGGTTGGTGGTTGGACGCTGTTGGTTGTGACTGGTTGCGGTTGGGTGGTTTTGGTTGCTGTTGGTTGTGGTTTGTCAAGTAGTCATGTGCAAAGAACTGAGAAGTAGAAATTAGATCAAGCTTGCCTTAGGGAAGTCAATGCCCCGACCAACAGGAAGTAGTATAATGACAATGACACCCCTTTTCCTCGCTGTCCTTTTTGCTCTCCTGTCTAGTGCTGCTGGCTTCCTTCCCTGCCTTCCCTTCTCACTTTCAGTAACCTCTTTAAACGAGCACATGTTGGGGTTGGAGAAACGGCCCCGAGGTTAAGAGCATTTGTTGTTCTAGCAAGGGACCAAGTTTGGTTCCCATCACCCATCCTGGGTGGCTCAAAATCACCTGAAACTCCAGCTCTAGGGCCTCTGAGGGCACTGGCACACATATGACATAAATACACATACACACACAAATAAAAATAAAATGAAGCTTTAAAGTAGCATATATCGTTTATACAAAATAATGGGGTACATTATGGCATTTTCATACATGGACGTAGACTACACGCTTCAGTTGTACTCACCTCTCACTGCTGTTTTCTCTCGTCTCCCCTGTCTGCTGATTCCACTATCTAGAGCCAATACATGAGAGAAAGAATGCAGTACATGTTGCTCTGTGTCTGGCTTATTTCACTTGACATGATCTCCAGCTCTAACTATATTTTGTTCTTACATATGTTGTGAAGTATTACACTATGTATACATAGCACATTTTCTTAATTTTTCCTTCTAACAATAGGCACCTAGGCTAGTTCCATAAATAGTCTGTAGTAAGTTTTTCTAAAGATAGCTCACGCTGACTTTGACTCTTCCTACTGTGTACCCCAGAATAATGTGGCAAATATTTCTCAAGTCCCCACTGTGAGACTCTGGGTTCTGTGCATTCCTGGGCAAAGGGGAGAGGTAGAGAAGGATGGGCTAGAGGCAGGGCATGTATATCATGGCGTCAGGGTTAAGTCTGAATGCGTTAGTCCAGTTACAAATGGCATTTAAGGGAAATGTGCACACAGGTGCCTGAATGGCATCGTCCACATCTCCAAAGCGAAGCTGACCTGTGTTCCACACACTCACCATCATGTAGAGAGTCTGACAGCACAGTTACCTGCCTTAGCTGTGGACCCACCCTATGGCTGGCCTGAGGATACAAAAGTAAAAATCACAGATGTTATTTATAACTGACAGCACAACAGATATTCTGGCTTTCTCTTCTTCTTGCCCAACTTCTGCACTAACCTCACCTTGTCCCTCACGCTACATGGAATCCAGGTTGTTCTATGTCCTGTACCCGTATGTACAAAATAATCATGACCATCCATTTCTGTCTGCTGGGAAATCATCTTTAGGGGTGCTATCCATGAGGCAGCCGCAAATGAAGAATGTGACCAGCACAGAATACAAGGTTTTAGATTCCAGATGTCTTCTGTTTCCAAATTGAAAGATTATTAGAAAGCAGATGAAATTAGTCACGGTATTACTTACATTTCTTTGACTACCTGTACAAGACACTGATACAGTTTTCCTATGAAAACTATTTGACAAACTGAGGAAATAATCCCTCAAAGCTAGCAGTGGTGAACTAGGGGTTAAATGGGAACAGGACATGAGTAGGAACATATTGAGAGGGAAGAGACTCAATCCTACAACTGTAAATCAGAGATGGTGGTCAAAGAAGAAGACGGATGGCAATTACTGACTATTTCTCTGTTTTTTAATTCTTATCTTGCTGATCCTATGTCCATATTTTGCTTTCTGCACTACCTCTAAGGAGGCTAGCCAATCCACATCACCAGTCCAGACACATTCTGGTGCTCCACAGTTATGCAGACAACCCTCTCCTCATGCTTCCTTCCAGACTGATGCTATGTTTTTGAAAGTTACTCTCTGTAAGTTAGTTGTCTGTTAGACTTGCGTCTACTGGTGAAATCATTATTATCTACTCAGTTGCTCCGAACACAAGCTTTGGTATCATTTCTATGTTTTTCAAGACAGGGATTCCATGTGTAGCCTTGGCTGTCCTATACTCACTCTATAGACCAGGCTGACCTCGAACTCAGAGATCTACCTGCCTCTGCTTCCCAAGTACTGGGATTAAAGGCATGCGCCACCATGCCCAGCTCTAAGTGATTTTGACTTTTACGTCATTTGAATCTACCTGCTTCCCTTTCTCCTGTCAATGTCCCCAGATGGTCTCTTTGCATATCATCTCTTCCCAAAGGAACCTCCTCCCCAGTATGCAGCTGAACACAATATCCTGCTTTGATTCTTTCTTAATAGGCATATCTTTACGACTATCCATTGCTCTATTTTTGCTTCTTTGAACAAGGAAAAACTTTGGATCTGGAAACAGCTACTGTCCAGAGACAGTGTGTAGACTGCAGTGGAGGAAAACCTAACACAGAGCTGCTATGAACAGAGAGAGAAGGGTGGGGAGTGGAAGGGAGGGAGGGACAGAATATGGAAAACTTCACAAAGTATAAACAGGGTATTATAAGATCCTGGGAGGCCAGGTAGGTATTAGGGGTAAGCTACAACTAACTGGAACCAGAATATTTTAATAAGTTTATTAGAATCCCATTATGTTCATGCTAACTGGAGAGACAAATCTCCAAAACATCCTCTGCTCTGCTGCTGTAATATCCTGGCTGGTAAAGTTAACCAAGTATGGAGAAGGCTTTGTCTAACAGGATTTTGGCAAGGTTCTGCCACTGTAAACCCCCATTGACTTCTCCCTGCTCAAAAACCATCTGGTCTATAATTCCTTCTTCAGTTGAGATGGGATTTGACCTAGGATTCAGCCTTGGGTTTGAGTCTTGCTTGAACGTAAGCTCATTGGCCCATATCAGGTCTCCTGGGGGCTCTTTCATCCACTTGCCCTTGTTTTTTGTTTTGTTTTTGTTTTTGTTTTGTTTTTCTTTCTTTCTTTCTTTCTTTCTTTCTTTCTTTCTTTCTTTCTTTCTTTCTTTCTTTCCTTGCTTTCCCATATTCATTGAAGTTCCATTTGTACTTCATACAAAGTTGCATGCATGGGATGTCCTTCCCCTGATGGTCCCTGTGGTTAGTTCTCAAAGTTTCTTTGGCTTTCCACCAGTGAAGCCTTCTCAGGTGGCTGTGATGACACCAGTAGGGCAAGGAGCAACCCGTCTCCTTTGCCTCTCTGCTTCCTTCTCCTGTAGTGTTCTCCCCAGCAACCCTCATCATCCCAATGACTACTTCACTTCATTCATAGATTGTCCACCCAAATCAGCTGAGATAGAGTCACCATGGAGGCAAGGAGACCTTATTGGGCTGTACTCCTTGGAGCTCTGTCACATTGGTTTATAGCATCAGTAACTATAACTCCAGCGCATGGTGAACCTATACTGAACCTGTTTTTTGACCTGCCTAAGTTGTTAGCAGTTCTCAGTTCAGGGTAGGCACTCTAGACATGTCTGTGGAAACTGAAGGATGCATTCAGTGCATGCCTGTGAGCCTCCGCTTATGCCACTGTCTTGTGTATAATGACGTGGTCATCTCCTCCAGTGGCTCCTCCTTCAAGGTCTAGCTCAAAGCTTCCTTTACTCTGTGGCATACCTTTTTTCTTTCATCCCACTTGAGAAATCTGTATTTTCTTTGTTTCTGTCATTACAATTTTCAGACACTTCTGTAAGGGTGGTCACCATATTATATTTTGACCTGGATGTGTTTTTCTTTTTCTTTTTTAATGTACATAAGAAGTCTGTGCACACATTCATACTTTTAATATTAAAATAAAACAAGTGAAGCAAGAGATCTTTATCCTGCTCTCAGAAGGTAATCCTGCCCCAGAAGGAATTTACATGCACTCATGGGAAATAAAAATGTTAAACTTTGCTATGAATGTCCATGTGTGCTTTATTATATACGTGTAGTTGTATTTCCAGATTGTTTTTAGCTTCTCTGTGAGATACTATGGGGAACTGTTTTACACCTGCATGGAGTTCTCATTTAAAACAAAACAAAATGAAACAAAACAACAACAACAAAACAGTGAGCATTGATTTGCATGGAATTGCAGGGTGACTCAGTTTCCCTCTCTACCATGTCCTGAGCATTTGGATGCTTCTCAGTGCTGCAGCCATGCCACACTGCTTGTTCTTGGAGTCTTCTTTTCATCTCCATAGATTGGGTACCTAAACAAGATGCAGAGGATTTGAAAAGCTTATAGATTTTGGAGTAACAATTCACCCTCTAAAAGGCCTGTGAAATTGCACTTCCATGGAGGCAGATTATTCTCAGCAGTCTTAATGTTTGCCTACTTACTGGGAGAAAACGTGGCACTGGAATTTTATTTTCTAATTCTCTGATTATTACTGACATCGAACAGGCTTGTATATGTTTATCAGAGTTTTATTTTCCTCCTCTTCAACTGCCTGACCCTATTCTAGGGAAGCATTTTTCTCTCCTATTGCTGTCAATATATTTTTATGTGCTATTTGTCCCCATGGGCTGTGAGTCCCTTTGAGGGAGTAATCACATCTTATTTATCTCATGTCCCCTTCCAGAGCTGGCACCTAATGAGTATCTGCTCAGTTGTGCCACTGGAGCCAAGCACGCTATTGCCTATTGTACTTGCTTCAGTTGTCAATGCTTTCGGTATACTAATACCTATTGTGGGAAGCGTGCATGCATCATTTCAATTCTTTCTACTCCCCACCAGCTATGTATTGATCTGTCTGTCATCCAGATAAGCAACTGCTGTATAAATGATAAGGGTTTCCCATGAAGCTTGGTGTGGGGAGGTGGCCTTTTCACCTTGGTAGTAGGCAGTTGCTATCTCCTCACACCACTGATGCGCATCCGGGATGCACATTGCAGTCACTTGGGCTGGCCTTTCCAAAGATGCCTGTGTCCCAGCCCTCCCACAGGCCAACTGACTGAGATTCTCTGGGAACCGGGGTGGGGGTGGTGGGGAAATAGCATTTACAAAGCAAATGAAAAACCCCTAGGTCATCTGGATGCCAAGACTGGGTTGAAAACTGTTGCTGCCCATAAGAGGTGAGCACACTTTTTCTATCAAAGGTGAGGGAGTGACCTTTTAGATCTTGCAGACCGTGCAAACTTCTCTTGTTGAGATTGGCTTATCCCTTCCAAAATTCAAGGCATTAACATTTTGTCTGCTGTGGTCTTTAAAGGTGAGACGGTGGAAGGGTCATCCTGCTTCTAATCTCTGATCACGTGATGCCCAGAGCCATCTCGGGACTCTGGTGCCAAGAAGGCCATCAGCAGAGGAAGCGTTTGACCCTGGACTAGAACTATGGATATTCCTTCCTCAGTGTGGGGTCTCACTCACAGGAAATAGACTCAAGCGTGGTCTCTGTGGCAACTACCCAGACTGCCTTTTGAAACATAGACGTAACGAGTGACAGTGGTTATAATCCAATAAATACCTATTTACAGAAACAAGTGGCATCTGAATTTCAGCCATGGGCTTTGGTTTGCTGACCCTGAGCAAAAACCTATAGTCACGTATTTCAGAAGGTGCTTCTGACAGGTGCTGAGGCAGGTATCTAATCCCAGCACTTGGGAGTTTTGAGGCAGGAGAACCATGAGTTCAAGGCAAGCTCCGGGTACACAGTGATAGCCTGCCTGAGTGCATGTGTACTTAAAACTTATCTCTGTCAAGACCTAGTCTCTGATCAAGTAGCTGTCCAAATGCAGTGGCTGAAGAGCCCTGCCTTACCTCTAGCCACTGAGCTGCAGTGGTCTGGCCCTGGAAGTCAGATTTCTCAGCAGATGGTTGTGGTGGTGGGGACTTCATGATCCACACTTGAGAATCACTCCAGCACAGAAGCATTGTGTTCTTGGCAAGTAAGGAAGACTTGGCTAGTGACAGAGAAAGGACGCCTACTGAAAAACCCTAAGATCACAGAAAGACATGTTGTGTGTCCTGGCTTGCCTTCTGTTCCAATATCCTCCTTTTATGGTTCCGGAACCTTTGAGGGCCAGGCAGCAAACCCAATGCAGCGAATGAAGCCACTGCTTTTCAACTTTGAAATTAGGAAAGGGCCAGAGTCTCCACAGGTTTCAAACCACTGATGGGAAAGAGACTGTTTAACCACCTATGTACTAAAACCATTTATCGTGTGTGTGTGTGTGTGTGTGTGTGTGTGTGTGTGTGTGTGTGTGTGTGTGTGTGTGTGTTGTACTTCAATGGCTACAAAGTGGAACCTCTGCACTCCTGTCACCAGGTCGAAAGCTCTGTGGTAGGTGAATGCAATCACTGCGGTGTCTAGACCTCTTTAACATCCATTATTTCTCTGTTGTCTGTGCCTAATAGTCTCAGTCCTTTCAACTGTGATGGCGTGGCGATTACCAGGCTCCTGCCTCAGGATCACATCCAAATTTATCTCAACAGTGGAATTTACTTACTGCCTCCATCCTAAAAGCGTTTTAGTGTTATCCAGCTGGGAAGGCTTCATCGGGAGAGCCATTATTTATAGATTTCTTTATTTTCCTGGGTGGGGAGGGAGCAATGGAAATAATTTCCCCAAAGATGAAAGAAAGTGAACCTTGTCTCATGTATATCAGCAATATGACCTTTCCTCCTTCTTTTTATAATCCGCCGTCATGATTTTTCTAGGGAAATGGGCACCCTCTGTAGTGGTAAGCACATTCTACACCATACAATTGAGTCAAATCAATATTTAGAGTGGTTTGGGCCTTCAGCCTTCTGGGTTTTAACAGTGTCATTTCCCACCATGCTCTCTTTCCCCGGTAGCCTGTTATATTAATACTGAACATTATTTACAGCTCTCTAATGTCCCTTCCCAATTTCATTTAGCTATCAGCAAGGCAAGTCATCCCTGAGTGTTAAAATGTTGCCATTCGTTTTTTTTTTTTTAGCACAGCACTTTTATGTTAAAGTGGTGTTCTGCATGTTCCTACTATCTGTATACATATCTGTCAGCGCCTGAAGGAACTTCCAACATTGTAATTAGACACAGAAACCACACTGTGCAAACAAAATGTGCACACATTGATTTGCAGAGCTCCCGGGAGAAACGGTGTGGTTGGCTGAAGCATCCCACACTAGCTAGGGCTAGATCACACGAAGCGGTGTTCAAGAAGAACGGATGTGGAAGAATTGGGACTGCTTCTGACTTGCAGGCAGTTTGCAGAGAGGATGAGATCAGGAATGCCTCGTGGGAAGAGTGCATTTGAGGAGTGGTGTAGAACCCTGGGAGACTGTGGTGGGGTTTTTTTTTTAATTCTCTCAGACAATACATCCCAGGCACAGTCTCTCCTCCCTCCACTTCCTCTCCTCACCCCAGCCTCCTCCCAGATCCACTCTTCCTCAGTTTCCCTTCAGAAAAGAGCAAGCCTCCCAGGGATATCAAGCAAACACAGCACAGGCATAAAAAGTACAGTAAGACTAGGTACAAACCCTCACATCAGGGATGAACTAGGAACCCCATAGGAGGAGGACTCCCAATAGCAGATGAAGGAATCAGAGATACACCCACTCCCACTGTTAGGAGTCAAATAAAAACACTGGGCTAACAGTCAGAACACTTGCAGAGGGCTTGGCGCAGTCTCTTAAGACCTAGTTGCTCCAGTCTCTGCGAGCCCCTAGGACCTAGCACAGACCCATGCAGGCTCCGTGGTTGAGGCTTCAGTCTCTGTGAGCCTCTGTGAGACCTGCTTAACTGATGCTACTGTGGGCCATGTCCTCATAGTGCCCCTAACCCCTCTGGTTCCTACGGTTCTTTCAGACGTTTGAAGTCCCTGCCCTGGTCTTTGTGATTTCAAGCAAGTTGCTTGGCTCCCCTGAGACTGACTTCATTAAGGTTTGGAAATACTAGTACGTGAGGTCACAGGTGCTAAGCACGGGCTAGAATTGAGGGCTGTAACCTCAACACAGTGGTGAGAACGAAGAGGGATGTACTCAACACAGTAGAATACTTTGTTTAAAAAAAATCCCTGTGTGTATGTCTGTGTGTGTGTCTGTGTGTGCACAAGTGTGCATGTGTACATGCATGTGCCCACATAGATAAAGTTATGAGGAAATGTGGGCACGTGCATACATGGGACATGTGTGGGTGACAGAGGACAACCAGGTGTTGGTCCTTGCCTCTCATTTTATTTGAGACTGGTGTTCTTGTTCCTGGCCTGCCAAGTCTCCAGGGAATCTCCTGTCTCCACCTCTTATCTTGCCGCTGGAGCACTGGGACACATGTCTCCTGAGAAGCCAAATCCAGGTCCTCCTGCTTGCCCAGCAGGTGAGCCATCCACCTGGCAGAGTGTTTAAAATTAACTTCTTCTTAGACAGTTTCCTGCGTGTGTGCAATAATTCCCGTCACACTCGTGTGTCTTGTCTTACTTCACAGTAGAAGTCCTTTGAAAGCCGCCGACCCTGCCACACAGGCAGTCCCTCTGAACCCGCACTTTAACTGTTTTCCTTTCATCCTGCTGCTCTGCTTCTTGTAACCTCCACCATTAATTGGTCACAGGATCACACAGTCTGACCTCCTAAATAGTTTGGAAGTTCTGCCTTCTCGTGTTCATCCTGCCCATCCTAGCCTCAGCCCAGCCCCTTTCTGACACTGTCTGGACTAATGTAAAAACCTGCTAGGTAGTGTTGCTACTGCACCTTGGGTCCTACACAATCCTGCTTTGTAGATTAGGAAACTGAGGCACAAGGTGGTTTATTGTGCAGTTCTATACTTATAGCTGGTGATGGTGCTGAGATTCCAACTCGGGCAGTCCCGCTCCAGGGCCTCTGCTGTTTCCTTCTTAGAATGATGGGGCTGTGCCTCTTGTGGGGACCCACAAGTACATTGTCACACTTTACTTCACATCAAAGTATTTCAAGGAGCAGCCAAGCAACCATTCTGTAGGTGGGGAGAGGGAGAGAGGTTAAGGTCCAGAGTCCATAGAGGGGCTACGGTGGAGATGGCCCATTACTATACATAGGATGCCTGTCACAGACTTGGGCCAAGAACAAAAAAGGGGATGCTCAACTGGGAACGGTCAATCTAGGAATCCCATGCAATGCAGCATTGTGAGAGTCTAGTCTAGGAGGCAGGGATAGGCATTATGGATTACAGACTGGGATGACGCTTAACCCTGGTAACTAGCAGAAGATACAGGTAAATATGATGTTGCAATACAGCAGGGACAAATCATCCTTTCAAAGTGAAGACTACATCCTCAGGGAATCAGGACTCATGGCTTTCCTTATCTTGTGGACACTGCCACAAGAATGGCAGGAAAGGTAAACTGAGGTGCTTAATAAGCCTAGGGCAGGTTTGTTGCCTACCAAGTCACTGAGTCTCAATGTACTTCCATGAGGCTGGAGATGGTCCGCTCACACTGTTTTACGAAGTGCACCGAGAGCCCAAATGAGTGTGTAATTTGTCTGTGAACCTGCCTAAAAGGCTGATAGTGATATGCCTAGAACATATGACATATTACCGTGCTGGCATTTGCTTAAGCCTGCCTTGGCATTTCTCAGGCACGTCTGAGAGATGTCAGTTGCTCTTCACAGACGAAGTGGGGTCAGCACTGTGCTGAAAGTGTCAGGAGACACTGCCCTCTACCTACTCCGTCTTGAAAATGCAGCACATGGCTTCTTCAATCTGCAGGTGCCTCTCAGCAGAGACGTTCTGAAGCACTTCTGTTTTAGTTAAAACATTAAAACAATCTTGCCCAAACTCGTTTGACCGGAAAACTGGTGTTACGGTTTTGGCTTTTTGTTTGTTTTTGCTTTGCTGTTGCTTTGTTTTCTTTTTGTCCAGAAGAACAAATACCATATCATAAACATTGTCCCCAGGGATGGGGGATGCAAGCTTTGGGGGAAATTGACTTAGTTAAACATAGTTCTAGAGTTTATGGAACAGGGGAAGAAGGAGAATAACCAGGCTCCGCAGTGTACACCATCTGCCTAGGTGTATAAACTGTGTTGCGGCTTAGATATTACATGCCCAAAGCCCTGTGGAGGAACCTTTCTATCTCCTGTACCAGTAGCTTGGTACAGCACCATGGCTTCAGTGAAACATCAGATCCAAGAGAACCCATGTTTTTGCCAGGTGGTATTCTTTCTAAGAAAGTCTCTATTCTTTACTTTGATCAGTAAGTCTTGCAAGGTGCTGTCATTATAGGTGAGAGGACAGAATCTCAGAAGGCTTTGGAAGTCACTCTGGGTCACACAGATAGCCAACAGAGCAGAATATAAGCTTGGATCTCCTCTCCTAAGCCTCCTGCTCTCAGTCACAGTGCACCGCCTCAGACATCTCTTCGGTCAAATCTACATCACTGTATTAAATCTAGCCTTGTTGATGATGTCTTTGCTGAGCTACAATATGAGCACATATTGGACTCTGCTATGAGTTCTATGTTCATTGTCCCAACCTCTTTGGTTTCCTGTTTCCTGTGCTCTTATCACAAAACAATGAGACCTTGTGAGAGATAATCTCCTTCTGACACCTTGCCCTTGAATCTCCACAACTATAAACTGAGTAAACCTCTTTTCTTTATTAATTTACTTTCTGCAATTGTCATATAATAGTGCAAAATGTACACTCATTCAGGCTTGATGCTCCAAAACACACGGAGAGAACTAAAAGGCTGAAAGTGGTGGCAGGGACAGAGACTACGTTTATTGGCAGGAGTCCATTCACGTGCATGGTTGCACCACGCCTCAGGGAGAAGGTGCTTGAAGAAAGGTTTTGCTTCTGACTCAACTGCCCATGAGGGAATCACTTGGTCAGCGTGAAGGGTGCGGACATGTGGGAAGTTTATAAAGCACTACATAGCAATTTACTGATGATGCCACATTAAGCCACAGTGTGGATGACTCAACAAACACTTTTAGTTTCTCCCAATTTTGGTACTGGACATTCTCGGTCTAGGTATAAGCAGGATAGATTCCCCCTGACTTCAAACTCCTTGATAAGCATTCTTGTTCTTGACCATCACCTCATCTTCCTTCTGTATCCATCTGTGTCCTAATATTTTGTCAAGATGCACACCAAATGCTCTAGGATTCAGTCCAATGACACCATGTTAACTTAATTACCTCTTTAAGAGCCTCATCTCTAGATATAGTCACATTCTGAGACACCGGGGTGGGTAAGGAAGCAGAATTTTAAAGTAGGAACTCTGGGTGGGCACATTTTAGCTCACCAGAGCTTGGGATCAACTCCATGTCCTGGGAGCAACATGAGAAAGGCTGGAGACAGAACCAGAGAGTGTGGTGTGCTGCTCTAGATGTCACTTGGTGGAAATGGGACTCAATCCTTCCACTAGGCCACTCTTTCCCTGTGTGGGAGCTCTTATCCCTGTGCTCCATGGCAGGAAATTGACTCTGTTGCTTTTTATTTCAGTTCTGTGGTGAGAATATGCTAGGTGGTCAAAAATGCCATCCCTCCCCCGTCTCTGTCTTGCAATTCTTTACTTTTCCCTATTACGGAAGAAAATGGAGAGGAGCCTTAGAAAATAGTGGTGCCTAGCTTTGAACAAATGAGTTTTTATCATTTTCTTAAATATACTATTATATTATTTTTGAGGTTTTTATACATGCTTACAATGTATTTTGGTCACATTCATCTCAAATTTCTCCCCAGCTTCATTCTTTGCCTCCATCCACTTCACAATTTGAATATTTCTTTTTCTTTTTCTTTTCTTCTTCTTTTTTTTTTTTTTTTTTTTTTTTTTTTTTTTTTTTGTATTTTATAAGTCACTGAGTTCAGCTTGTGATGTCCGGACACTCATAGGGTGGAGCTACCCACTGGAATATGGTTGACTTACCAGAGACCACACTCTTAAAGAAAACCTTCCTCCTCCCAGAAGCTATCAACTATCAATAGCTCCTCAACTAGGAGTGGAGGATTGTGAGTTCCTCTTCCGTGCATGCTGCAGTGTGGACTGGTTTGATGTTGAGCAGGCAACCACAACTGCTGCAAGTCATGAATACAGTGGTATTATACTCAGAAGACACTATTTTTCCCCCAGTCCTCCCTGACCTCTGTTCCTACAATCTTTCTGCCCCCCTTTTCTTTTATGGTCCCTGAACCTTGCAGGAAGAAGGTGTGACACACATGTTCTGTTTATGCCTAAATTCCCAGCAGACACGTCTTTTTACCCTAGCTGTTTGTATGTTTCTATATTAATTACAGACTACTGGACAAAGAATCTCCTCTAACCAAGCTTGAGAGCTACACTAATCTATAGACAGATGTAAATTTAGAGGACAGTTCGATACTGTGACCATTTAGCAAAATAATTGTAATGGGGTTCACCTCAGGGCCTTTGGGCCTTGGAAAGACACACACACTAGCAGGTATGCATTTCCTCCTGGAGAAAGGGCCTTAAATCCAATCAAAAATCAGTCAGTCATTTCCATAACTTTCAAACCACTATTGCACCCATGGGTATATCTTGCTAGGCTATCGGTTACTATAGCTTGCAGCACTCACGGCTGGGTAAGGCTGTGGTTGATTTTTCTTACCCACCATCCTGCATTTTACCCTCTGTTACTGTGAAAGTGGGCCAGCAGAGAAGACTTTTCTCTCTCAGTGCCAACTTGATTTCTTCATATCTGGTGACCAAAGTGTGTGTATTGTCTTCATCAATAGGGTCTCACCATGAAGTGCTGGTGGGTGACCAAAACCAATATTAATAGCTTGTATTTTTAGGGGGTTCTAGAAACCTCATGGTCAGCAGCTCAAGATGAGATATCCCACACCAGGCTAGCTAGAGCTAAAAATGGGTCAAGACAAACAGACTCCCAAAAGAAACACTTACTTTCTCCTCTCAACCCAGTCCTCACGTACTGAGTAGAAAGAAATGTTACTGATTGCCCTGGTGACAAATGAAGTGTTTAAAAGTTCCCTGCAGATTGTGTGCCCAATGCTGTTCCTCTGAGCTGTCCCTTCAGTATTCCTAAAGTGTCACTCAGAGAACTTTGCCTTGATGGCCTTTGGCAGCATGTATGTGCTACAGTTTCTGCTTAGAAAACTTAATTGCACAGCTTCAGTAGTTTAGCTGGAAACATTAAAAAAAAAAAAAGAATCTCTTCCTTTGGGAGTTTGGATGAAGAAGACCATGTGATCAGAAGGTCAAGAATTTCTACCAGGTTGCAGTGAATTTTAAGAACACCACCATCCTCTGTACTGAGGTAGGAAAGTACATTGAAGATTAATAAGATTCAGTCCTGAATTTTAATAACGAGACCAACACATGTGCGGAGCTCCAGGCAGAATAATTGAAAGAAAACTATCTAAGTCAGACTTGGATCATCCAACACATTTGCAGTCTCTCCTCTAGTGGTGAAGGTGGGGGAAAACCTTCAGGTTAACAAGTTAATGACACCTGCCTGCGGTGCTTTTAATTACCCTGCAAATCTCTAGCAGTGACAAGCGCCAGTGCCAGATGCAGATCCCCTTGGCTCTCTGCACAGGGCCAGCACAGCTGTCTCCACCAGCTTTTCCTGATTGGGAGGAGCACAGCTTCCCAGGGCCAGTAAAGCCAATTACTCTCAAAGGGTGAATCTTTTAAGCTACAGATCAGACCCCATGATGTCAATGTGAAAAAAACCCCAGAAGCTTAATTATATTAAATGATGTGTCCCGAGACCACAGATTAGAATAGGGTACTTGGGAGGAGGACTCAGGTGTTTCTGGGAAAAAAAACTATGCCCAACCCAGGATTCAGTGCAGATCAGTCTCCCTTCTATGTCTCCTGAACTCTTTCCCTCTCTTCCATTCCTCTTTATGTTCTTTTACTGCCCAGATCTGTTATCTCTTCCTCCCTCTCTCCCTCTCTCCCCTCCCTCTCTTATCTCTTTCTCCACATATCTCTCTCTCTCTCCTTCCCTCCGACCTTTCCTCTCTCCCATCCTCATATTACCCGCTCCATCCATACAGGCCAGCTGAGCGGAAGCTGCATCACTACCTACTCATGAGAACCTTAAAGGCAAGGATGTTGAGTGACTCTTGGTCCTTCCCCCTTGTCTGTGCTCTCCTACCACCTCAAATGCAGAGATTTTTGTGATGTGTCTAGCCTTAGCTGACAACTCTTTCCAGAGCTCCCCTGAAACTAGGAGAAACATGAGAGAGAGAGAGAGAGAGAGAGAGAGAGAGAGAGAGAGAGAGAGAGAGAGAGAGAGAGAGAGAGAGAAGTCCTAACAACTTGTAAACATGTGAAATAAGCCTCAGGGACAGGCAGAGGTGATGGGTAGATAAAGGGCCAGTGTGTTTTAAAGTGGAGGGCCTTTGAAGAGCTGCCTCGGCAGCAAGACGTGATCTGAGCTGTGTGTCAGCTCAAAGAACCTCTGTGTGAAGCTCGCAGTCTGAGAGCTGCTGAGGAGGAAGCAGCAGGGTTGAAAGCTGCTACGGGATGAGACCAGAAACAGGGAGCAGGTGGGTCTGGAGAGGAGGAACTTTATGGACCAAAAGAGAGTGGCACTGCGTGTGTTGGCGAGGGGCTGTCGGTACTTCTTCCCCCAACTCCCCATCCCAAAGGCTGCATGTTTCTTTTTAGCCAACTCCATCACCCATCCATTCTTCCTTCCTTCCTTCCATCTTTCCTTCCTTCTTTTCTTCTTTCCTTTCTTCCACCCTCTCTCTCCCTTTCTCTTTTTTCAACATTTAACACTTGGGAGATGGTGTATATATATTTCTTCTAAGCTGGATTCCTCAGTGACTCTGAAACTTCAACAGCCATGACAGAGGGAAGCTATGTCCTTCGTGGTGACTCAGGCAGAGCCCGTGTCTGCATAGCATCTCAGACAAGGCAGGTACTTTTGTCACAGTTCCCACTGAATCCTGGGTGTGAGTGGTACACAGGTCTATGGTCTCTGTTCTCTGTGCTTCTTTGCTTCCGTTCAGGGCTCCCCCTCTCTAGACCCTTTCTGGTCTGCAATGAAGAATCCTGGCCTCTTGAAAGTCATTGTCTCGCGTCTTCAACCCTGACCATCTTACCTAGCACGTGCTCTCAGGTGCTTTAGAATTCCGTGATGTTTGCTGGAAAAAGTAAAGTATTCACCCTACAGCCCACCCGGCTCCAGCCCTAGGTCTCAGGCTCCTATATTTCTATGATCTGGAACCGTGTGGGTCCGCTCTGCCACCTCCGCATTATCCTTTGCTTAGTCACTAATTCAGGCTAGGAATTGAGGCTCCCTGCTGTGAAGCGACCTCCTGCCATAGTAGAGGAAGCATGCTCTGGGAGGCCTTCTGTAGCAGCCTGAAGTTCTGGACCTGGGGCTGGGAAATGCAACCTTTCTTCCTCTCCTCTCCTTTCTCTCTTATAAATAGGAAGAAGGTGACACTTGAAATTTTTCTCTACCTTTCCTAGCTCCTATCATGTGCCCAGGAAGCGATGACCCCAGACACTCGCATGGGGAACTCTGGCACCCTAGAGCATCAAACCTGGGAGTCTGGGGAAGGTAAAGCAGGTGAGAGGGTGGGGGTCTCTTCTCCAGCACCCACCCTGTGTCTGACCCATCATTAATAAGTGGTTAGTGCTGTCGAACTTTTCCTTTTTTCCCTGGCTAACATGCCCAGCTCCCAGGCATGTCCCCCCCAGATCCCCCTACGAAGGAGACAAGAAAGGCACAATTGTGCTTCTCCCCATAAAGAGCCAGGACATAGATATTTGTAACCACTCACTATTTTCTTTATTTGGTTCTTAACTTTCCTTAAGGTGTAAAGTGACGAGTTTCATTAGAAGATGTTGACATTTGTCCTGCACTTGTTCGCATCCACACCCTACTACCTTCCCCTTCCCCCCTCCTCATTTCTGCTGGACCCCATCCTCTGCCCTTATAGTACTCCTTCTAGTTTTGAAGCCTTTAAATTTTTTCAGTTCTATATATTAAGGAAAACATAGTAAAACACACTATATTTTTCCTTCAGAGTTCGGCTCTTTTTTTCCCCTAACATGATAATCTCTGGTTTCCTATGCTTTCCAGAAAATTACATGATTTCACTCTTCTGTAAAGTTGAATAAAATTCCATTATGTACATAAACACATTTTCTTTTTAAAAATTTTTTTAATTTAAACAATTTATTCAGATTACATTCCGATTGTTATCCCCTCACTTGTATCTTCCTGTTTCGCTCTCCCTCCCTCATTCATCCTATTCCTCTCCCTTAGGCCTGTGACAGAAGGGGACCTCCTCCCCCACCATATGATCAAAGCCTATCAGGTCTCATTTGGATAGCCTTCTTCCCTTTCCTCTGAGTGCCTCCAGGCCTCCCCACCAATGGGAAATGGTCAAATAGGGGGCACCAGAGTTCATCACAGTTAGTCCCTGCTCTACACACAACTGTGGAGAATGTACTGTCCATTGGCTAGATCTGAATGGGGGATCCAGGCTTACTGCATGCATTGTCCTTGGTTGGTACAGTAGTTTGTGCAGGCCCCCCCAGGTCTAGATCTGCCAACCTTGATGGTCTTATTGTAGGGTTCCAGGACCCTCTGGGTACTTCTACCTCCCCATTCTCCCATACCTCTCTCACATGGAGTACCAGTAGCAAGTCCCAGCATCTGTCCCAATCCCCCACTCAGTGAAGACTCTCAGAGAATATCCATGTTGGGCTAGTATCCAATTACAAGTGACTATATACCTTGAAATAGATTTTCTTTATCATATGTTGACAAAGATTTAGGCTGGCTGTATCTACTTCACCGTGTTATACTGTCTTAGGATTTGTTGTTGTTGTAGTTCTTCATGACTTCTATAGTGACAGAACAACCCTGTCTTGGTTACTTTTTCTGTACTCTGACAAAAGCAATTTAAGGGAAAGAGGGTCTGTTTTTACTCACACCCTCCAGTCCATCTTGACAAGAAGCTATAGCATCAGGGACTTGAGAACACTGGTAACATTGCAACCACAATGAGGAAGCAGAGGGCAGTGACTGCCAGTGCTCAGCTTACTTTCTCCTGTTTATACAGACCAGTGTACCAGCTCAGGGAATGGTGCTGCCCACAGTGGGCATGTCCTTAAATCTTAATTACCTGATCAAGATAACCCCCATCCTGATGCTCAGAGGTCTATCCCCCAGATAATTCTATATCTCATTGAGTTGGCTGTTGAAAGTAGCTATCACAAACACATATTCACCATTTTCTGTTACACAGATATACCAGAGAAGACAAGGTCAACATACGTATCATTACTGGTATTATAAAATATATTTGTAATTATCACCAGACATATACTGTTGAGTCACATATATTGTCATAGTCACTGTGACCTTGTGTCAGCAGTATGATGCCCATTGACAGGTGGGGAAACTAAGGCTCAGAGAGTTTAAATAACTCACCTTGTTTCTCAGAAGCTGAGGGACCTGCATTTGTTTCTGTCTGTGTAAATGGGAGAAATGCAGAGACCTAGGGCCAGGTATAGCCTCTGTCTCACCAAGGTGGGATATTGGGAATTCTAGAAGGGGAAGCCATGTAGAAGGCCAGAAAATAGAAGAGATGATTAAGATAAAGTATGATGACCATTTAAGACATCCTCTGAAAGAAGGGGTCATTAAACAGACCCTGATGGAGCTGTCATAATTTAACCACGCAGTGAGAGGTGACACAGGTTGTTCTCAAGAAAGTGTCTCCATTATGATGAGCTCTTCATTATAGATGCCCTTTGCCCTCTGTAATTGTGGATGTGTAATTTTTCAGTGACTCACCAGTCCTTTCTGGAGTCCAATTTCCTCATCTGTTGGGGACGGGCTGAGTAAGAGGCAGTACAAGGGACTGTGATTTCACTGTTATCTGGGCATTGGCTCAGAACAACCCCTGGGGAGTTTCCATTTGTCAAACGGAGAAAAAGAAATCAGGACCCAAGTGATGGTAATATTTTTAGGTTGTATTGCTTTCTGCAGGTTTTTAGGTTAGCTTAAATGTGGGCTTTGGGGCAGGGCAGTGACATGAATGAGCTAAAGAAACCAGTGTGTGAGAGCTCCTTGGCCCTGAAAAGCGGGGGGCGACACAGCTCTCAGTCACAGCAGGGGGTGGGCAGCTATGTGGTGGTGGTGGCTAAAAGGTCTTAATGGATGGTACTCTCTCCTGCTTCGTAATTATGGGATGCTTTCCTGTCTATCATGCCTAGGCCCTGCAGCAGCAGTGGAGAACCACCACTCTTCTGCTTTATCCATGCCTCCCCCAGAGTAGAGGTGCATCCATCCAGGAAGACTGGACACTACCTCCCTGGTATCTGCTTCAACCAATACAAAAGCAATAAAGCAAGTCTGGGACAATGGGTTTGGGAGCAAATTCAGAGAACACTCCACTCATTTCTTTCTTGCTACAGATGGAGAAACTGAGCCCTGGACTGGGTGTGGTGGCTCACACCTTTAATCCCAGCACTTGGGAGGCACAGACAGGAGGATCGCTGTGAGTTCGAGGCCAGCCTGTCTGGAAAGGCAAGAAGAATAGATGAGGTTATGGTAGCTAAGTACTTGTTGGACCTAAGTGCTCTGAGTGTCATGCAAAGAAGAAGATGTTCATGGAGCCTTTCTCACTGGGCCCCCATGCATTATCTCAGTTTACACTTTTTGTATGGGGGTGGGGTGTTCTGCCCCCAAATACCTAGATTGATGAGAAGCTGGGTGGGTTGTGTCTTCCTTACGGATGTTCAAAGAGTGTGGGGGTCAAGACAGAGTCTGAGTCTGAGTCAAGCAGGAATATCAGAGAAGAAACCTTGAGGCTCAAACTCCAGGCAGAAGGTAAAGTCAGACAACTGAGATTTATCCTAAGGCAGATGCAGGATTTAGAGGCAAACTGAGACTTGGCCTAAATGACAGTCTCTGGAGTCCAAGATGGCTAGCGTTGGGCTGTTTAGACTGTTCATTTCCCTCACGTTCTCTTTGTCTTCCAGATCCTCACTTCTTTTATCCCTCCCATTCTTCCTCCTTCCTTCATTTTTTGAATGCTCACCACAGAGTGTAAGATCTGCTTTGCTCAGAGACCCAGAAAAGCTGATCTCTTTTCACAAACCATCTCCTTGCACCCTTTTTGAAAAACATACTTTATATGTTTTGAGATTGTGTCTCACTATGTAGCCCTGGCCAGCCTGGAACTCACTATACTGAGTGGGCTGTCCTCCAACTCACAGAGATCTGCCTGCCTGGCACCTGAGTGACTAAACATGTGTGCACCACCGTACCCAGGCTTCTTTCATGCTTATCAAGGAACTGGGGTGTATAGGAAAGGGGTTTTTAGATACCAGTGTTTGAAAAATAGGGAGAGGACAGGAAATGATTCACTCGCCTTGTCTTTAATTCTTTGTCACTCAGACCTAGGTGTTTTGGCACTTTAGGGGTGTCTGGGGCTAGTAACCTAAGTAGGGTACTAGTGGTGTTTAAATAGGAACCCTACCCATCACAGTGGAGTCGAGTCCATGTTAGCTCTGTACCAGACCTCGTCTCCCCAGCTTTATAGATTTCCTGTGCGCTGCTTGCTCTCTGCTTTCTGATAACTCAGGGTTTGCAGTACCCAGATCACTGGTGTATGTGCACTGCTCTCCACTTGCCTTTCCATGTTCTCAGTTACTAACCAATCCTAGCATTGATCCTGGCTCATCTGTTCTACCATCTTGCTAGGGTCACCCTGAGTGCAATGGCTGAGGGATCCCCACAGGGGTTCTGAGTTAGGATAAGTTGGGATCAAGAAACAAGGGTATGACCCCAGGACAAGCAGGCCAGACACTTCTCTGAAGTTACAGGATGCTATAAGGCTGTCCTCACATTGCACAGGAAAGAAAAGAGTGTCATGTAAGCATGTCCCAGCCAGGGGATCGGGGAATGGAGTGTAAATGGGAGAGTTTAACAATTCCAGCTGAGTCAGGTGCAGTGTCTTTCAGGCTTTGGGGGACAACAGACTAAACACTTCATCAGTGTTTGGAAATGTCTAAGGTCCAAGCTTGGCTCAGTCCTGGTGGTTGGTCTCAAAACAATATGGCATTCCACTGACTTCAGGACTTGGAAAACAAGTAGAATGATTTGAAGACCCCGTAGATACTTAGCCGTACTAGAGGTTGGGATTGTACCCCAGCAGAGCTCTCCTGCTCAGGACTCACAATGACTGAGCATGTATTCTATTTTCTACCAAATACCATATTGAGGAAGGAAGCAACATATTTTCAGTTCTCTTTGATCTTGAATTGCTCAAGAGAACAGGGTAGCCTCAAACTCTACTTTGCAATTGATCAGCGTGGCTTTTTAGTTAATTATCTGATCAGTCATTAGTTACCAATTGTCTGGGGACTCCGAGTCTCCCTGGTTTCTAACACCTCATTAACTGGAGGAATTCTCTGCTTTTAGTACTTCTGGGCTTTCCATTCTACAGTGAGTCCTCTGTCTTTTATGAAGATGTTCAGTAGGACAAATGCTGTCTTTCTGATCCTTGAGGAACACAGCTCATTATGTGTCCCCATCCTCTGAAGAGCCTGTTTATTCCTCTTCTGTTTCTGGCTTCCAAGCAGATTCCCTGGTCATGGAAAAATGCACACACAGCCAACAGTCCCATGGAGACGTGGTGTTTCTGAGCAGCTTTTGAAATGGAAACTTGTCAAAGATTTTCCTTCTTTCTTTCCAGTATGATTAAATTATTTCCACAGATGACTGAATGCTGCCACAAAGCACACTAATGAATTGTCTGGGCATGACTGAAACCACATGGTCTTTCTATACAAGCAGATCCCTCATTACCCACAGGTACTTGCTGCTGGTGTGACACTGCCTGAAAGAGTAACTTAAGGTCAATAAATGGACTGAATCTCACCTCTATCCACATCTTTCTTCTGCTAGCTCTCTCTGACCTCCACCCACCATCTTGCTCTTATAAATGACAGAAAACCTGACTTAGTTTGTGTACTCGGGTAAAAGTTTGTAAGTTTAGGAATATTAAATGAACAAGTTATCCTAGCTTCAAGTAACTTGACTTATGGGGCTCAAATATTGTCATCAGGACCCGTTTCTCAGTTTTAATTTCAACACAGGACTTAAATTTCCATGTTACCACCATCCTCTGGTCTGTTCTGATTTAGGAAGGCTAAAGGCAGTCAACAGCTTTGGTCTCAGATTTTCTCGCATGTTAGTCTAACATCCCTCCCTCCATCTCCTCCTTTCTTTGCCTCTCCTTGTTTTTCTCTACAGCCTCTTGCAATTTCCTGATTGGACTGCCTCAGATCACGTGATTAGCAGTAACAGATTCTTTTTAGCAGAGCAACGTGAAGATTTTGGTGAGGTTAGGACATGTGCTCTGCCTTCTGGAATTGATAATGTCATTCTACCTATAATGTATGGACTAAAAAGTGGAAATCACATACCTATTAGTTAACCATGAAGCGCATGTTTCAGAGCCAACTTTTTCAAATCCAGATCCAGTTGAATTGCTTTAGGTCCAATTTGGAAAGCTTAGGTAACGGACCATGATGTGAATGGGTCTGAGTCAATTCCTTAACCCAGAGCTAGCTTGCTGTTTAATGTTCTTGGGATCTTTGTTTTCTTATCTCTGAAATGAGTATTAGCCTTTGCGTAGTGGTTTTCATAATGATTGACTCATATTAAACATCTGTATCTTCTCATTTACATATATGTTTGATAGCTCCTTGGTAGATGTCAGTCAATGAAGAGCTGCTTCATTCTACCCATGTTATTTGTACTTGGAGATGGGATAGTTGTACTGAGATTTAAATAGGTATCCCCAGCATATTCGATTTTTAACAATTTGCCTTGGCATTCAAATCATCTTTCATACTACGTACCATGTGCTATTGGGACACTCCTATTCATATCATGAGCCCCTCCTGTAGCTATCCTTATTTTCCTGGAGTTCCTTTTTAATCTGTCTGCCTCTTGTAGTGTTAGATACAAGGATCTTTGTCATTCTCTCATCTTTGTGGCCTACCCCGCCCATTTGTAGGTGAGATGAGACAAGGATCATCCATGTCCTGAGATAAAACAAATAGAAACAGGAGAGGTTGAATATTTTCGGCACCATGTTAGCTGGAGTTGGAAATGGTTTGGGGAGTCACCCGCCTGTCACAGCTTCTCTTCTGTAGGAGCAACCCAGGTGAATGGTCTGGGGATAGAGTGGGTTGTTTAGAAGTCAGTGGTAAAGCTTCCAAATTCCACAAAACCATGGGAAACAAAACCACTGTAAATCAGAACTTCTCTGTTGACAATTAGGCAAGTAGTGTCCTCTATACCAGCAGAGAAACTAAAGTAGAGCCCATGCATGGTATACATTCAAGATATAATTCATTTGTAAGTGTCTTACTGAACTCAAATGAAGGTGAGTGACTAATGTAGACACATGAGTAGGGAAGTGTCCACATATGTAATTTTGTAGATTATGGTGTGCAGTGTAGCCCAAACCTCCTCTAAAGAAACCAGCCACTGCTCATCTCCCAATGGCGCCTTAAGTGTTCTTTCTAAGTCATCTTTTGAAGAGAGAATGGGAATTTTGACTTCTAATCTAAACTCGATTTTCAAATGTAGACTAGGTGTTGGGATAAACATCAGCAAAGCCCAAAGGCAGCACTGTGCCTCCAGTAAAGAGCCAGATGAGGGTTGTAGACATCCTGGTAGAGTCAAGGATGAGAGAAAAGAGCACAGTGTTCCTAAAACCATATTAAGGAGAGGTGTAACCTAGCCAAAGAAGAGCAAACAGGACTCACCGATAGCTAGGGAGCCCTTTGCGGAGGATGTCATCAGAGTAGTGAAGGACCAGGGGCAGGGGTGGTGTGGATGTGCATTCTTATTCATCTGGCTAAATATCAGCTGGCAACAAAAATTTGAGACCTAATTAAAATTGTGCAAAAGTATGTTAGACAGTCAGACAGATTATGTAAAAGGCAAGAGATGCAGAAAGGAAGAGGCAGAATTATGCCCTCTTACTGAGAACTTTGATTTTTGAATCTTTGAATACAAATATATGTTACAATAAATTGTATTGGTTTGGCCTAGGAAGCTGATAACTGGCACAGAGAGACTGAAACGTACTTTAAAGCTGCAAGCACTTATGCCGGGCAGAGTCTAAACTGATTCTAATCAACTCATAAACTAAAATAAACTACTCTAAATCTCATAACATACATATATCACATATCCCAAGCACTTGCCAATCTGATCCCCAGACGCTTCTTCCTCTTTCCTCATCAACTGTCAGCTGTCTTCTCTCCCTTCAACACTCAATTCTTGGCTCATCCCCCTCTCCAGGAAGTCCCGCCTCCCACTTCTTGTTCTTCTGCTCAGCAGATTGGCTAAACAACGCTTTATTGATAGTCGTTACATCCACTCAAGGCATTCCTCCACAAATTATAGTCACAGGGAACCAAAATAAATAGGAAGTAACTCCCTCTCCTTGCAATCTTGATGTAATCCAGATAGAAGAAAATTAGAGAGCATGTGCCTTGGACCTTGCATAAGCTCCTTAGTTTTGTGAGAAAAGAGCCAAACAAGGAAATACGCCATTGTCTACAGTTCATATACTTAACAAAACAAATGTCCTCCCCTTAGATAAAATGACACAGATGTTTAGAGGGTACGTGTTTTGAGAGTCTCTGAAAGAAGACCTGGGTGGCTCCCACAAGGCACTTGTCCCTCTAATAATGGAAAAAGGCAACTCAACATCAGTGGACTCAGGGTTTCGACACAAGAAATGCTAATTACAAGAAAACAGAATGCCCTTGCAGAGGCGCAATTAAGGCTTTCCTATGTAAGCACTGAAAAATTCAAATGATTGCTCACTTCCCTTAGATATAGACCCTGTTCTCAAGTCTATGACCAAAGGGAGAACATCCCTTTGCAGCCTGAGACATTAGAGGCAACTGTTTTTTAGACATCAGGTCTATGTGTAGTATGAATTCCTATGAAGATTTTATGTAGTATGTGTTAGCATCAGCATCTGTGCCATGGACTAGTGATGCAGACAGGTAGAGACATGTGGGCCAGGTAGGGAGTTCTGTGAAAATACATGGAGTTCTATGTAGAGGGATGAGGCTGTTTGTCACAAGCCACAGGGATGGCCAAGGAGAGTGACCTGCCTTTGGTAATCCCTGTTAAGGACAGTTCCAAGCTTCCCTAAACAAGCATGCAAGCTGGAGAAACTCTTCATGGTTCCTGTGTGAATGTTCCTTCTACCTTCCCCAAAACTACTTCTGGCCAACGTGTTGCTAAGCCCTTTCTGGAGAGAAGTGCAGAATCAGCCATAGTAGCTGTCCCTTCCATTTAACACTCAATTCTGATCACTAACACGGCAGAGTCATTCATCTCTCCTCCATTTGTAGTCAAAGATGTTTTGGTGCAACTTCATTCTGCCACTCATTGGTTGTGCGGCCTTGTCCATTTCTGCTGCTTCACTGGTTCCCAGTTGCATCTCCAGGAAAATGGGCAGAAGAGATTGTCCTCTATGACTGAGGGGGGAAATGCCATAAAAACATGAGTTACTAGCCAGTAACCAAGCAGGGTCAGTTCTCCTTGCTTAAAACATTATCCAAGAGAATGCAGAGTGATTTTCATGTTCTCAAATCCAAAGGATATACTGCCTGAATTTACACAGTGAGTATTTGTCCGTCTTTTAGCCTCTGTCACATATGCCAAAGGTTAATTTTCTCCTTCATGTAGCTCACATTGATTAAGTACTTTGCTGGGAACAGACATAGTTCTATTTTTTTCTTCAAAGATTATCTTAGCTTCCTGGGGGAAAGAACTACCATATTCACTGCACTGGAGTGCCTTCATCTGAAAGGCTGACAGTTGTCAAGACTAACTGTAACATCAGTTGCATAGTGGGTCCTGACAACAAAGGGACTGATAAGTTAGGTTTGATCTTAAGATCATTACTTTCTATTTTTACCTTTCTATTACTGCCTTTACTTTCTATTTTTACATTCTAGGGATAGAGGTCAGGGGTTCTATGTAATTCACATACCTACCCAGAACTTGAGAGAGATCTGAACCCTGGCCACATGATTTGAAAGCCCCTGCCCTTAATCAGTTCATTAAACCTCCCTCCATCAACTGATGAACAACATTTCAAGCAGAATCATCTATCACCTCAATCATCTATGCCCTTCAGGGTTCAAGTGGTCACTTGACACTGTTCATTTTTTGAGGTAATGGAAAGAAAATTATAGAATAAATTCAAAACCCTGAAAAATGTACCACTAAAAATTATACCTAATGCAGGAGCTATAATTTGGCATTTCAGGATATTGTTTTGCTCTCAACACCAAATGCCTTTTAATACTTAGATGGATCTGTTTGACTTTTGCACATTCAACTTTGTGTGTGATATTAAGAGTATGTTGTAGGTAAAAGTTAGCATCTTGATAAATGTGTACAGAAATGACTTCAAACTCTCCACTCTTTGCAGTTCAGTATTGCATCCTTTGCCATGAAGTAAACATCTATTTCGATGTCTTCCAAAGCAGGGCTCAGCCATGCCATGCTCCCACCAATAGGATGTGGTACAATTAAGCTGGTTCATTTCTGAGTCTAGGATCCAGGAAGGCTTCTGATATTTGACCTTCTGGATCCATGCTTCTCCTTGAAAGTAAGTAAACCCAAGGGAGCCTGCTGGGAATCCAAGTCCACACTAGCCAAATACTAATAATCTCATCTGAAGATGTCCTCGACTGCTAGCCCTTAGAAAACCTGCTAGCTGACTACAGATGTTTCAGTAAGTCAATCCCAAACCAGAAGAACACAACCCAGATAATAAAACCTGAACCCAGTCAACTGATATGCCCAGGAGTAAAGCAAAGGGCAATTGTTTAAACTCCAGAAGTTTTCAGAATGTTTGTTATGCAGCAATAGCTAACTGACATAGCTTCTATCTTGGAGCATTGATGTAGGAATAGAATGGTGTGATAACTATTGGCAAATGTATAAAATTCCAGGGTGAACATTTACCTTGGAAGAATGTCTTACATTTACTTTTTCACAGAAAACATTCCTATTGAAATAACTCCATTTTTTTTCTATATCCAGTTTCTATAGCAACCTGATACTTTTGTTCTCTGCTCTGGTCTTCCTGATCATATCACTTTGCAGTTAGTCAACATGATGTTGGAACCTTGGTTGTTATGGTAACCTGGGACCATTTTTTTTAATAAAAAAATCTATTCCATTGACATTGTTTTTGAGGAGACCTGTGCTTTAGTCTTGTACTCATCTGGAGAAACTTGTGGTGCTGAGTGAAAAGCATCTCAGCTACCACCTCTCTGGGGAGAAATTCTTCATTAAAGCTCCTTCCAGAAACCACAGACATTCTGTGCTTTTATGGATTTTTCTTATTTGAATGCCTCCCAGAATTTTAGTGAATTGCAAAGTATGTTTTAAAAGTCCTAAAAGAGTCTGACTTGCTAATAGAAAACATGTGTAGCCGAATTGTCATTAATTATGCATGAAGCCCCATAGGCAACTCTGCAAAGTGCTCCACAAAGCCTTCAGATAAGATTCTTCATGGTGTGTAGGGGAGCTGCATGCAGCATCCCGGTATAGACTGATCCATGGGAGGAGAGGAAGGAGGAGGGAGAAAGGGGGCCAGCCTGGAGGGCCACAGGGAGAGTTCCACAGAAGACTCAAAACAAGGGAGCAGATGGGGAGTCAGTAGCTAAGGCATTTAAGTCCAAAACACGCTCCAGAGGGGAAAAGTAAGTATTGTATTCTTAGAGATTCAGCAGTTTGCAGGAGGCCTAGGGCACTTGCACATTTGAAGCTTTTCTTATATTCAAAAATTCACAAAATATTTACTGGGCATATGTAATAGAGACATGTATTGGTTACTTTTCTCATTGCTGCCACCAAATACCTAACATGAAGCAGCTTAAGGGAGGAAAGCGTTATTTTGGCTTACAGTTTGTAAGGACACAGTCTATCATTCTATGGAAGGCATAGCCGGAGGTAGCTTCATGGGGGCAGAATGTGCAGTGACTGCTTGTTACTCCTTGCCTTGGAATAACATGAGTCCTGAACCAGGACTGGGCTGCCACCCATAAAGGTCTATCTCCTAGCAACCCACCTCCTTAATGTTCCACAGTCTCACAGAACAGTACCATCAGCAGGGGACCAAGTGTTCAAACACACAAACCTGCAGGGAGCACTTCTCATTGAAACCATAACAAGACATCTACAAACTATTTACATCTGATGCTTTTCCTAATGAAAGCAGGATGTGATAAAGACACATCTGCTGCAGGATAATTAGAGGATTATTTAAAAGTGCATTCATTAGTCATAGCCCAAAACCAAAGCACGGCTCAGGTGCAAAGCTCTAGGATGCACCAGGATGAGGACCAGAAGTGTGAGGAAGAAGCCTATTCTCCTCAGGTCCAAACAACATTGGATTTTGTGATACAAGCTTTCATTTGCATCAACCTTGTCCCTGTTCTAAACTACACTTGTCCCTCTTTGAATCATGGGAGTATATTTTCCAATGTGCAAACTTACTTGGAACATTTGTTAGAAATCAAGCTGGGGCTGGGCATGATGGCACACGCCTTTAATTCCAGCACTCGGGAGGCAGTGGCAGGTGGATCGCTATGAGTTCAAGGCCAGCCTGGTCTACAAAGTGGGTTCAGGACAGCCAAGGCTACACAGAGAGACCCTGTCTCGAAAAACCAAAATAAATAAACAAATACATAAATAAAATCAAGCTCGGCCACTGGAAACATATGTCTTTGTTCAATAGACCTCCATCTTCAGAACAAAAGAGCCTCATCTTGGTATCTCTACATTTTGAGGAAACTAAAGGAAGAATATGAAATAAAAGCCAGAGCTAGATGGTGTGAGCCAAGTAGAAACCTCAGCACCAGGAGAAATGCTGTCCCTAGTGTATGACCTTGAGTAGCTCCTATCCTCTCAGAGACTGTGTCTCAGCTCCCATAGATCATGCAGATGCTCTGGGACAGGACCATTCCCAGTCAGATGAGCCAGGAATTTATACAAAGACTTGTTTGATTTCAGATGAGAAAAGCAATTTAGCCAACCTAGAAGGAGCCTGCTCCATCACCTACCTGCCTTCCAAAAAGCTTATGTGGTGGTTCTTACTGTGGTTTGAGTTTGAGACATGGCATACCAACCCTAAGGCCAGGCAGCAGGGTGGTGATCTCTCAGGATCTGAGATTGAAAGAGATATGCATATGGCACACAGAGGATATAACACACTGGCAAAGCAACTATCTAACATGTACACACTCTTGAGTTCCCCAAAACTGCACAGAGATACTCAGAAATTTAAGACAGTGCCCACAAGATGGTAACTCTGGGTTTGTGCCCAAGAGACAGTATGCTAACTGGTTAGTACCATGCTTGTGAGATGGAAAAAACAACCTATTTCCGATGCTTAAATGACTTTCTACCTGCAAAGGTGTAAAACAGAGTCTAAAAAACAGTATCATGGCTCTCATTGCTTTATCCATATTTTTTTTTAACCTGGCAAGCATTATTCAAGAACTTCCTCTGTAGCTGGCACATTAGAGCTCAGCAGCAGCAGCAGCAGCAGCAGCAGCAGCTCAGCTTCAGCTCACAGGCACATCACTCTAATTGTAATGTCAAGGAGAGGCATGGACTTTATGTAGAATGAAAATTACTCTTCAACCTCATACATACTATTCTCCCTTTCAGACTTTCAGAGCTTTTACTCTCTAGGTTGTAGCGCTAAGATCAAAGCACCCACTAAGGCACTGCATACAGTGTGGGTTTAGGGGCCTTTACAGAATTCTGCCAGAATAGTTTGATTTGGGGTTGTGATGCTGCCTTCTCCTTCTATTGCTGTGATAAAATGCTCAACAAAAACAAATTAGGAAAAGAAACATACATTTTGGCTCACAGTTCAGACGTATAACCCCATCACAACAGCAGGAGACTGAGGCGACTGGTCACACTTCATCAGTAGTTCAGAAACAGCATAGCAGATGTCTTCTTAGCATTTATAATTAATACTTTAACTGTGTGTATTTGTGAGGGTATGTGCACATCAGTGCAGGTTCCCACAGAAGCCAGAGACTTTGCATCTCCGGAGCTGGAGTTACAGGCAGTCGCGAGCCGTGTGCCTGAGTGATAGGAACCAAGACTGGGTTCCCCGCAAGAGAAGTAGAGCTCTTCATAGCTGAACCATCTCTCCATGCCTACGAGTATCAAATCCTATGCTCAATGTGGCCAGGGCTTCCCTGATCAAGAGAATTCTCATGTGTGTGCAGAGTCTGCCTCCCAAGGGACCATAGAATTCATTAAGATGACCCTAGAGATGAACCATCTCAGGCCCTAAACATGTGGCTATGCATTTGTTTTCTTCCAGTTGTCACCCCTGTTAGCTTCAGGCAGCTGTCTAGTGAGACAGCATTAGTTCGTGACCCCTTTGTTACATCTGGGGTTACAGGAACTTACCAAGAGAAGATCTTATTTTATTGCCAGCGCTCTGCTTGGCCACTGTGATGACATCACAGCAAAGCACATTGCTGCTGCCGTGCGCTACTTATCATTTATCGGCTACAACTCTGGATGTTTAATTAGGATATTTTATCCATCCCTTCTCTGCCTTCAATTTTCCTAACTAAGTGTCCTCCCAGTTATAACGCAATGTAGCATGTCTGTGTTACTTCCTGCTCTCTAAAACCAGGGAGTCTTAGTTTCCCCCATGGTATCTGGAAGGCTTCTCGCCCTCCCACCCCTCCCCCCACCACTTACAAAAAATTCTGCTCAAAACTTTTTTTTGTTCAGCAAAGTTTTTTAACGGCACCCATCCTTCAGATAGGTTATTTCCTGGCTTTGTGGCTAGAAAAGCTTAATGCGTGTCTCGTCTTCTTTGCAAGTAGGTCAAGATCATGTCATGCTCAGAACAATTTGAGGTGGCAGACATTGGTTGGGATTTGAGGATGCTTTTGATTTCTTCATAAAGAGGATACTTTCCTCCACTTCCTGTTTGAAATGCCGCTGTGATGCCTGGAGCTACAGCTATCTGACAATGATAAGGAACAAAGACAAACCCCGCAGCCTGCTGAGACTGGTGAGAGGAGGAAGGAAGAAGGGACAGTGGTCCTTGTGTCACTTCCTCATCATCAGCTGGAGTTAGGCACAGTTTCTGTCTGGTCCCTAGAGTCTCTGAGCTAGAGGATTGGTCTTCAGCACGTTGTTGGGAATCTGGGCCAAGTACATCATGGAAGAAGCAGCCATTTCTAGGGTGAGTACCGGTCTCAGGACGGACTGTGAGCCCCGTTGTTATAAACAGGTTTGGCACATGCTCTGAATGACTCTTGCTCTGGTTTCCAACTTGCAATCTCTCTCCCTCCCTCCCCACTTCTTCCTCTCATCTTCTATCCCTCCCTCCTGCTCCTTATCACCCTCCCTCACTCCTGTCCCCTTCTTCCTCCATCCCCATGATGCCATTTGTGAGGTCATGTATCTAGAGCTTTCACAGGGTTGCCAGGTGACCAGGAATAGCGCGCTCCTAGAGTTCTGCAACTGAGTTCAATAAACCTCTTTTCTGTGTAAGTCTCCTAGCTTCAGGTATTTTGTTATAAAGATTCAAATTGGACAGAAAAATCAGATGAATACTTATGTTAGCAATCTTGGTTTTTGGACTCAGAATAAAGCTTTGTTTTCTAGGTAAATAGCATACAGAAGAATAAGGTGGCTATCCATAGTTTCTGATTTTGTCCCTTGTCTGGTGTCCTTCAAATAGCATGTTTTCCATTTGGTTTAATGTTGGTTCCCTGACTAAGTCAAATGAGTTCACTAGAGACAGGGGAGTGCCCAGCACTGTTTTGCTTTGTTTTTCATTTTTTGTTTTTGTTTGTTTGTTTTAGTCTAACTATGAAAGACCTATACAAAATATTGGTGAGTTCCAGAATGTTACTCTCTTCCCTCTCTCTCTCTCTCTCTCTCTCTCTCTCTCTCTCTCTCTCTCTCTCTCCTCTTCTGCTCTGCCCAAAGGCTGGTATCTACCCTTTTCTTTGCACAACATTTGTTGCTAATAATCACCACATTCTTTGATGACCCTTTACATGTCCCTCCCTCTCATTATATGGTGATTACCCAAGGGTGGTGCATGGTTGTATTTCTAGTACTAACGCCTGCATCTGACCCATAATGATGCTCAACAAAGGTTTGCCCAAAGGATGAATAATATCAGGATACTAGGCACTGGAATAGGTTAAGGCTGACTAGCAATTTTACTAGAAACTTGCATGCTTCATTTCACGACATGGGCTCCTGCAAATATTCTACGAAAATTCTGTGGACCTTTGTGGATGCCATCACAAACTGAACTGAACTTCCTGGGAAATGATATGGCATAAGCCTTAGCACCTTCTGTCTGGGTATGAATGAGAGTTGGATTTAATTACATTACATAATATATTCCCCAAAGGTCTCCCGATGCGGTGAATGTACCCCAGCTACTCACTCATGCTGCCATGGGTTTTTTGTTACTAAAAAAGAATCCATTATTACTTTAAATTTTTATTACTTTTAACTGTAAGCATTATTATTATTAATTGAACATTTATAACTTTATATTAGTAACATTATTAATAGCAATATCGTATGTATTATATAAATCGTATATATAGGGTGTAACATGATGCAAACTAACTAAACCTAATTAACGTATCCCTCTTCAGTGCTGTACCTGAAATACTGCATTCAGCCAGGCTCAGAATTTGACATGAACTAGAGAGTTATATTGACGAGCCATGCCATAGGGCCGTCATCCGTACTGTGAAGACACCCAGCCGCAGCAGAGAACAGAGCTGAGAGAGGTTACCCCAATATTTGGGCATGCAGGAAATAAAGAGTAGGGAGCAGGGAAGCAGCTGGCTTCTGCTACGTGACAGACTGTCCCAAAAGACTACTTACCGACCCCGTGCTTCCACAGAGCAGCTCTCCCACCCTTCTCACTTAGGCACCTCCCTGTGGCCACACTCCTCTAACTGGTCTTTCACTGTGCTGGGTGCTCATGGGAGTGACTCAGCCTCCTAGAGACTAGATTTTCTTTGCATCATGGTCATCTCAGGACTCTCAGAGGATGAAGAAAAGCAGGAGCTGCAAAATAACTTAGGCCTGGGTGCAAACTGTTGCCCTTTACTTTTCACAACTGCTTGGTTGGACATTGCTGTGACTGACAACAAGCTTGCGCTTAAGGCAAGAAGGAAATAGACTCCATCGTTGAAAAGGAACAGCCACGGGATGGTCCAAGTTAACATGGTCAGAGGAAGTATAAAGCTGAGGGGCATTGTGACAACAACCAGAGGAAACTGGAGATCAGCTTGCTTTCTGGCCACTTCCGTTCTCCCTGACCACCTCATGTCTCAACCACCTCACACCTATCTCATCACCTTAGCCCCGTGCTCTTCAGTATTCTGTTCTGAGCACTCACTGCCTCCTGACATGTGACACCTTTGTGTTTGATGGTGTGTCTACCTTACAGATACTATGCTCACTTCAGGACAGCATGGACTTTATTGGTTTTGTTCACTGCTGTGCATCCACGTGTCATACTGGTGCCTGACACATCCCTGGGACTCAACAAATACTGACTGCATGTATCAGTTGTGTCACCCAAAAGAGATTCATATAGATATGATTGAGTGAACTCTTATCCCGAGCCTTCTGACAACCCTCAGCAATGAACATATATGTATGTGTCATTGGAAAGTAGAGTGAAGCCTTTGGGAATAACTAGTAGCCAGAAAAAAACTGTCTATTGCAAAAGAAAAATGTGCAGTAATAAAGCAAAAACCCCAAAGCCAAAGCCAAGCAAAACAAACAAAAAACCAACAACAAAAACAGACCTGTGCACGTGGCCCAGCTCCTAGCACTGTGCATTTGCTAGTTGGCAGCAGCGGGCTTACTGTGTCATATTAAAAAGTCTTGGCTGCTATGGTTTAGTAATGAGTGGAAGTGCTGGGCTTTGGAGAGATTAAAATTATTTTCAGCATTAAACAGGATCTATCCGAGCTGATGCGCAGATATATCTTGAATATAGATTCCCCAGACCAGAAAGATTATAAGACATTAAGTCTATGTAAATTCAACTATCCATTGATGTTTGAGCAAATTCAACAAGAGATTTGACTTTGGGGCTTTACAGACAAATAGATATGGCTAGGGGCAAATGCACATCACTATCTTTAACCATGGTGCTGTATTCCCCTGGAAGATTCTGCAGCTGAGTGACTGTCTAACAGGTCACAGTTGAGAGCCCAAGCAATTATGCCAGAGTGTGTTAATAATAAAACAGGAAAACGACTATGTTTGCCTTGTATGAAGATGAAAGCAGCTGTTGATACCAATTCAGGAAACTGACAGGGAGACGAGGAGCACCCCTCCTTGTTGGCAGATGAAAGGAAGGATCCCCCCTCCCAGGAATGTCTCAGCCCCCTTTGCTGGTAACCAGGGCTGCAGGTGGCACCATCAGCATGTCACTCGGTGGCAGAGTCAGGCAGATAGAGTTTACCAAGGCTGCCCTGAGCCGGCGCCTGGGTAGTCTGCGACATAATAAACGAGCTGCCTCTGCAGGATAAACGACAGCTGTGACTGAAGGAATAAACAGAATAATCTGGACTTACACGAGCCACGGGGGGCTTTTGGCGGCATGCAAATTCACCAGCTTATCGAATGTATCCACTGAAAATGAAGAGCTCTTTTGAAACTGGCAGTCATGGGGAAGCAGTGAATCTGACATTGCTGGTCACGCTCAGGAGCTGAGGCTGGCAGAACGGAAAGCCCATGCTGCTGCCATAGGCTGTGTAAGAAGCGCAGTGATGACAGAAAGGATGGCACTGGGCGCTTACTGGACTCTTACTCTCTGCTGATCGTTTGGTATGCACCGTGTCATCACATACGACAGAAACCTAGTGGGGAGGGCTGTGCAGATGAGTAAACTGAGGCTAAGCTGAGATCTGTCCCTGGCAGGCTCTGTCTGACTGCAGACGGTCTACTATCATACACGAAGCAATTCATGTTGAGGAGGAGGGCCAAAGAACTTCCTCCTCGTGGGCATGTGTCTCAGCTCTGCTGCATGTCATGAAGGCACAGTGCCCAGCTGGCTTATTGGAAGAAGCCAATAATCACAGGCACAGTGTGTGAGATCTTGCTCTCTGATTGCAGGGTGTTGCATGTGTTGAGGTGGCAGTCTGTGTTTTCACTAATGGTCACAACAAATTTCATAAAACCAGATGCTGTTGCTAGCCTGACTTTAAAGATGAGGACATTCAAGTACCTTGCAGGAGGGCACTTGAAGCTTCCTCACGTGGCTCTTCAGAGAGCTCCTCCTTGGCTCCACCCCCTGCTTGTAGGCTGGAATCAAGAAGCCAGGGCAAGCTGAGCATGATTGTCATTCCAGCATTCAGCAGCTGGCCAGAGGCAGAAAGGATTGTAAATTCAAGGCCAGCCTGAATTACATATCAAAGTCCTGCCTCAAAAAGCCAAAACCAAACAAACAAATTGGAGAGAGAGTAAAAAAAGGTCATGGAAGAAAAGTCCCGTTTGCTTTCTCCAACCAAAATTTTCTAAAGGACTAATGTTTTGTTTGTTTGTTTGTTTTTGTGTGTGTGTTGTTGTTGTTTTCTTTTGTTTTTGTTTTGTTTTCCCATCTGCAAGGATCTTAGAATACAGAATAGGACAAAATCAGACTTCCCCTCCCATGAGCCATCTGTCTTTTACTACATGTCCACTTGTGGAATGAATGGAAGGGTATGTCACCTGACAAAACCTAAGACAGACAGATCAGACAGCCGAAGACTTAGGCACCCGATTTAAGTTGGGTTCTGCTAAAACAATGGCCTAGCTATGATGGTTTATTTAGGTATTGATACCAGGAAACACCAGTGAGGGAGTGAGAGATGGAACAAAGAACATCGGAGCAGCAAATGCACCATCAAACATGTGTCAGTGTGGGCAGTGAAAGCATGAGCCACAGGGAATCTCTGAAGGACCAGAGGAGTGCCTCCTAGGTCTGCTCTAGCCAGCTGGGCAACATCATCAGTCATTGGTTGGTGGCTCTCCCTGGGATATTAGCTCTTCATCTCTGGCCTCTGCTTGGGCTAAATGGCCTCCAACGGCCAGAGAAAGACCTCAAACAAGGAGTCACCAGTTCTGACTCTTTCCATCTGCTCTGCTGGCTTCTATGGGAACAGTGAATTCTGATATGAAAATATTCCTAGGTGATACACATCATTAGAGAAACTAGAAGCCAGGCCTTTCTTCCGACCCAGTCATTCAGTACATGTCTGTTGAAAATCCCAGAGGTCCCCAACACTTGGAGACACTGAGGAATGAGTGATAGTATCCAGGTCTCTATATTAGCAGCGATGTCTCAGATACCATACGATGTGGCCACTGATGAGCACAGTATTCAGCGAGGTCCACTGAGGACACACCTCGCTGAGGCTCACAGCAGAGGTAGTATCTCAGCTGAGTGCATGAGAACAAGGAAGTCTTACTCTGATAAAGAAATCAGACAAGTGTCTGAGTGGAGGGAAGCAGCCCGTACTAAGTCCCAGAAGTCAAGTGGAGAACACCAAGTGATTCAGGAACTGCTGGTCAAGTCAGATGCTGCCAAACTGGAAAAGAAGGTGGAAACGACTATGTGGCATTACACAGGGTCTGTAGAATATAGCCCAAGGTCTCTGAGCATCTTGCTTTGTCTATCACTGGCATCCCCTCAAGTACTTTAGAGTCTCTACAAGAATAGCTATCTTTCCTCAAGTCACATGTTCTAGGCTGTGATTGGGACTATGTAATTTTCATGTATCTTTAACGGCATGATGGTCTTGCCCTTGTCTCTTCATGATGTTTCAGACACCCCCTAACATTCGCTTTCTCTTCCTAAGAAGCCATCATTCACCTTTCTGAATCTCAAAATGTGTATTTTTTTAAATGGTCCTTTCAGGACCATAAAAGAGAAGGCAGTAAAACCGGACACGGGATTTCTAATCAGTATTCCACTCTAATTTTTCTGCAGGGACTTTCCTCTTGCTTTAATGATTTCATAGAGAACGTATCTAATGTGTGCTGTGGTTTGGGGGCTGTACTGTAGTGTATTTCAAGCCCTGGGAAGTTAGGCATGATCACCTGACTCTTGTGAAAACTGGCATGTGCCACCGTGGGTAAGAACTGGTTCCCTGTCTGCTGTTACCTTTGAGGAACAAAAGTTCAGCTTTGTGTTTAAGTTGGTGATTTCACTAGATGGTCAAGTGTCCAACATCTTGGATCCTGCAGCCTGAATTCATGGAGCAACTTACCTCCATCCCTTTGCTTCCTGCCAATTGCACTGCACATGATATGTAAGGAAGGGGAAAAAAACATTATTATTTTAAGACACTGAATTTGAAGATAGATGACTGCCACAGCATAAACATACTGTAATAAACATACAGGTATCCACCATAAGAACTTGCTATAAAGACAGATGCGATGAGCATTTATGTAGCTACTGGCACAAGGGAAAGGGTTTGGTGAGTGGAAGCCACTGCTAATGACATACAAGGCCAAGATGAAACCCTGGAGCCTTGGTGGTGCTCTTCCTTTTTGCTCTGACCTCAGGCCACACAGAAACCACAGTGGTTTATTTGTTGTTAGTCTTTCTCCCACAGTTCCTAGCAGCATGAAAATAGAAAAAGAAGCCTACCATTTCTTTCCTTTTTCCCTAGCTCTAGACACAGTGAATGCTGGGGATTTTCATTGTATCAACTTGAATAGGTTGCATTAATTTGAATACATCTGTAGCTCTTACAACTGTCCTGAGTGTTGTATACATTCACTCTGAGGATGGCTGATCCAAAACCCTGAAATGTTCTAAAACCCCAAAGTGTATAAAATCCAACATAATTCTCATAAAGTTTTGGAGTTTACAGTCTTTGTGCCCCTTCTTCCAAAGCCCCACCCACTGGTGCTGGACGGCTACATGGTAGGAAAGTCACCTTTCTTCAGGATCGTAGCTGTAGGCTGTTGCCCTGTGCCAGTGCGTGTCTGATGCCCATGCATACACTCTAAGCACTGCTTGCACTCAGTGAGTTGGAAGAGCATACTTGACAGAGAAGGAGAAGGGGGATGGGAGGCGTAGGGGAAACATTTGATCAGAAGCTATTTGTTTGCACCATGAAATTCTCAAATGACAAATAAAAAATAATTTTCAGAAGGTTTGGATTTGGAATCCCCTCCACGTTTGGCCCTTCAGATTAGGTATGTCTCATTAGCCACATCTATGCAGATCCTTCAAAATTTTGATGCAGTTCTGGTCCCAGACACTTCAGAGAAGTGATACTCAACTTAGAATGGTCTCTGCTGCTTTCTTTTCTCCACCAGCCTTCATTTTATCTACTTACCAATTCCATACCTTACGCCAAGAAAATTCAGTGCTAATCTGAAACAAGGGTCATTAAACATATTATAAAACAAAACAAAACAAAACAACACCCAGGAGATGAATAGTTTAGACTTTGGTCTCCTAAGGTCTCTACCACAAGTACTCTGCTTCTAGAAAGTGAGACTGGCCACAGATAACATAGGAACAGGCATGTATTGCTGGCTTTGATAGTGTCATGTACAGCGCTTGACTGGTCTGTGATGTAGATAAACCAGCGTTATTAGACTCTAGTACAAGGAAGTTAAATTTCCATCAACAGTGAGCTAACTAACTACAGGTAATCATTTCACACATAACAAGTGCTTTGGATAAGAAAAGTCAGCATCATTGACGTCATTATGGCCCCTTTCCACAATGTGTTTACGAAATAAGCCCAAGAAACCTGGAAGGTTCTGCGTTGAAGAAAATTACAGGGAAGTGGTAAAGGCAGATGTGCTGAGGTACGATCAAGCATGGCGTGCGAGGGACAGAAGGACCGTAATAGTCCCTGATAGACAATGCAGAGCTTCCTGGCAACGTTGGGTTTTGCCTTATTGCTCTAGTTCCCCTTATTAGCTGTACTCCTTCACTCCTGGCCTAACTTCCTTAACCACCGTCCCTGTTGAGCATTTCCTCATTCAGCTGCCTGGAAGTGGTTGTCATGCCTATCTTGGGTTCATCTTATCCAAGCCAAACAGACTTAATTTGTCCAAAGCCTTTCTGAGATTCCAGGGCCCCCAGCCATGAGTTTTCTATAGAGATGTCTCATTATCGATGCAGCAATGGGCCTTTGGAAGTGGCCTCTCTACTGGGACTGGGTCTCTTCAGTCTTCCTTCCTCTTGCTTTTCTTTCTGGAGTCAGCCCTCTAAGCCAACACCTCAGCTAATCTCTTATTTGTTTTGCAAGATTATGGGATTTGAAGTGCCTACTGACTCCCAGTGGGAGCAGGGAATACAGCTTCTGTTCTCATCTCTGTCTCCTAGGTCTTTATTCTGCCAACCAGAGGAGTGGAGTTTGTGATAGCTTTCTTTGTTCTTTATGAATCTCGTGAGTTCATGGTTGCTAATGACTTTTTCCTGCTCCCTGCAGGCTCTGCCTCTGATACCCACACCGGTCCAAGAGCTTGCAGTTAGGGGCAATACCTGGATGCCAAGATAAGCACATTTGCTAGAAAGTTGTGCGTCAGTGGGGTCCTCACTCTTTCGAAGTTGCTGTGGTTTGAATCTGAGCCGTCCCCTAAAGGCTTGTGTTTTAATTGTTTCTAGCTGGGAGTGCTGTTTTGAAAGTTCTGGTCAATTTAGAAAGTGGGGCCTGGCTATAGGAAGTAGGTCATTGTGGGCAGCACTCCATGTGCACGGCATCCCAGGCACTTCTTACCTACTGCACGCCCCCCACCATGCAGTCCTTCTCAATGAGCTAGGCCAAGGACCTTGGGGTAGAACCCTCAGAAACTGTGCGTACAGAAGAGTAATTCCTTCCTTAGGTCATCTTTGTCAGGTTTTGGGTCACGGGTATGAGAAAATTAACTTATGCAAGCATTCTGGAGACTTTGGAAAGAACCCAGCTGAATAAAGTGAGGCTTAAAATTTGGACCTAGAGAAATCCTGACTCTCTTCAAGCTACTCTTCAGTTTGGTGAGAGTCAACTTCAGTAATATCATCATGACCTGGGATGCAGACCATAATACTCACTGTGGGCTATAAGGAGACTAATTAACATAGTGCATGTAAAAGTGAGGCTGGTTCCCTGAGTCATTCCAAAAATTCTTAAGTGACTACTATACCCTACGCCCCATGTAGGGATCCAGTGTTAGCACAGGGGACAAGAAAGCACAGGACCAGAAAAAGCAAAAGGAAGGAGGACTGAAGAGACCCAGTCCCAGTAGAGAGGCCATTCCAAAGGCCTGTGTTGCATTGATAATGAGACATCTCTATTGAAATCTCCTGGCTGGAGTTTATCTTTATTACACTCTAGGCCGGAAGAAAGACAGTGATATCCTACCGTTGCTTGAGTGCAGTTGTAGCATCCCGTTGTGCTAATTCACATACATTTGGATCACTCCTATGGAAACAATGGTTATTAACTCTAAGTCATACATTAGAAAGTTGACAATGAAAGAAGTCATGGGCTTTGCCCAAGGTCAGCAGACAAGAGCACAGATAGGAGCCGAGCCTTTGTTGACCTGTCTCTAAAGCAGTGTCTTTAACCTGAAAGGTGTGCTACTTAATTAGCGTGGAAGTGTGTAGGATGCTGAGATACGTGCCGGGAGGGTAGTTCATTCCAACTAAGCCCATGGGAAACACGCCTAGTCCATCTTGCCTTCCTTCAGAGGGCAGAATCTTCCTGAGTGACTGTACTAATGGTTGTTCAGAACACTTAGCATATGCCTCAGTTATTGTTTGTCCTTCGAAAATGCATGTGCACTGTGTCCCGAGGAGCCCTTAAGGCTCCTAGGATTATATAGCACGTATTAACCATAAAGACACATCATATTAAAAATTCTGTGGAGTATCAAAGAGGTCCCTGAAGCCATATAAGACCCTGGGTCTCATGTTCTTAAAAAAAGCATAATTTATGGGTTAAAGACACGTCAATGGTTTTTGGCAGTGATTCGGGGAATGAAATGGGGAGAAATTCATTCAGAGAGGAGGGAGCCAGAAAAATCTCAGAAAGGGCTTGATATGTGGCTTGAGTACCAGAGAGTAAGTAGGGGGTGATAGAGTTCTTAGTCAATTTACTATCTCTCGGGCATTGGGTGATTATTTTATAGTTATTATTTTCTTGTCACTCTTACTATATTAAGTAAATATGCTTTACATTGGAGAAAATGGATTTCACTGAGCTTAACATGTGAGTAAAATACGGAATAGGAGCATGTCCTTCTGTTGCCTGTCTTACCCAACTCTGCTCTCAGCCCGGAGTTTCTCCTTTGTGGAGACGCAGGCGTGCGTGCGTGCGTGCGTGCGTGCGTGCGTGCGTGCGTGTGCATGTGGACTACCCTGGGTGTTTTTCCTCAGGAGCTGTCTGCCCTTTCTCCCTCCCTCCTGTCCCCTCTTCCTTCCTCCCCTTATGGTCTAGAACTTTTCAGGTAGGCTAGGCTAGCAGGCCAGGAAGCCCCCAGAATCTGCCTTTCTCACCCCAACTTTCCTACCCAGTGCTGAGATTTCAAGCATGTGCCTCGTTGCTTGTATTTTTTCATGTAGGTCTTAGTGATAGAAGTCAGGCCTCACTGTTGCAAAGCAAAAATTTGCCAGCAGAGCTAACGGTCACATTCTGGAGATTCAGGTTTATTTGTTTGGTTGCTTTTTGTTTTGGCTTTGGTTTTTCAAGACAGGGTTTTTCTGTGTAGCTTCAGCTGTCCTGGAATCACTTCATAGACCAGATTGGCCTCAAACTCATAGAGATCCACGTGCCTCTGCCTCCCAAGTGCTGGGATTACAGGTGTGCACCACAGGGCCTGCCTAAAGACTCAGTGTTTTAAGGAAGATCTCTCTGTCCGTGGTTGTGTGACATGAACTAGCTGCCATAAACCGAATGAAATTTAGCAGCAGGCTGGCAGCTGGGGACAACTGAAAACATAGCTAAACAGGGAGAGAGTCTACTAAAATACATTTTGTTTGAAAATGTGGTAACCGCTTCCAATATTTACACATTTTAAAATAAAAAAAAAAGAGTCAAAAATAAAGCATGTCTGATTTAAAGTCAAGCTAGTCCATTTAACCCCCTGCTCTGCCAGTTCTAAGCTGCAGAACTATAGCATCACAGTTCATGTCTCTGATCTTCAACAGTGACATCTTTTTTTTTTCCTTATAAAGAAAAACATTTCATTTGGGACTGGCTAACAGTTTCAGAGGGTTAGTCCGTTATCATCATGGTGGGAAGCATGGGAGCACGCAGGCAGACATGGTGCTGGAGAAGGAGCTGAGAGTCCTACATCTTCATGCACAAGCAGCAGAGGGAAACTGTGTATCACACTGGGCATAGTTTGGGCATTGGAGATCTCACATCCTGGCCCCCACAGTGACACACTTCCTCCAGGAAAGCCACACCTCCTAATGGTGCCACTCCCAATGAGCCTACAGGGTAGGGGTGAGGTCAGTTACATTCAAACTGCCACAGTGACCAAAAGCAATCTGTAGAGGAAAGAAAGGGTTTGTTTGGCTTATACTTCCGCATCGCAGTCCATCATTCAAAGGGAGTCAGGGAAGACACTCAAGACAGAAACTAAAGAAGAGAGTGTGAACAAATACTATTCACTGGCTTTTTCATTTTGCTTTTTTATACCATCTAGAATCATGTGCCCAGGGGTGGCACCACCCACAATTGGCTGGGCCCACCATACCATTTATCAAGGGAATACCGCCTCCCAGACCTGCCTACAGGGCAATCTTTTTAAAAAACGTTTTATTGACTCTTTGCTTCCCATCATGCACCCCAGTGCCACTCATCTCCCCATCCCCTCATATCTACCTTTTGCCCTTGTAACCTCTCCCTGCAATAACACACACACACACACACACACACACACACACACACACACACACACAGAACAACAACAACAACAACAAAAAGCTCAGAAAATATCTCATCGTGGAAGCTCTGGTATGCCTCGGTGTGCCCCACGGTATATCCCTCTGTCCACACATATTCACTTGCAAATGTTCGTTGCAAGGAGTTCAAGGTCTCTGGCTTCTGTGACACAGTCAGTATTGGGTCTTTGTCAGGACTCCTCCCAGTTATCCTGTTGTTGCTCTGTCATGGAAAACCTGGAGCGTTGAATCAGCAGGGCTGGCCCTTTCCTGCACCCAAATCATTTGCAGATGCTATAGATTTGGGGACGGGGCAGCTCTCCTGCTCTCACACCCTCAGGGCTGGCTCACCAATGCCTTCACCATCAGGGCCGGCTTCTACTGTGCTGCCTTGGCAAGGTGCAGGGTCTGCTCTCCCCAGGACTGTCAGCAGTGAGAGATGGGACCAGCTTTCCAGGGAAAGGCATCCAGGGAGGGGCAGTGCCAGTTTTGCACAGGCCCCTGGACATCCAGATTGTCCTCTGCAGCTGTTTGGACAAGGGACATCCCTATGTTCTCCAGTGGTAAAATGAGCCACAGACATTGACATTGAACTCTGGCCATTGGCATAGCCATGTACTGAGACGTGACTCTCAGTTGCGGCTTAGGCTGGGACCTCGCCGTGGCCCCTGGTGGCAAGGCTGGCCACTCACCACAGGCTAGTCCTCTCCACCACTGAGTCTTGTCTCCAGTTCCATCTTTCCTCATAGTGCTCAAGCCTCTCTGCTTCTTTTTCTCTCTCATCCGACCACCACATCCTCATACACTGTGGTGGCTCCAGCTGCAGGATGGCCATGTGGCTGGCAGGCCCCTGGGTGACATCCTCCATCTGTGCTGTGTGGGATGTCAGAAAGCAAGTGTCTATGGCCTGCCTGTGCAGTGCACTGGAGGGCGGGTCTGCGGATGATAAGGTGGTCCACCGGGCTCTGTCTGTCTTCCTCCTTCTGTGCGGCACTGCCTGGATATGATTTGAGTAGATTTGATTTTTATGAGTCTTAGGCATAAGACAGCTTTGGCCACGGAGCTAGGCATCAAGATAGGATGAACAAAGGGCTGCCATCTGCTCTGCCACTGACTGATATAAGAACAACATCAGCAAGGTATCTCTTTGCCCAGTGCCAGGGAGTAATATTGATATATTTGAAATAGGCCAATGAAAGATACTGCTATGAGCATCAAATGAAACTTAGCTGTGGCAGGCCTGGAATGCATTTTCCCTGCTCTTTACTCTCTCCTTTCCTCAATCATCACTTTTCCATGGCTATATTGATGGGCCCATCCCTTATCTTTTTCCTGGGACTTGTTCGTGTGTGTATGTATGGTTTTGTTTGTTTGTTTGTTTCACTTTTTAATAGTCCCTCAGATCACATGGGCGTGCATCATATGCTAATATTTTTACCCAGCTGTGTTCTGTTTCACCTTTCATTGTCAGCACCACTGGGTAGAAGGTAGAGACTGGCAAGAATCTGGAACAGGATTTGACCCCTAGCAGGTGTGCAAGAAATACATAGTGGATGGATGAAACTCAGAGAGCCCTTTCACCTTTATACAAATTGATTGCTCCTTTCACTTTTGTCTATTCACAATTAATCTCTGACATCTTTCATAACTGTCCTCTTAAATCTTTCTATTTTGTAATGCTTATTTTTGTTGCATGACCAGCATCTGCATTCAGAAGCCCAGATGCAAAGTTGGCACTGATAGGCTGTTGCCTGTACTCCCTTCACTGCTAACTGCCTGTCACTGTTAAGTGATGAATTTCTGCAAGCAACCTTGCCTATGCACAGAACTATTTTTCCAATCCTTTAATGTGGAATGTGCTGATTAATCGTTCTTTAAACACTTTTGGGGTTCTAGTTTCCACCTGTTTGCTGTCGTGACACCTGAAAATATGGTGTGATTAAGAGTCCGGCAGCATTACTTGCAAAGCCCCTGGAGGGACTCTCATTTATATAATTTGTCCATTAAAGAGAGCAGCGGGCGTGTTGCTGGCCATGCAGAGTGGGCACCTCTGAGTGGCTCAGATGCATTTACTTACAGTGCATAGGAATTCAATCTTCTTGACTTGGTTAGGGCAAGCCCCAAGCTGTGCTGGTAAGTAAATAACGAACCACCTACTCACTAGGAGCCTTTATCTTCCTATTAGGAGACAAACTGGCACTGTGATTTGGGTTCAGAAGAAGGAAGGTTTCCTTACGGAGAAAAGGGACACCTGGTATGTCGCTGGGCGCACCTGACCTCAAGACTCATGCCCCAGAGCTCTGTGTTTCCCAACGCTTAAGCCCTGAGTAGGTCTCTTGACTTGAACAGTTTCATAATAATTCCAGAAGGGCATATTTCTCATTGTACGCCATCGAACACTAAGCTGACAACCCCTGCCTCGGTTGTGTACGTGTAGCTTTGTTTTGTGACACTTCCACTTCATTCCTGGCCCTGCCCCGTTCAACTCATTCTTCCAAAAGTAGTTTAAATGGTGACTTTAAAACCACAATGGTTTCGATTACACTTATCACGTAGCTTTCAATGCCCTCCTAATTCCCTTCAGATTGCCATTCAGCTCCTTAGTAGTGATGCTTATCTCTAGAGGTTGGAGTCAGGTAGTGTGGCTTAATCCGCAGGAGGAACTTGGCACTGTTCCTGGAATGCAGTAAGTGTAGATGAAAGCTGGCTAGTAGTGGTGTCTACCGGATATACTGGTTGGCTGTGGTAGTGTTTAGATTTGGCGATTGGCTGTCTGTGGTTGTCGGTATTAGTAGTTGCTTGTAACGATTTTGGTAGCTATGATAGTTGTTGGCTCTTTGAGGTTTCCTTTTTGTGGTGGTTGTGTGTGGTGGTGTCTAATTGGTGATAGGGGCTAGTCAGTGGAGGGGCAGGTGGATGGTGATGGATAGCTTACGTGGCAATGTCTGCTTGTTTGTGGTGGTGGCTGCAGTGGCATGTGATTAGGTGAGAGGGTGACCAACCGACTTACTGCGTTTGTTGTGACTATTTGTGGTGTTTTATTAGTTGTAATGCATAGGTTGCAGTGGTTGCTTTACTGTGGACGTGGACAGTTGCTTGTGGTGACTCTGTTAATCAGTATTTATGATGACTAGCCTTGCTTGTTGTTTGGTGGTGATGCTGCTGGTTGGTTTTTTGAGTTCACACAGTTTAAATTTAAGGTACAAGCCTCCAAATATGCTCATTCGGCTAACCCTTGTGGATGACAAGGGAGCTGCTTACCGTGTGATGTGTACACATGAGAATTTACTCAGTGTGAACTCATGCCTGTGACCCAGAGCTTCAGCGCATACAGTATGAGATTGTATACATGAGGATTTACTCAGTGTGAACTTGCCTGTGACCCAGAGCTTCAGCGCATACAGTGTGAGATGATTGTGTATGTGAGAATTTACTCAGGGTGAACTCATGCCTGTGACCTGGAGCTTCAGCCTATACAGTGTGAGATTGTATACATGAGGATTTACTCAGTGTGAACCCCTGCCTGTGACCAGGAGCTTCAGCCTATATGTTAAATTCTGGCTTCTTTTATATGCCCTTGGCATCTTAACAAGTATGGGAGTCTCCTCCAATGCACAGCCACCAGTTCTTCTTTTTTTTTTTTTTTTTTGCATTTCAGATGCAGTGGATAAAGTTTCTCTTTCCATTCTTAGTCTCCTGAAAGACCACGGACTCCAATTCTACGGACCATTCAGATGATATTTTAACTCAAAACATTCAACATCTACACAGCAAGTTTTGCAGAATATGGGTAGCTGTTTTCTTCTAATGTAGAAGAGACAGGCTTCAGGGACACAGCCATGTTGGCTGACAGTCTTCTCAGAGCACATGATGCTTGTGCTGTGGTTTCCTCCAGGGCTGTGATGGAGGGGCCCCAGCTGGGCATGTGCAGACCCCTCATGTGCAGCAGGGTTTCTTGACTCCTACCTCCAAGGTGCTTCTCAGAAGGCCTGTAGCTAAAACCCACGAGTGCCTCTCAGGGGACGTACTCATGAAGGAGCAACTGAAGAGCCTTAGGAATGATGATGGCGCCGTCTGCATGCACAGATGGGATGCTGGCCTCAGTCTGGATGTGAAAGTATAGCTCTTCCCTCTAGGCCAGCTGAGAGCAGATAGCTACACCCCTGAGTACTGATGCTGAGTATGTGTAACATGATTTGTTGGCAGGCCTGGTGTGGGTGGGAGTTTTGGTGCCGCAGTAGGAATATTTGGGTTAACTGCTGGAAAAGTGGCCAAAGGCAAAGCGTCAATGCAGAGAGTCTGAAGAGCACACGAAAGACAAGGGTGCTTGGAGGAGAGAAGATAGGAAGGCTTGTGTGCGTCAGATGCTGTTATCATTCTCACACTGGGTCTTATTTTATCCCAAGGCCTAATTTACTATTTGAAAACTATTCACTATTTGAAGCCAGTGATTTTTGTCTTTTGTCTTTACACTCTACATTTTCTGAGATGACAGAGGAGAGTTTTTTTGTTTTACTCAATTGAGTTGGGAATCCTCATTCTTTATAATATCTAATCTTGATTAAGAAAAGCCTAGATTAGTGAAGCACACTTGAGAGTATGTCTAGGACAGCATCTCCAGAGAGGGTAGAGAAGACCTAGCGTGGATGTGAGTGAACCGTAGGCGGAGGGCCAAGGTGGAACAAAGACAGGAGGGAGGACCTCCTGCCGCGGGCTTGTCCTCTGCTGTCTCCACAATCCCTGACCTCCATGATGTGGGTGGCTGGGCACACTCTCTGGTGATGTTCTTATCTCACCACAGGCTTAGAAGCACAGGACCATGAAACCGTAAACTAAACTCAATCTTTCTTCCTTGAAACATATTCTCTTAGGTATCTATCACAGGGGGCAAATGGCTATGTGGCCGTTCCTCTCTGCTCTACAGTTGTCCATAGACAAGTAGGGCTTCTCTCTGGAAGGGCTCTAGGAGTGTTGTGGGAAAGTACTGAGGGAAGTTTTCCTCTATCAGACACATGATAGACGAAACATTTTCCCCTTCATCATTTCTTGCCAATTCTTAATTTATAATATAGATACTAGGCCTGCTATGAAGTACTATGGAGTATCAGATCTATTAAAAACTGTAAAATAAAAATGACAGGTTCTCCCATCTCTATGACTTTCATCATTAATGTTGTTAATTATTTTGTGGGAAAAAAATCTGAAGCTGGCATAGGGTTCATTGAAAAAAATTTCCCTAGATCACACAGGATTAGAACTGGACCATATATCCAGCCCATATTGCAATATTCTCCTGTAGATTAAGAATTGGGCAAATTTTCTGCAATCTCCCAGGATGTGTTTGTTTGTGACTTCAGAGTCATTAATCATTCATTGAGCTGTGTCCATATTGGCCAGCACTCCCCAAGATGTAGGGCCTAAACGACATCAAAAAAAATGCTTGTATATAAAGCATCCCGGGCTTCCTGGAGGAGCATTCATTCTTTCTACTCTGCAGAGAAATGTGGAAAGAGTACAGCAGATTTCTCACAGGAATAAGATTCCTTCTCAATAACAGATAAGACCAGAAGAGCTGAGCACATAAAAGCCACCAGATTCATAAAGGTGACCTGCAAATCCTACACTGTCGCACAGCAGGTCTCCCTGTGGAGACCCCGGGGGGAGCCGTGGAGAAGATTTGTACCACCATCCAAAGGGCATGTGATCATAAATAATCATAAGAGATTTTAATTTGGGGATGCTGAGCCTCCAAGCAACAACAAAGACTCGCTAAAACTGAATTATAGGGAGGGATGGCATAATGCCAGAAAAGGCTGAGGAACTCTGCCTCTCTGTCCCTGAAAGAACATCGAGAGACTGGTGAAGATCACACTGGCAGGAGGGAAAGCACACCAGTGGGAGGTCAGAGAGAGCACACAGACCCCTTTGCGCACACAGAACAGATACTCAGTTCACTGGGGTAGGTTAAGAAGTCGCCCCCAGATGCTAACTCAGCACACAGTCAACATTACTAGCAAGGATTCCTTACATTTCCCATCAGCTACAGGCTGTGGGGTTTTATTACCACAGCCCTGTTGTTTCTCTTGGGCACATTCGGGTTTGAGAATTGCTAATGTAGACTAGAGAAAGAGACAGCAGTGCTTGTGTGCAGATGACTGGACATTTTGTTCAAACTGCCCTCGAGATAACCAATCCTTTAAAAGGAGAGGGATGCTCAGGAATTGGATGGTGCTTCTGCTTGCTCATGATTGATATGTAGGGCCTGTAACACTAATGCGCACTATCAGATGTGCTGTTAGATGAATTAATCAATAGCTTCATTATAACCATCTAGCAACAATCTGGCGCATAATTAAAAGGCAGCTGAGTATAAGTCTTACCTGATCACATCTACACATCTTTTTCGAAACAGCAGATAACTTGTCCACTTGTCCTCTTCCGTTCCAAGGAAGTTTTGGCTATGGTCTTTCATCTTCCATATCCTTGTGTACTCACTTTACAGTACAATAGAGCCATGGTCATGCTTAGTGCCTCCCTACTTCTCGTTCCAGGGAAGTGTGGGGAAAGTATAAACTGAGGCAGGGTTCCATTGAGCTTCATATAGAGATGCAAGGTAAGACAGCATATGATGGACAATCACTAGCATGAAGCCGAGCAATAGAGCATCCACACTGACCTTTCAACAGGCCAGGAATTCCCCCCAACAGAGGAATATTTGGGGTGGATTAAAAGTTGGCATTTACTGCATTTCCCCTCTACTAAAAACTTCATCCATATGTAGCTCTCACCAGGGGTACTAAGTATAAGTGAGATTACGAGAACACACTTTTCTAAGATAGATAGTTTTGATGTATCAACAGATAAATGTGCAAATAGAAAGATTATGGGACCGATTGATGGCAGGAAAGAAGCAAAGAGTCAATACATCTTACTATGACAACAAACCCAAAACTTAATGCTGTCTAAGGCAACCTGCAGGTGTGGTTTAGACTAATGAGCAATGTGGAGGTCCAAGACCAAAGGGAGGACACTAAATGACAGTTGTAACTTGAGGATTGTTCCAACCAGCACCTGGGACCCTGGCCAGTGGCTGTAGAATTTTTAAACTCACACATACTCAGTTGGGCATGTCCTGTCATCACTCTTATTGTGTAAATGAGGAAATGGTGGCTCCAAGAGGCAAAATAACATTTCAGGTCAAACACCGGGTATATGGCTGAACTGAACTTTGAAGACAGGAAGTGAGACGGAACTTTCAGGTCAAAACTAGAGTTAACACTACTCCTGCAGTTAATACAGGAAAATTCAAAGGAAAAAAGTTCACCTTTGTTCATCCATCCACCCTTCCATCCATCAACCCAGCAAATATTTGCCAAAGGACAGCAATCTTCTAGTTATTGGAATGGAATTGTGAGCAGGACTGAAACATATCTCTTCCTCAAAAAGGGAATATGGTAATGCCATAGCCATATAGCAAATACATAAATGTACACACAAGTTAATGGAGATGCATGCTTAGGGACTGGAGGCTGAAGGGGTCAGCCTATTCCAATAGTAAGGAGGAAATTCCTGAAAAAGCAGATGGTTATCATAATGAAGGTACACCAATCTCTGTATTACCTAGTTCTTGCAACAATAAGACCAGCAAGTCATTGATTAGTATTCCCACTGCAATGTAGAAAGATGACTGTTACACTGAACGCTGACTTCAAGGTCAAAGCCACAGAGCAGGGGTGTATATGAAAACATTGTTGTACAAACACTCTGCAGGGCCCTTCCTCTAGGACCCCCACCGCCACCACCACCACCCAAATCTGACTCTAGACCAGATGCCATCTCAGCTTCATGGACCTTCTGAAGATGAATTTCTTATTTGCCTTAGGCTGGCAGGACTCAGGACTGCTGTTGTGTGGGTGACCCATGTGCGCCTTCCCTTCCTTCTGCTATGAGCCCATCGAGCAAAGGTATAATAATGAGAAAACTTTTGGCTCAGACTTACGAAAAGCAGCTCCGATGCCTCATTTCCAAGCCTTGTAAATGTCCCTCGACTGAAATGGAATCATTAGTACAGCCCTAAGAGAAGTTTATTTGAACTACCACCTGGCATGGTAGAGAGCTTTGTTCTTCCCGTGATTCCTTCATTAGCGTTCTCCTCCTTACAAATCACCCCATGAGATCCTCGTGATCGTGTTAATACTCTGATAAAGTAGTCAAAGAAGTTATTATCACCCCCATTTTGCAGATGGACTCATCTTTGAGGGGGGTGGACTCTCCAATTCCACTAGACTCGAAAGCTGGAGATAGGGAGCTGGGCCTCACAGCTGTTCCCAGCTCTGCAAATGAGATTAGCCCCTGCCCAGTGATTGAGGCTCACAGCCCGAGCAACATCCGTGTCCATGTCCCTCACTGCTCATAGAAAGGCTGTGGGCAGATTCTGCTGACTCTGGTTTGTGTTTGCAGCCCACTTCTCTACATCTCTACACAGTACCCTGGTCCAGTCCTCTCGCACTTACATGATTGACAGCTTCCCCATCACAGCCCTTCTGCCATCTCTAACCCACCCCCTCATAGGAACTCAGTAGGGGAAAGCTAAAGAGACTGTCATCTGACATCTTCCCTTGAAGGCTTGGCCTAATGAGATTTAAACCCTTGTGGCCTTTGCCACACATCAAACCCACCTTCTACCTGCTTGTCCTATTTCCACTTGGCTTTTGTGTGTGTGTGTGTGTGTGTGTTTGTGTGTGTGTGTGTGTGTGTGTGTGTGTGTGTGTGTGCTTCCTTGACTTAACGACTAAATGTTCATTACTTGATTTCCTGAAATATTTTTGCCTCTGTGATGACGTGGATTTTTTTTTCTCTTTTATAGATCTGAGTTTAAATGTCAGTCACCTAAGCAAGGATGCTGTTGACTCTGCCAGTCTCCTTTAACTTCCTAGTCCTCTTTTTATAGCGTATTTGCAGATGCCTAGTGGTTTGTGTTGCCATGCCCAAGGAGCCATCTAGAGTGTGACTTGGGGGGTGTGGGATAATAAATTGTCTGTTGCCATAGTGTCTTGGGTCTGAGATGTGGTGCTGGACCACATGAAGAATAAGTACACTTCAACAAATGGGCAAAGGGGAGTAGAGAATTGTATTGTATTATGGTAGCAGATTGCCCCACTCCTTTTCTGGAGGGCCCACCTGCATAATGTAATGTCTCCTTGTAATAGTTCCTCTACAAGTGGTTATTACGGCAATGGGTGCACGAAAGTGAAGGTTGTGTGTGTGTGTGTGTGTGTGTGTGTGTGTGTGTGTGTTTTACTTTTAGATTTTACAGCTTTTTCTTTTTATTTCCTTTAATTTTTCATAACTAAGTAAGGAACTTATAATCCTCTGTGTTCCCTGTCTGGTCTCTTTTCTAATGTCATCTTTATTTCCCTTGGATGTCTGTTATATTCCTTACAGACAAAAGGTTCTTTGGGGACCTGCCAGCGAGCCTCACTACAATAACATGAGCTGCTTTACAGCCTTTTGGTATTAGTCGCCATCTGTAAGGATGTAAGAGAGGATGGGCATGTTAGAAAGCAGAATCCCTCCCGCAAGCGTTCGAGGCTTTCACACAGGGAAGGAGTTTAGTCCAGGGTGAGAGAGTCGTATCAACAAATATTCATCCCAAAACTTGCCAAACTGCACTCAAAAGTCGGAAATCATGCAGAAGCCCAGCCTTTGTACATTCCCACGGTTCTAGCACAACAGGGGATATTTTTTTTTTAGTTAAGGAAGCCTGCAATGACTCCATCACCCAGAATGCCTCTTTCTGATGCTCCCACCCTGCTGGGATACTGGCTTCAGTTCCATAATGCTTGGAGTTCTCATTAGGGATGTAAAGAAGAGATGAAGGTTTCTGTTGGTGCCATCATGGCTCCACCCTCCCTGTGTCTTCTTCTTCTTCTTGGCTTTATTCTTCCTCCCAGCTGTCTCCCTGGTGTTGGTTGCTCTTTCCTGCCCATCCACACCCTCATCCTGTAACAAAGCAAGTAAACTGAAATACTACACCGGAGACCGCGTTCCTGAGGGATATTCAAGACCTGGAAGTTATCCTTCCTCCACTAGACAGTCAGCATGCGTTAGGGATTCCTGTGCAATGTTGAATGACTTATTTTCTTCTTTTGCTTATTGTCTTTATTGGGTAGAAAAGAGAAAAAAAACACCAAGTATTTACTTAGTGCTGACTGGGTATCGTTTGTGTTTGTTTTGCTTTGCGTTAGCCTCGGGGTATGATACTTCAGGGTTAGAGCACCTGCTTAGCATTCACAGTGCCCTCGATTTAATCTCCAATATTTACCGAAAGAAATGGGAGCTTAGTTTTGACTCATGTAAGCAGACGTGCGGTTTCCAGTACCTGAGCCAGGGGGATAAAGGTTTACACCACAGGACACAGGAAGCTGAAAATGATCGAGGCTCTGATGTTTTAAGTTTCAAGATTATTCTGAGCCCAAACATCCACCATGGAGAAGTGGAAAGAACATAAATAATGATGCATGGGCATATTATAGCTTGGCGTGCAAGCTCGGACTCAGTCATATCTCCACATGGAACAGCAAGGGATTCTGGCAAATGTTAAAGTCAAGCTGGAAAAACTGGGCTCCCTGGTACAACTAAGTTCCCTCTGCCAATCACAGCATGACATTGAAATAGCCAATTATGTTTATTTATTTACTTATTTTTATTTATTTATTTATTTATTTATTTATTCATTCATTTATTTATTTATTTATTGGATGGGTTGTCTGGCTTTAATAGAAGCCCACAGGAGGCCAGTTCCAGTTTCTCTTCTGGGGATTATAATTCTTCCCTGATGAATGGACAAATTTCCTTCTGGAGTTCAGGACATAGCCAATACAACTTGATACATAGAAACTGAGTGTTGGGTATACTTGTAATAGGTTTCACAAGACAGGAATCACAGGGCCTACATTGTTTTTTTGTTTTGTTTTTGTTACTTTGTTTTTTTCGAGACAGGGTTTCTCTCTGTAGCCTTGGCTGTTCTAGACTCACTTTGTAGACCAGGCTGGCCTTGAACTTATGAGATCTACCTGCCTCTGCCTCCCAAGTGCTGGCATTATAGGCATGCATCACCACTTAAGATGCAGGTGCCTTTTTTTTGATACTTAAATGACACTTTTGTGACCAGTCAGAATTGCTGGCCCCCTCTCGCCCAGCTTAATGAATCACCGCCTCGTTCAACAATTACTTCAGCCAATTACCATTGACAGTTCACCGTTCTGTGGCCTATCACATTCCCTTGTGTATCCAGCGTCTTTCATTTCTGAAAAACAGCAGAGGGGTTAAAGAAAGTAGAACTTATGTACCACTTTGTGAATACAGGTTCTATCTACATTACTTGGAATGGACTAAAACAACAGGAACTTCTTTTTTGTTAAGCAGTGAGAACAGTTCATTGGAATAGACCTGCTGAGTGTGTGTGGTGAACTGGGTTTGGTTCACCTCATCAAAACCAGGGGAAGGGTGGGTTTTTTCCTTCATAAAAAGCCAAAATAGTAACACTGCATATTTACCAGTGTCACTAAAATCTTCTTAATGTTTAAAAGTAGGTAAAATAAAGCACCTACACTTGAGGGAAAAGTACACTTTTCATAAAATGTGCAAATTTGACAATACGTATGCTAGAAAGAAAATGTTAGATTGACAGGCTCTTAAAGATCTTTAGATTCTAAAGTTCTACAAAATAGTTTTATTTAAGAAAGATATAGATTATATTTATATTTATATATAGTTATATTTATTCAAAGAAAGAATACATGTCAACGGCCTAATCACTAGGTGGCTTCCCCCTTTGGTCAATTAACTTTATGAAGTCTTGGTAGACAGTGTAGCTCCTCCAGAGGAGATGTGAACAAACATCTATTTTATTTTCTTTTTAAAAATTAATTCTTTTTTACATATACATTAATATTATTACGTATACAAATTATTATATACACATATAGTGAACCACATACAGAAAGAAGAACCATGAAACAATCAGGAATTATATAAATGTTGCATTCATAGTGTTTTGGCTATTTATATTTGGCATCCTTGAAGAAAACATCTTTCCTATCTTGGTGAGTCTAAAATTCTGAGTGTAAATCAGTATCTATCATATCTCATATCTATCAACTTAAAACATCTCTCTAGACCTAAAACTATCATAACCCCTAAAGTACAAAGCTTAGTAAATTGCTAGTTGATTAAATCATGGTATGTAAACTACTACTCAATTTATATTATAAGAATATACTAGATTTAACAGATAGATATGATTCTATAGATAGATAAGGTAAAATAGTTAGATAAACTCAGAGACCTACAGAAAATGGCATTTAAAGATGTTTTTATTATTTTAAATCTTCATTGACAATAAGATAGGTTAATTCTTGGCAACACCAAGCCTACCTCAAAGAAGATGATCAAAGAACTTCCTTATGGTGATGACTTCAAATGTGGCAAACCAGTCACTGGGCAAAATATCCTCGTTTCGCCCACAGGCAGAATTTTGCCTAAAAATGGGCAACCATAGATGTAGGCAGAGTTGACAGACAAACTCCGCCAATACAGGGTAAGCAAGTCCTCAATAGTTCCTGCCTCACAAATATGTCTGCCAGTTATACTGGGCTAGAAGGCTGAAGATGATGCTCCAATGTTATAGAGAGTTTTGGCTGACTGTTCAGGCAGGAAACTATCTCTGTCATTTCTTTTCACTTTGGAAGCTGCTAACCTGCACTTCCTGTTTACTCAGGTAATTAATTTTATTCCTTCTCAGACAGCTATTTTCCAGGGCATTGTGATGACCGTAGAAATGGCTCACCTTACTCTAACTTAGTGAACCACTGAGGCTATAGCAGTCACTTATGGGAGCATGGGTGGCAGAAAGGCAACTGCCTCCCTGCAAAGCCTGCCCTGGAATGCAACAACTTACAAAGCCATGCCCCTGGTGTCCTGCTCAGTCTGTGAGCCTCGCTCTCCAGCTGTTGTTTACTGCCTCTACAACCTTTGGGAGCCACCTTGTGAATCCTAGAACATTCTGGGCTTCCTAAGTTTCATAAGTTTCCTGAAGGTTGTCTTGTTTAACTCCCAGAAGCTATGAACCTCTCTCCTAGAATAATTCAACTTTCAGGAAATAACTCCATACCTATCTAAGTCAATCAGGAGCCAGGTTCTTACTGGAAGCTTGGGAGTCCCACTCCTTCTGTCAGTGACCCATCCTAAATTCCATCTTGTACCCATTGCAAGCCTACGATGGTCCCATCTTCAGGACCTGATTAGCACAGTTCACTAAAGGATAAGGGTATGAGACTCTTTTGGTAGGTGACTCATGAGCACAGTTTTGGAAGCTCTAAAAAAAAAAACCTGGTGGGTAGAGACTCCCTCCTGTCTCTTGTTTCTCAGCTGACTTTTGTCTCGTCTCCAAGAATAAAGTAGACAAACAGCAGAGGACAAACAGGAAATACTTTTTTATATACAGGTAAAAAATAATTAACAACAAATTACAATGGAATTTACAAGCAAAATTTAGGCACACGAAGGGAATTTTCTGTAGCAGGGAGATGCTACCCAAGACAGGAGCTTCAGCTGCTGAAAAGTGTTACAGGTCATGGCTCTGGAAGGTGTCAGGATGGCAGACAAGAGACATCCCTTACAGAGTGAGTCTGCAGGTATGAGAAATACTACCACTCAGACTTCCAGAGCATCAAGGACCTGACTTGGGAATAGTTACATCCACAGCAGAAGCATTGGGTCATAGAGGCAGAGGCAGAAGAGTCGAAAACGTGTCCCCTTGGTTTGCAATCACTGGCCCAGACATGCAAGCTATCTTTTGCAAGTTTCCTACCTGGGGCAGAATCGTCAGGTATGGGGAGCCATCAAAGCCATCTCCTGAGAACCTCTGCTATGATGCAGGAGCAGAGCCTTCCTCCTGACTCCAATGAGTGCCATGTTGGGCAATCTTGGGAGTTGCTTTTAGCCAGAGAACCAGGCCTTGAAGTCCTTATGGTTGCTTCTGACAAGTATCTCTGCCAAAGTGTGTGTGGAAGCCCAAAGACAGTCCAGTTCATTGAGAACCAACTGGGTCCCGATTGGCTAAAGTTCCACATCCAGCCAATCAGGAAAGAGATGTTGCAAGTTAACATCACTTCTCATTGTCATTCATGGTGGTCTTTGTAGTTCATCGTCTGCTAACTTTTTGGGAATGGTTGGCCTTGGGACAGAAGGTCAGAGAGAAACTCCACATTGTGGCCCTTAAAACAGTATCATCTTTATCAGGAATGGCTCTCAGGGAGTGGGGCTGGGTACCACCCTCAGCCATTTATTCTCAAAGACAGTTTTTAGATGATGAATTTCCTTCCATGTCTAAGTATAGACCCACAGTTCTCATTTGTAGAGCCATCTCATCAACATTTCTACTGGTGAGCATGGGTAGCCCCATAGAATAACCTTCCCAAATTATACCTTGGTGTCTCAGCTCTACCTGGCTGAGTCTTCCTCTTCTCTGGAAAAGGCTCACATCCTTCCTTTGTTCACTAGTGGATACCAGGCCCGTTCTTGTTCTGCCCTTTCCACACCTGGGATGCAGCCTCTTCTGTTGTGGTTGCATGTGGTCAGCACACCCATCGACACCACTACCTCTCACACTGATTATGTCCACAGCCACCTACCTGGCCACCGCCCACCAGCCTTTAGAACTTATATCTCTACTCTGCACAGCAATAAAATGAACCCAAGTGTGTGAGCCTGGCAATGTCCTTCCTGTCCATCAGTCCATCAGTGGCTCATTCTCACTCCCCATAAAAGGACAAGAGTTCATTCACAGGATGGTGTGCAAGACTGTGAAGCACCCACGGCCCTGTTACCCTCCTTCCCTCCCTCCTGCCCTAGCTGACACTTTGTTTTAGTCTCATTCTCCTCTGATCCTTACCATCCCAGAAAGACTTCCACTCCCAGGATATTGTATCTGTCTTTTCCTCGGCTTCCCTGCATCCCTATTCACGTGTCATGTGGTGTAGCCTGTGTCCCACTATAGATCATCTAGAGAGAGTGTTCAGTTGGATTCTGAGTCAGCCGAGTGGATGTTTCCTACTAGGATGTATTCTTTTTAGGTAAGTACAGAAAAAGATGGAGAAGAGGGATGAAGAAAACCAAGAAATAAATAACGAACTGATGAACTATAAAATGAGAAAGGTGCCCCCTGAATCTGACTCATTCCTGACCCCCAAAACACCTTTGATTCATTATTGCAACTGGCCCCCAAAGTGTCCCATTTCCTGCCTCTTCCCAACGTGCTCAAGAGCAATTCCTTATGATCTCTCATATATTTCTCAAGTGAATTGTTTCTACCAATTGTCCAAGAAAAGCTTCTCTTGCTTGTTAGGAACATGTTGTAAATTATAGCCTAAATGGCCTGTTCAAAAGCTGAAGAGGTCCAGAACTGAGCATTCAAGCATGATGGAGAACAGGCATCAGTAACTCACAGCGGCCACATATGTATACATGCAGTTTCAACTAACACTCTGGTCAGGACAGGACATGGGCAGCATGCCCAGAAACCTTTAGATGGTGATGAGAGTGTCTGGTGGATTGAATAAAGAACTACAAGACTTCAGTGGCCTCCTCTAAAATTCATAGCAAAAATATAAGTAGAAGAAAAATAAAACCAAACACTTTTTTGCGTGTTATTTCCTTAGTATAAATAAGGGGGAGGAAAGGTCTATTGGGAGCTGTTACTAAATCCATTTATCCTTGACCTTTCCTGGCCTACCTTCCTCCCTACTCTCTCCTCTACTGAGAGCAAGATGAATTGTCACATCTCGTGTGCAAGAACTTGAGTACAGCAAGCAGAGATACAGCTGTATTGCACATCATAGCTTGCTGGTCACCAGAAGCTCTGGTGTTTCTCCATCCCAGTCCTTACTGATTTTAAATGTTCTTTCCTGCCTGAATAGCTCAGAGTAGCTGCTTCCCACCCCAGCCCACCTCACCCTTCACATTTTTCCAGCTCTCTGAGGAGTTTCTTATTGCCTCTTTTGGCCTTGCAGTGCCTTGAACAGACTCTTGTCCACATCAGCTCTTATCACCTTGCCATGTGAGAATAGCTTGGTATTTGTACTCTGATACTTCTGGCTTAAATCCCAGCCTGGTGACATATAATTTGGTAATTTGGTGACATATAATTTGAGCTGCTTTCTGAGCTCAACTTTTCTAGGGAAATGAGAGTCAGGAGCTCACTTCACAGAGTTATGAATTAAAGTGTCTGTTGTCCATAGAAATTAGGCTAGTTACAAGTCTGTCCTGTAAAGTATATGAAATAGGTGAATAATCAAAATGAATCCACCTTCCCCTGCTTGCTCATCTCTACAAAGGTACTTGAGGCAGCAGCTGTGGTCCTACTTGCAATCCTTCTAAGACCCTGGATAAGTCACTCAACCGTCTGGTGTTCACTTTCCCTATTGTATATGTAGAAGATTATCATGAAAATTGAATGCACTTATTCTAATAAATCTCTTGAAATAGTACCTGGCATGTAATAGGGTCTTAATAAATCTTAGTATTGAACAATTTGGTCTGAGTACATTTTAAGTATTGCCAGGGACTTCCCAAATAAGCTGTGAACTCCCTGTTGCCAGAAACCTACTTAGTCATTGTACTGATCTTTATATTCTAGGACTTCACAGACTATGTAGCATACAGTGATCAAGCAGAAATTGCTTAGTGCATGGGTGAATAAATATGTGTCAAGCGATGCACTGAGATGTCCATCCTACTCTATTGTCCCTCTCAGTGCAGAGACACAGAATAACAGGATAGAAAGTAGAAAGACTCTCTCTCTCTCTCTCTCTCTCTCTCTCTCTCTCTCTCTCTCTCTCTCTGTGTGTGTGTGTGTGTGTGTGTGTGTGTGTGTGTGTAACTAAGAAGATTACACCACAAGTAACCCCTTAGAAGGGAAAGAAATGCACACTCACTCAGTGCAGACTCTGGCAAATGCATTGTGATATACTTCAGCAAATTGCCTACTGTAAAATATTTACAGCTAACTCCCTCTACCTTCTAGGAGGCAGGAGCAAAGGGAGGCAGGTTGTTTAGGCAGTAAATGCAGGATGCAATTTCCATTTCAGTGGGCCTGCTTCCTGCAGCAACCTCAGGCGACAGCTTCATTTATATCCTCCACGCACAGTCTTTTCCACGTGTGTGTGTGTGTGTGTGTGTGTGTGTGTGTGTGTGTGTGTGTCTCGATTACAGGCAGTTGAGGTTTGTGTGGCAGGCATTATGCATTTATGAGCCAGAGCAAACATTTACTATTGCTAGTAATTCATCTGGGGTGGAGAGAGAGGATAGTTGGAAGCAGACAGGCATACACTGGATCCCCACAGGGTACCAGGGACCTGAGGTGAGATGAGGAATTAGCTCAAGGATGGGCAAGAAAAGCCCTGTTCATCTGAAAGTACCTGCTTCCCCCAGGCATGGTCATAAAACCAGAGAAATCAACCTAGAAGTAGCCCAGCACTCAGTTATTTTAACCTTTCTTTATCCCTATATACCCCAGTGTATAGCACCTGCATATGTTGTCAATGATCAAATATTTCTATAGCTCACATCTTTCAACTCATGTATTCTCTGCTTAGCTGTCTTGTAGATGTCTACAAGGCATCTCAGTACATCTAGACTGCCTATGGTGCTTTCCCCACCATTGCTTCTCTTGCTGTGGCCATTCCCTGTAGCTTTTCCTGTACAATCTTTCTCAGTACAAGTGGCATTTTGGTGTTGCAATTAAGATCTCAACATTTTGTTTGAGGCTTAAAAACTGCTGGGGCTTTTCCATGGTCCTCAGAAGAACATTTTAGCAGTGACCATGCCTGTCTCATAGGATCACCTACCATCACTCCCCTTGTTCATTCCAGCCACACCCAACTCCTACGACCTCAGAGCCTTTGCACTATTTCTTATACTTAAAACAAGCTTCTCCTTGAGACAGTTAGTTCCTTTATTTTGTTCAAATTGGGGTGTGTGTGTGTGTGTGTGTGTGTGTGTGTATGTGTGTGTGTGTGTTTCTAAAAACTTATATCTCAAAGATAAAGATCAATAAATTGAACTAAGGTAACATTACAACTTTTGACCACCAAAGACATGTAGCTAAAATGATACATGAAGATACAAACTGAGGTAAGACACTTGTAATCTACGTGACAGAGAAAGGAGTAGCATCTAGAATATAGAAAGAACTTCTACTAAACCAAAGATCAGGCCAGTAGAAAGATGAAGAAAAGACCAGACAATATAGCTCAATGATTTACTTGCCATTTGCATTGTGATTTTATACATACATACATACATACATACATACATACATACATACATACATACATACCCACATATATGTAAAGTGACACATGGAACACAGATGGCCAACAAAACAACAGATTTAAAGACAGTGAATTATTTAATTTGGGTGAACTCAGATTTAGATAATAGTGCAAATTAAGTGACAGTGAGGAAGATCAACATGATTTCCAGACACAGATGGAGGAAATGTGGCCTTGCAACAAGCACTTGCCAAAGCAAACCGACATTTTCTTGCCATTCAGAATTTGGGAAACGTCCCACATAAACTGCAGGCCTTGGGTGTCAGAGTGAGTGGGCAGGATTCTACAAGGGCATGTTGTTTACCAAGAAACAATATAGAAACTATTTGGGAGTCTGTCACCAGGAAGAATGTATAAATAAATCAATCCGCACAATGGACTGCTTTGCAGCAGGCAGGGGGTGCATTAACCAAAGCCAAGTGTAGCTGGAGAAATAGGGTTTACAGATTGTTTACTTTTAAAAGTTTACAAAAGGCTAAATAGAGTATTGTGTCATTTTTTTTCCAAACAGCAAAGCTAAACAGTATGTTGTTTAAAATACAACATATGATGAACACAATTCAAAAGAGCAGGTTCTTTCCCTCAGGCAGTTCCCCAGCTGTGTCAGCGCTCAGACTTCACAGGCTCTGCTGGGGGATGGGTGAGTGAAAGCTACGACTGGATATGGCCATTTAGGAAGCATGAGAATTGTTCCAGGCCGGGCATTTGATGGCCTGGGTGATGTTCCTCCCTTCTCTATGCTTCTCTCTTCCTCTTCCATCTCCCCTACAACAGTACACATGGCAAAATAGCAGACGGGTGGAATGGCAGTCTCAATTTTCAGTTTGGGTCGTGTGTGTGTGTGTGTGTGTGTGTGTGTGTGTGTGTGTGTGTGGTGTTTGTGTGTGTGTGTGTCTGTGTGTCTGTATGTGTGTCTGTGTGTGTGTCTGTGTGTGTGTGTGTGTGGTGTTTGTCTTGTGTGTGTGTGTGTGTGTGTGTCTGTATGTGTGTCTGTGTGTGTGTCTGTGTGTGTGTGTGTCTGTGTGGTAGGCCCTGCCATATGCAGGTTCTGTTGGAAAAAATGAATCTATAAATGAGCATATTCAGACTGTTATTATTGTCACTATTTAAGAAGCAATACAGTATAACAACATAAAGGACAGCTGCGTGTATTACAAGTAATCTAGAGATGATTTAAAGTGCATAGAAGGATATTTGTAAATACTTTGCCACTTTAGATGGTGTAAGTAAATACTTCATAGGTGTAAATTCTTCACCACTTAAGTCCATGGAGGTACCATAAAGAAACCTTTGTGGATACAGGGGAATAACTATATATGCATATTTACTTATTCATATGGTGTGTGTGTGTGTGTGTGTGTGTGTGTGTGTGTGTGTGTGTGTGTGTGTGTGTATGTGTATCAGGCAAGCTATGAGCAAGAGTTGACTCAGCCAGTGGGAGGAAGGGAAGGGAATTGCAATACACTGGAGTATTAGTCATGTTACAAGCTTTGATAAAGTCTGATGTACCTAGAAAACCATCAAGAAGTTCTAAGAGTCCCGGATGTAGACTGCAGGATGAGCATTAGAACGCATGGCTCCTGGTGGGGGCTGGACCCCAAGGGCTCATATTTATTCTTTTCAGTACACTTTTCCTTTGAGGTGTTTGCCTTTCCTCTTCCCGCACAGTTGTACTGAATTACATTATTTCCCACCTGCAATTATTTTCACATCAATATTTTTCAACGCCCAAAGCTCACACGGAGCTCCACCTGTTCCAGTCACTGCTGGGAGTCTAGGCATTCCTGGCAAAGCCATGTTACAGCATCTGGAAAAAGCAGGAGGTTAACCTGGCCCAGCCATGCCAACTTTTCCTGTGAGTCTAGTTTGTCTCACAGAACTCAGTCTCAGGGAGAAGGCAAGGAAATGCAAATGCACTCTGTGATGAGAGAGGTCCAGGGTGGTGGACAGCCTGTGCACCAAGGTCATAGGAGCCAGCACAGAGAAGCTTGCTGCTGCTGGGGAAACAGGATCGGAGTGAATGTCAGATGGTGGCTGTCAGCCAGCATGAGCAGAAACAAACAGGTTCAAAGTCATTACACCATTATGGGTCAGCGAAGAGACACGGATGTGATGGGGAACACAATTTATCATAACGCTGTTAAAGTTGTAGAACTGTCCAACCTCCGGCCTGTAGGCTGTATGTACTGTGAGTGTAGCCCAACAAAAAGCCAGATACACCTAAGTTTTGACCATGGTATCAAAATAGTATGAGATTAGATTGTAGTTTGTTTAAAATATGTGTGTATGTGTGTGCATTCATGTATGCATGTGTGTATGTATGTGTGTATGTATGTATGTATACATATATGTGGTTCATTCTAAGTATGTATTATATATGTGTACATGTATGTATACCTGTATATATGTATGTGTGTGCATATATATATATAATTTTTACTAATTTATTTATTCACTTTACATCCTAGTCATAGCCCTCCCCCTATTCTCTCAGTCCCACTCTCCCTCCACCATCCCCCCTCCTTTATTCCTCAGAAAATGGGAGCTCCCCCTCCCCCCTGCCATCAAATCTAGCTCTTTGAAGTCTCATCAGGACTGAGTTCATCCTCTTCCTCTGTGGCCTGGCAAGGCAGTCACATCAGTGGGAAGGGATCAAAAAGCAGGCATCAGAGTCCATGTCAGAGACAGTCCCCGCTCTCCTTACCAGTGGACCCACATGCAGCCTGAGATGCCCACAGCCCATCTGTGTAAAGGGCCTCTTCATGCTCCAGTGCTGAGAGGTTGTAAACTCCATAAAGACTTTGATATCAAAAGCCGGGCATGGTGGCACACGCCTTTAATCCCAGCACTTGGGAGGCAGAGGCAGGTGAATCGCTGTGAGTTCGAGGCCAGCTTGGTATACAAAGGGAATCCAGGACAATCAAGGCTACACAGAGAAACCCTGTCTCAAAAAACCAAAAAAAAAAAAAAAAAAAAAAAAAAAAAAAAAAAAGACTTTGATATCAAGTCCCCATGGCCTGGTGATTCAATTTCCCTAAAGCTATGCTTGAGAAATGCTTAAAAGCAAATAGAGAGCTATGGCCAGGGTCATTACTTTTGCTTGATTTGTCATAATGGAAAATTGGTTAAAAGTAAAGGATCCTTTGCAAGGTAATGGCCAGACACACCGGTGTCCATAATGTCACGATGCAACTTTCATTTAAGAATGACTGTGTGCTGCATTCCTAGTTGACACATCTACAACACACATGCTACATCAAGAGAGATTGTGGAAGAGAGGGTGGAAAGACTGTAAGAGCCAGGGGACCATGACGTCTGATATGTGATAATATCCTTTATATGGGACAGGGAAGCTTCGCCCTTCAAATCTCAGCAATGTGGTTGCCTCTACGCGACCTGCACAATGACACCAGCATGGAGAGGGGACTCTTACAGGGCCTCATGTCTACATGAAGAACTACAGACAGTTAACGGCTGCTAAGACATGCAGAGTCAGCCTTCCCCAGGGAGAAGCCCCTGATAGGTGGTCTTCCCTAAGTATAAACACATACGGCAACACTGAATACATTCAGCAGGTTATGTTTGTGTGTGTAATTCTTTTAGAGGTCATGATACTGAGAGGGAAGTAGAGGGGAAGGAGGGAGGATGTGGGGGTAGAAATGATATAAATATAATACTCAGATATGTAATTCCAAAAAAAAAAGAATGAAATAAAGTAAAAAATGTTCTGGGGTAAGGGTTTTGTAACTTAGGGTTTTCCTTTCTTATTCTGCTTAAAATTACATCAAATTACGCTATTATGCTATTTAATGTGCAAACTGTATTTTAATAATAAAATATTTAAAAAAAAAAAAAAAAAAAAAAAGAATGACTGTGTGCTGATTTGGAAAGATCTCAACAAGGATAATTGAATATAGACCCAACTTTTAGAATGATACATAAAAAATGTTATTTATATCAGTAAACCCTCAAGTACATTACATACCTCAAATAGAATAAATGGAATTTACATAATTTCTGTGGGGACACATACAGAGGATAGTCTGAATTCCTCTTTGGGGTACCATAAAGAGATATAGGGGCTGTTTTTCAAGGAAAGTTTATCTCAAACACAGGACTCTGTAGAGGAGTGTGCAGCTATTATTCTAGTCTAAAGGTATAGAGCTTTTCTCTACTTATATTTTATTTTTTGTCTGTTTCATATGTGAGTACAGTATTTGTGTCATTTCTCTTCCTATTCCTTTCCAACTACTCTGAGCACCCCACTCCTCAAATGTATGACCTGTTGTTCTTTAATTAATATTGTTACACACACACACACACACACACACACACACACACACACACACACACACACACACCATGCCAAGTGTAAAGCTCTCTTACTGTTGTACATGTGTTTTGTGGTCATGGCTAGCTGCTTGGGATTGAATAACCAATCAATAATCTTGTTCCTGGGACAGATTGATTTCCCCCTCTCTCAGCAACTAATTGTCCATAGCTCTTTATTTAGGGGTGGGACCTAGTGCGATTTACCCCACCCACACTGCCATGTCATTTGGGTTCTATCATTCGTAGGTCCTCTTTAGGTGACCATAATGTTGAGAGTCCATGGCTGCAGCTTCTCTGTCTTATGCCGAAAATGCCCTGATCTTCGGGTTCGTACATCCTTTCCAGTCCCTCTTCTGTGACGCTGACTGAAGTTTTGTTGTAAAAGTTGTGTTCTAGACAGACCCCGCAGTACTAGAAGAAGATGCACAAGCTGGCAAGAGAGAAAAGCAACCAACAATCTTACCCAGTTATAACACTTACCAACCACAACAAGATCCCCCAAGAGGTACCACAGTGGCACTGAGTGCATCCAGCTCAATAGGAGGGAATTCATACCTGGTTCTATGAGCCTATCCCATTACCCATAGCTAGAAAGGTCAAGGACCCTAGAGGAAAGCCTACAACTCCTGTCATTTCCCCATATAATCCCTAACTGCGTTCTAAATACTTATCTTTATACCCACAGATGTAGCTTTCACCCCTTATCAAATAGGCGTCATTCTGTAGCAGATGGAAGTCAAGGTAGAGTTTTCTGATGTGTGTGGTGCCTGACGTGGAAGGGAGAAAACAGCTCTATGAGGAGGCTATAGTAAGTCTTAACCTGGATTAAGTTAGCCATTTGGACAGAGTAGAGGATATTTTCTCTCTGGAGTCAGAGAAACATACTTGCTCTAACTTAAGAGTTTTGGCTGAACGTTCTAGAAGACATGCTCACCCACTGTGGCTGACAAGGGTGAAAGTGCATGGGGATTGTCAACCAGGCTGGCAAACTGAATCAAGACTAAAAATAAGACAATGTGTGGATCCTGCACCCTGCCAGAGCAACAGTGAGGGGCTAGAGGCAGGAACATAGGGGGAGAGTGCATTAGGTAATTGACACCAAGGGGATAGTTACTGGCCATGAAAACTTCTTCCAAAACAGGTTTATGGGCTGCTACACCAATGATATAACTATTGTGGCCAGACTGAGCATGTAACTCTCTCCTCTCACCTATACTCAGGAGGCCAAGGATTCTCAATGACATGTGTACCAGGAGTTGGGACAACCGAGGTACATTTTCTGGTATGTTTGCTATATAAATCGCTTTTATTCCCCTTGAGGTAGAAACATACATGTTCTCTCCTAAGTAGATGTATTTAACCAAATAAGAAAGGAACAGACTTAAAGACAAGTTGAGTCCACACTAGCTAGACTTGCATCTAGGCAATAGAATTTGGCAGTGTGGTGAGATGTGACTTCTATGATTCATTGCATGAGATTTCAACTCCTGGAGCTAGAGGGATAGCTCAGTTGGCTTAGTGCTTGCCACACAAGCAGGAAGACTTGACTCAGACCCCCAAGAATCTATATATAAAAAAGCAGAGTGTGTGTATGTGGGGGGGGGGGCGGGGTATGCTTATAGTACTAGTGCCGGAGAGGTGGAGCAAGATGGATCTCTGAGGCTTTCTGGCCAGCCTAATCAGTTCCAGACTGTTAGGAGACCCTTGTTTCAAAACACAAAGTGAATGGGTCCTGGGGAAAGAACCAAAGTTAACTTGTGGTCTCCTCACCCATGTATACATACATGCACATGCGTCCTCACATATGTGTGCACATGCACTTTCACATGCATATGGTCCAAGTTGCACACACACATATACATCGAGGGGGGGCAGAATTATAACTTCCATTTTACTAAGTGACACTTTCTAGTGTCTCAATACACTAGTTGTATGTGGCATTCAACTATAATGGGATGTGGTCGGAGACTGTGACATAGTCACTGTTGTCAGGATGTGTTAAGCACCCAGTCTTTTCTTGCTCCTCTGTGTCTACCCATTTATTAAGTATGCTACTTATGGAGTTGTGTGATAGTCTCTTGTCTTTCAGATACTTGGTAAGGTTGTGTTTCTAGACTGTGGCTACATGTTAGAATTCCCTAAAGAAATGTTTAGGAAATATCAGTGGTAAGGTACCACCACAGATCTGCTTACCCAGAGCCATCACTGGTGAGGGCCACGGACTTTAAATGGGCTACCAGAGTTGAGATCACTTCAATGATAAGTCTAGGGAATTGATTCAATATTTTGGACGCAAGAGTGATGGAGATGCAGACAGCAGAATCCAATTATACATGAACTAGCATATTCAGCTTGCTTTTTTTTCTTTAAAACATAATCTCCAATGAGGTGGTAGACATTCAGAAGGGAGAGTAAGTCCTGAGCTGACCTCCCATGTGTGTCCTCCGTCCTTAAGTTTACCCTTGACCTGCAACCTGACCTTCAGCATGGAATCTAAGCAACCTTTAGCTAAAACTGCAGCATCAGTTCTTGCTTCAGTGCACTTTCCCAAAGCCGAGGGGGATGGGTTTGCATTATATATGACTCTCACTGTGGAGACTTTCCACATCCTAACTCTGCTTCATCTGCTGCCCTGGTGGAAGGTTAGAACATACATTAGCATCTTCAGCAGACCAACTTCCCTGTCCTCTGCCTTCTCCCTACATGGTGCAAAGCATGGGAGTTACATACCATCATGTAGGGCTGTCATGGCTTCTCTTGTTCTTGTTTTGTTTCTTGGTCCTTTGGGTTAATGAAGGGTGTGTGTGTGTGTGTGTGTGTGTGTGTGTGTGTATGTTGGGGACGAAAATGTGAATGTGTCTATCAGGGAGTCACTCCTGTATTATCTTTATTCACCTATTTATTTGTTAATCACTTTTAATCATGATTTATACTGGTAACAAATCAAACAATGAACAGGACAGCCTTGTGCTATTGTGGAGCTTAATTCCAGATGGGGGAGAAGCCATCAGCAGTCATATGAACCAGTATTTAGTCAGACAATTCCAAATCTTGACCAATAACACAAGGTGGGATAGAGAAACTAAACAGAACAATGTGAAGAAGTGTGGCTTGGGGCAGGTGCACGTTAGTGGTCGGTGTGCTATTTGGAGAAGACTTCTAACTGGTACATAGATGCCAAAGAAGCACAAAAGTCCAGACAGGTGCCATAAACTAGAACTTTCCATTACAAAAAGAAACCCTACATCCACATCTCAAAAACTGTAAGTAGCGAGTAGGCAGTTGTGTTACTGGAGAAATGAAATGTGGCTCCTAGAACTGAGAAAGCAATTCTTTGATTGCAGCTGATTTAAGTTTAAATAGTTACACACGTCGGCTGTCCTCCATATTGGAAAGCACAAGTTAAGCCAGTTGATGGGAAAACAGGGCTGAGGAGGAGATGACAGTCATAAACAGATCCGAGGAAGACTAATACAGGGGAGGCAAAGGGCCAATGCTCTCTGGAGGCTGAGGCAAGAGGATTGCCATGAGTTCAGATCTACCCTGGGCTACATAGTAAGTATCAGGTGATCCAGGGATATGTAATGAGACTGTCTCACACACACACAAAAAAAAAAAAAAGAAAGAAAGAAAAGAAAAAGGGAATGGAAGAAAGAAGAAAAGGAAGGAAGGAAAGGAGGCGTACAAGACAATGCCACAGCCAGTTCCTTTACAAGGGATTTTGGAGTGTTTGGGTATGGGGGGAGAGGCCAGTACTGTTGGATCTTTGAAAAATGGGATTTGAAGCTGGAGAAAGGCTCAGAAATTAAGAATGCTTGCAGCTCTTCCAGAGGACCAGAGCTGGGTCCCCAGCACCTAGGTCAGGCAGCCCACCCACAACTGCTTTAACTCCAGCTCCAGGGCATCTGGTACCTCTGACCTCTGCGAGCATTGCATTCATAGTTACTTTCCATCCCACCACACACAATTAAAAATAAAACAAACCTTTTTTTAAAGTAAAAGTTAGCCTTGGAGTTAGAAAGCATGTCTGAAACAAAGGGTTGAAATTTTATTTTAATGTAATGAAGAATATTTGAAAGGATTTAAGTACACAAGCAATATATACTGATAACTACCAGTAACACACAGGGAGGTTTATCATGTGACTCTAAACAAATCAGCTGATTTAATCCTCTGCAAAAATCTGTTATTATTTTCAATGAAAAATTTATGATTTAAAAGTTAAGGCTCTAAGAATTCAATGATAAAACACCTAATAGACTATAAGTAAAATAGTTACAGAGTGAAGCATGAGGCATCAAGACCGGCACTTATGGCAGTTCTGAGTCTAGAACCTAGGGCCTTGCACATGCTAAGTAAGCACCTTGATGTTGGACCATGCTGCTACCCCAGAGGCCATGTCCTACCCCTCTGTGTGACACTGCCTCCCTCCCAGCCAGGGCCAGCTTCTGAAAACTCACTCCTGCTCAGTGTGGATAATGGCATCAAGAGACAAATGAGACTGGGAGACACAGGCTGTCAGGTCAGAGAGGCTACAAACATGATGGGGTAGAGAAGTGATGCCAAGAGAGAGATGGGAGGAGAGAAAGAGTTAAAATGGCGTGTGCTCCTAAAGCAAAGGCAGCAGGGATGCATGCTGGATGTTGCTTACTGAACACGCTACAGCGTCACCAAGGAAAGGAAGTGTCAGCCATGGAGCAGTGCTTAGGGTGGCACTACTGAGGAGGTGATGACTCTCTTTCCCGGGCTAAGGAGGAGGTGGGTGGACTTGGCTGGAGACGGGAAGGAGAGTGCTGTACTGGCAGGGAGTTGGCTGGGTTTGACTCTGTGCTCCAGTTTGAGCACATCTTCTTTTTCCTTCCTTCTCGCTCCCATCTTCCCAACAGTCCTTCTGTTTTTATTATGCTATTCAACAAATGTGTATTGAGCACAGCCTGGTTCCAGGCACTAGTCAAAGTTCTAGGAGCTTAGAGTATCCAAAAAAGTTGGCTCCCTTCTTGGAGCTTCAGGACAGAACAATGATGGCCAAGGAAAAGAACACACAAGAGAGATCATTTCAGAGAGCAATTTCTATGGCATAAGCAAAAGGGGCTGATGTGAAGAAGGGAGCGAATCTTGTGGATTGTTCAGGGTAGGGGGCAATTTTTAAAAGGGGTAATATAATATGAATAGAAGATGGTATAAATCATTGAGAGACCAAGAGAGCATTCATACATTCATCCGTGTGTATGAATACTAGATAGTGTAAAACTCTCCGTAGCATAGCGCACGTGCTTGTGCCTATCTCTCTAGGTTGCACTGATCTCTTTCCTAGCTGTCATCTCTCCATCTGCTATTTGATCAGATTGATTGGGTGAAAAATCTGTTCAGTATTTCATGCACCTCAAGCTGTGAAAGTCAGGTCTAAATACAGACACAGTATGATGCACTAATTAATTTATGATTGTATTTTACATCATTGATGCTAGAGCTCCTGATTTGGGGATGCAACTTCTGAAGGATGCTGTTCAAGGGCAGCAGAGAAGACTCTTGCAGAGGCCCTTTGTAGGACACTCCTCCCTGCTGCCCTGGCTGCTGTGATCCAGAGGGGCTTGTGCATTGCATTAATCCTATGCTTCACTTTCAACCAAACTCTAGAACTGGTGCACAGCGACAGGCAAAGCATGCCTATTCTTCCCAGCAGTGTTTCCACCTGTCACTAGGATAGACAGGTGCTTCCATCTTGCCTGACTCATTTTACAAGCTTCCATAGCCAGGCATGACTGATCCCAGCAGCACTTTTACAGATAGAACACCAAGTGCTTTCAGAGAACATTAATTGTCACACTGACCAGATACCATGGACCACATGGAAGAAATAAACATAGGAGAGTTATTGACAAGAAGCCAAGTTCATTTTTAAGATGCAAAGAGGCAGAAATCAAATGCCCTCATCACTAGCATGAGACTTAACCTGTTATTCTCTGAGAGCACGTAATGGAGTAATAGGATTCCTACAATGATCTGCATGTGCAGTGAGCAGGGAATTCCTTCTAGGTATACTGAGAAGTGCATCATAACTGTATAAAACATGTTCTGACTGGTCTTGCTTTTCCATCCTTGTTTCATTTGGTGTGGAAACAGTAGGTTGAGGTGGTTAAATGCTTCTCTCAAAGTCCTTTACCCAGCAATGGCAGAGCCTGAGTCCTCCTCAGTGGAAGCAGCACGGAGGATATAGTTTAAGGAGAGAGAAGATGGCACAGGGAAGGAAGTGCTACAAGTGGTCAGCCAATGGAACCTCCATAGCTGGGAGAAGAATCCCCCTGATTGGATAGGATACATTGCAGACATCTGTGAGGTTACCATGCCTCAACCCATAAATAGAAGAATTAACACAATAATGACTAACTGAAAGAGCACATGGGGCCACTAAGGTGGGTTGAATTAGGTAGATTTTTGTCACTGGCAAATACCTGACACTTAAAACCTGGAAAGATCAGTTAAGAACAGTGCCTCATGTCTGTAATCTCAGCACTTAGGAAACTGAAACAGGAGATTCAGAACTTTGAGACCAATCAGGGGCATAAGTGAGACCATGTTTCAAAAAAACAAAAACAAAAACAAAAACAAAAACAAAAAAAAAAAAAGGAGAAAGAAAAATCAATGTATTTTCAACTCATGGTTTCAGAGGTTTTGATGTGGAGTGGCAGGGAGAGCAAAGAAGATCACAGTGCTCAGGTCATGATGGTCAGGACGCAGGGCTTAAGAACTCTTGGGTGTGCAGGCTTCCTCTTCCTGCCAATTTTTGTTTATTTTTGAGATTGTAACTTGAACGTTTTCCCTTTTCTTTCTTTCCTTTCTTCCTTCCTTCCTCTCTTCCTTTTACTCCCTCCAAGACCTCTGCTCTTCTTCAAATCCATGACCTCATTTTTCATAAATTATTATTGTGTGCATATATGTACCCCTAACTATAACTATTTGAGTACTTGTATGTATGTTTATGTGATTGGTCAGCCAGTTGTTGTTATCTTCCCAAGGGAAGGCCACCTCTCCCATTTCCAGTTTCCTCAGTCACCTATGGCTCTTCATGTTGGGTTGAGGCCTCATAAGCTTTCTCCTCATCCACTTAGGCATGCCTACTTTTGTCCTTTTCCAGCAGATGTTTAGGCAGTATTGGTAAGAATTTACAGGTGTAGCTTCTGTTATTACTAAAAGACACAATCTCACTACACACTTCATGATCCTCTGTCTCTTAAGTCTTTCTGTCCCTCTTCTGAAATGTTTGCTTAGATTTAGGTGTGGGAATGTTTTGCAGATGTTTCCATTGGTACTGCACTCTGCAACTCTACATTTTGATTGGTTGTGTTTTTTCTATAGTGGTTTCCATATATTACAAGGAGAAATTTCTTTGGTGAGGGATGAAGACAACACTTAGGAGTGGGTATAAGAAAAAATATTTTTAGGTTGTAGTGAGGGATTGTGCTAATTTAATAAAGTAGTAGATTCTGCTCCAATAATCATGACTTCACTAGCGCTGAGTAGTTAGCTAGGTTTCCAGGACCAGCCATGGTATCCCTCTTATTGAATGGGTTTTAAGCCAAATACCGTTGGCTCTGTTTCTTAACAACTAAACTTTATTATACAACCCAACTAGCTTACACAAAAGGGAAAAAAGGTTAAAGGGAAAAGAGAGTGAACCTTCCAGTGTCCGTTACATGGGATGGGTCCCTAAGTGTCTCTGGCCTGTGCGCTGGTCCTGCCTGTTCGCTGATCCTCTTCCCGATCCACGCACACTCAAGCCCGGTCTGACCCTCATACTCCTCTCTCTGTCCCCTCAGCTTGCCTGTCTGTCACGTGCAAGGGGTGGTCTCCCTCTCCCATTGAGGGTCGATTAGAAACACAATAGTCCAGGTGGAGTCCCCAGGTCCGCTTCCTGAATTCCAGGCCCAGGATGGCTCCACCCAGTCTATCTCAAGGTTAATCTCAGGGAGTATCTATGGTGTGTCCAAGGGCAAATCCTGCCAAGACTGCTCTCACCTGTGATAAAGCTTACAATCCTTCCCACATACCACCAAGGTATGAGTGCCACTATTGCACCCATAGGGTTATCGTGACAAGCTAGTCGTTGATGTGCTTTCTGGGTATCATAGCAGGGTAGGGCTATTGATTGCCTCCCACCTTTGAAAACTTGCATAACACATTCTGGTACCATGAAAACTAGTCCTCGTGGAGTGCTGTTCAGATCAGTCCGGTTCAGGGACCTTTGGGCCATGTTTCTCAAGCATATTGTATCTTTACCAATAGAGACTTACCTTCCATGTCTAGGATGTATGATTTAGGATCCTGTTAGAAAGTCCTGGCCAACAACTCTAAAGAGGGCTTCTCATGTCTGCTACTTTCGAGTGTTTTTAATTCCTTCTGCCTATGGGATCGTGCTAAGCCACATTCAGAGCATGCCATCCTTTTCAGTCAATCAGATCTAGGAACATTCCTCCAGAAAAAAAACCCCAGAAGTTGGCTCTACTAATTTCCTAGGAATCTTTCCATCTAATCAAGTTGACAAACAGGACAAGCCATTATACAGGAATAATAAGGTAAAATGTAGGCCGAGAAAAGGCAAGACTTGAATAAAGGCCTGGTATATTTGCAATTGCCATCATAAACAGCCACACCCTCACGCCTCCAAGACTGGGGTTTGTTGATGGGACCCAGCTTGAGGGTACAGGGCTTAGACATTCATCAGGGTGATGGCTAGACTCAGGAAGAGACAACACGGCTTGGAACATAGTCGGAAGGCAGGTGAGACACGTGACAGGTGTTTCACCATCTAATTTATTCAAAATCACAGGACAGTTTGTCTTAGGCTATCTGGATAGGAAGGTCCAGTCACAAAGGATGAAGGACAAAGCCACAGCAGTTCTCAACCTTTGGGTTGTAACCCTTCAGGGGTCGGACGGCCCTTTCAGAGGGGTTGCATGCCAGATATCCTGTGTATCAGATATTCACACTACTATTCATAACAGTATCAAAATTAAAGTTATGAAGTGGAAACAGCATAATTTTATGGTTGGACATGACCACAACATACAAGCCACAGAGGAGGAATCTAAGCTTCACGTGGTCATATGGAATCTGGCTCTATTGATGGATGCACTTCACCTAAGCCACACTTAGCCAGGAGTCCTCAAAGACTCAGCACTGGTACCACACTGCTAGTATTCCATTATCTAGGCCATGGCATTTAGTAGTTCAGACATTTACCATGTCAAGAGGGAGCTTCTAGCATGTTGCAGATTGTCTTAGTAGATTGACAGCGCTCTTATCAATACAATAGCATATTCTTTCACAGTCCTTATGCAGTGTCTGCCAGTAGAGGCAGCTGCCCTGGTTGTAACAAAGTTTGCGTCTATGCCTCCCAGGTTCATGGTTTGAAATTTAATTGTGATATTAAGAGGATAGGAACTTCATTTGTTGATGATGTCTAGAAGTGGGCCTTTGGACATTGATGGGGATTAGAAAAAGGAACCAGAGCAAAGCTCCCATGCCTGAATACTGGTAGCTATTTATAAATGAGTGCAAGCAGAGGACATCTGTACACGTGTGTTCCCTCTAGCGCTATGTGTGTGTTACCTTCACCTTGCTGTGACAAAATACCTGGAGAAAACTCCTTAAGGGATGAAGGATTGATTTTGGGTCATAGTTTCAGAAACTTTCAGCTCACGTGGCAGGGAAGGCATGGTTGGGTTTCGTAGTGGCAAAAGCATCCGCTGGAGGCTCCTCATACCACTGGGATCAGGAAGCTGAGAGGGGTACCAGAAACTGGTGCTGAGTTCCAGCCTTCTAAGGCCCATCCCTAAGGATATACTACTACCAACTGTCCCTTTGCCTCCTAAAGGTTACTCGGGCAATCAAAATAGTGGCATCAGCTGGGAACAAACCTTGAAAACATGAACCTGTAGGAGACCTTCCAGAGTCAAGGCATAGCGGATGCTTTGGGCTATGTTTGGAATCCAACAGCAAGAAGGCAGCCTTCAGAGCTCTTCCTGCAGAACTACAAACCCGAATACACTTGTCCTCTTTATAAGCTTCCCAGATTCAGATGGATGCACACAGCTGAATCCATGGGAACTTACTCCATTTTAAAACAACTGCATGTGGTACGATTTATCACCATTCCAGTTTACAGTTGAAAAAAAGCTAGGCAGAGAGAAGGTAAGCGGTTTGTCTAAGGTCCTACCTCTAAGGAAAGGCACAGACCAGATGGAAATCTATGAGTTTTGGTTAGACCAGTGGTCCGCAAGTTGTGATTGGGAATTCCAAGAGACGTTTGGTAATATCTATGAGTACATGTGATCAGCACATCTATAGGGGGCTAGGTCCTAAAAGACAGTAGCCAAGGATGCTACCTGACATTGTACACAATGCCGATTGTGACATCCAGGGTAGACCCGACTTCTGACACCGGCTGCTCAGTGGGAGTGCCCAGGGCACAGCATCTTTATAGTTCACAAAGCACTACAATGCTTACTTTCTCTGGATATGAAGATTATTCTACCCTTGGGAATATAGACATGCTGCCCTTCGTGGTGATGAGGATGTATGGAAGTGATGGTGGCAAGGATGCGTGGAAGTGATGGTGGTGAGGATGTGTGGAAGTGATGGTGCTGAAGATGTGTGGAAGTGATGGTGGTGAAAGATACATGGAAGCTATGGTGGTAAGGATGCATGGAAGTGATGGTGGTAAGGATGCATGGAAGTGATGGTGGCAAGTATGTATGGAAGTGATGGTGGCAAGGATGCATGGAAGTGATGGTGGCAAGGATGCATGGAAGTGATGGTGGTGAGGATGCATGGAAGTGATGGTGGTGAGGATGTGTGGACGTGATGGTGGTAAGGATGTGTGGACGTGATGGTGGTGAAGGATGTGTGGAAGTGATGGTGGTGAAGGATGTGTGGAAGTGATGGTGCTGAAGGTGCATGGAAGTGATGGTGGCAAGGATGCATGGAAGTGATGGTGGTAAGGATGCATGGAAGTGATGGTGGTGAAGGATGTGTGGAAGTGATGGTGCTGAAGGTGCATGGAAGTGATGGTGGCAAGGATGCATGGAAGTGATGGTGGTAAGGATGCGTGGATGTGATGGTGGTGAATGATGTGTGGAAGTGATGGTGGTAAGGATGTGTGGAAGTGATAGTGGTGAGGATGTGTGGAAGTGATGGTGGTAAGGATGCATGGAAGTGATGGTGGCAAGGATGCATGGAAGTGATGGTGGTAAGGATGCGTGGACGTGATGGTAGTGAGACAGCACTGGGATGAACTCCCAGCTCTTACCCACATAGGTTTTCACATATGAAAAGCATTTAACTGAGGGCTTGCTTGCAGTGTCAGTGGGTTAGTTCATAGTGAAGCGTTGGAAGTGTTGTGGCAGGCAAGCATGGAGCTGGAGCACTAGGTGAGAGCTTACATTTAATGAGTGGGGGGAGCGGGAGAGCCTGGTGTGGACTTTTGAAACCTCAAAGCATACCCCCGAGTGATACACCTCCTCCAATAAGGCCACACCTCCTAATCTTTCCTAATGGACTGGAAGCCAAACATTCAAGTATATGAACCTGTAGGGGCCACTCTTTCCCCACCCCACCCCCCTTATTGCTGAGGACTGAACCCAGGGCCTTGTGCTTGCTAGGCAAGCGCTCTACCACTGAGCTAAATCCCCAACCCCTACATTCTTAATCAAAGTACTGTATTCAGGAAAGTTTGTTGATGGCAAAGCCAAACCCCCTCAGTAAGAATCATAATCCTTCCAGTCCTGAAAGAGCTCTACTAACTTGGCACAAACTTCAAAGCAGAAACATCTCCAAGGCCGGAGTTTCCTTTTATTCTGCAGTTGTGTGACATTTTGACTCAGAGCGTTCTCCCTTCTGTTTTAAGATCCTTCTTTGCATCTTCTTGTGGTCCTCCTTCCATGTCTCTTTCTTCCTCACACTCCATTTACCATCATCCTCACCATTGCCACTCCTTTGCTTACACCTATCTGCCTCCTTCCCTGGGTCCCTGGCATAGGGCAAGGCGGGTCACACGCAGGAGCAGAGGCATCTGGCTGGGACCACCACAGATATGGTCTAACTTGGCCTCCACTCCAGTAACTCACAGTGTCTTGAATGCCCCGGGACCACACAGGCTTTTACATTAACATGCGCTTAACCCCTTGAATATGAAAATCACTAATAAACACTTAGTTGAATTAATGAGAATTGACCTTTAAGCACATCCCTTTCTATGCACAGGAAGTTGAGGCCCAAGGAGGAAACATTAGTGCCCTAAATCCATTCAGCAAGTTAACTGTTAACTGTTAAGTTAAAACTGTAGCCTGGAGCCTTCTTTTGCTTCCAGCTTAGAGCACTGTGGTCCCAGGAGATGCAGATTCTCTCTGTCTTCTGTATGTGAATGCAATTTTCAAATGGATTGTACTTCTTTTTTTCCTAAACTCTTTATGAAAGCCACAATGAACTTCCCAATATATCTAGGAAAAGTGAGATCTGGTTCGTGAATCATTGGGCAAGATTATTTTTTCTCTCTGAAACCTAACCTTCTCCATCCCTATTAAAGGGTCAGTGAGTCACAGGGGCCTGTGAGGTTGGGCCAGGGTAATGTGACACAGGTGTTACATTGACTTGTAAGTGTGTTTCTTCCCTAGGTGAAGAGGACCCAGCCCAACCACCTGCCCTTGCTTTTTACTACCTTTTTTTTTTGTGGGTTATAGTTCATCAAAAAAGCTCAGAAAATATTGCTAATTTATGCACCATTTATTCCACTAGATAATGCATTTGGGAAAGTGTAAAGTGCTCGCACACCTGCAATTCAGGCAAGCTGGAGGCAAGCTCTTCACTGACCCTGCCAGGGAGAATGGGCACTTTATATCTCATACGGTTGATTGCCTTCTCCCTCACTGTTCATGACGGTGTCCATTTGCTCCCACTGAGGAGGCCCTGGAGAGAGATACTACAAATCAAATGATGGAGCCTGATCTGACAAGAATTTCTAGGGATTCTGGCCTGGCTTATGCGATTCCCAGGAGTAAGCCCCATTCACTGTTCATGCAATGAGTCTGGTTTTAAAATTACATTTTGCCTCCCACTAGCAGAGTGACTTTGGGGCAGTCCTGTCATTTTGCTGAGCCTCTGTAACTTGGTGCTTGTCAAGAAGTAACCAAAAGGGTAGTCTCTGGTGTTAGGCAAAACCTAAGGTTGAATTAACCATCTGTCTCTTTTGACTGAACTAATCAGTCTCATCGGGTATCCGTTTCTGCTGTCTAAGGAGATTGAAATGGGACAAACTTCAAAAGGGAGTTTTTTTAAAATTAGCATCAAATGTGTTGAAAAATCCATGTGAGTCACCCACTAGGTATTAGCTCGTTTTATACTAACTCCCTGTGAAAAGGCAATTATTCATGTGATGCTTGCTCTCCAGAGAATGGAAATGAGACATTGCAGGTGCTTCTTGACTTCCAATGGGTTCATCATAGGTTTAATGGATTGGAAGTTGACAATGCATTGATTTATAGATAGGGGCTCATGCTTTCCAAGCTGGCCTCAAACGTACTAGGTAGCTAAAACTGACCTGGTCTTTTTGGCAAGTACTGGGACTCCACACCTATACCCAGTTTGTGCAGTTCCTGGAAATCAAACTGTAGGCTAGACAAGTGCCCAACCAACTGGGCTCTACTTCCAGCTCCTGACAATGGGTTTGGTGCACCTATTACACACCACTGATGCTGAGCTATGCTGAGGAGAGCTGGCCGCTCTTCCCCTTGATCATGTGGTTGAACGGACACTGTGGCTCAGCATCAAGAGAAAGCAGTATATCTGGGACAGTACATGTACCTGTAGTCATAGCTACTTGGAGGCTAAAGCCTCTACCAAACCAGAGTTGGGTGAAGTCATCTCACAAATGTTAGGCCAATAATAGATCTGGATTCAAGGCACATTTTCCACTGACTGTGAACCTTTTGCAGTATCAAAGTTTAAAAACTGAAAGCTAGCGTATCTGTACTGGTGTCAAGTAATGTATACAAGATCATGACCAGTGTAAACTGGACAAGTGGAATGCTAGCTTTTGTGCTCTTGACTATGCAGGATGGTCCTGTGTCTGAGCTTATTTAGTGAAGCTCCTCTCACACATAAAACATAGCATGGGGTGGGTAAGACCTCTGTAATATCGGAGCTTGAGGTGCTATGGCAACTATTGTCACGGTCTCCTCAGAAGCCCTTGGATTCTGCTGACTGGAATTAAGTAGGCCAAGGCCCGTGCTTAGCAAAGTGTCCACACCAATGGCAGAGGTTGGAGGTTGGAGTGAGAGGGGGGACGGTGTCTCATAAGCATTTGTGCTGTGAGAGCAGCTGACGGCTTGTGTGATGTGATTCTCAGTTCAGGACTGTCTGTTGATGCTGATGTCACAGCTGCTCTGAGCACCCAGGGTATTGTTAATGGGCTCTTCTAAGCCCAGAGGTGGTGTTTTCTTACCATATGGTCCATGAGGCATATAGTGAATGGTCTGTCAGGAAGGGATGGTATGACGAAGGCACACTGCCCCGCATGCATGGAAAACCTAGTCTGAGGAGCATGTGATCCAGTTTCATCCAGTTTTCTAGCCTTGGGGAGGAGGGTCCATGGACTCATTTGTGTATCACTCCCATAATAACTCAGTGACTACAGGTAGCCATTGAGCACTGCATGCCTTTGCCATGCAGTGACCTTTGCCATGCAAAACACAGGTGAGTAAGGCGTTGACCCATATCCTCAAGAGCTGAGACCAGCTATGCAGGACACGAGAACCAATTCTATTATGACTCTTTGCTTGCATATTTGTTCGTAGGGGTTTTATGCATGTTGCATGCTAGGCCAGCCCTCTAACACTGAGCTTCATTCACTCTACTTAGGTCTTTATTGCAATCTCCGCAATGCACGGAAGCGGGGTCTAAAGTGAGTTAGCAAGGTACTAGGATGTGGTAGAGCAGGCATCTAGCAAGGGAGCGGTTCCGGATAACATGACTTCAATCTCCAGCTCTGTACCCAAACTAAAACATAATAGTACGATGCAATAAAATAGGAGTTAGTGAAAAATCTTTGAGAATGTTAACTTTTTTTTTTGACACAAAAAGTATTTAAATATTTTCCTGCCTGAGATTCATTGCACAGACAAAGTGAAGGTCTGCCCATCGGCTGGTAACTAGCAGAAGACAGACAGTGCGCTCTGACTCCCTGGAAGATGGAGTAGGCACATAGAACATGAATGCTCATCTCCAACACAGGCCTCCCTCTGGATGTCAGCCTCCCGTGCACACTTAAGTTCCCGTCCCACTTGAGCGTGTAACATAGCCCATGTTCGAATTCAAAATCAGAGTTGCTGTTGTCCACTGCACAGCTGCTTGTGTTATAGGTTCTCCTCATAAGCAGATCATCCTGCCAGTGTGGCAGTGGTCCCCGGTGCCTCTTTTTGACTCAACCTCAGTCCACTCCTCAATAGGCATGATCAGTGCTTATTCATGAGGACCACTGTCACTTCTAACTTATAGCCTGACGTAGCTTCTGCCCGTGCTGCCTTTGACACTCAAACACTCTTCTCTGGTCTCAGCAAAGCAGGCAAAAAAGACAATTAAGTGTAAAGCACACTCTAGTCTCCTGTTTGACACTCCTCGGTGGATTCTTGTCATACAGAAAAGAATCCCTATGCCCTCCTCAGATCTGCCAGGCCCTCCGGGATTTGGTCACTACCCATCTTTCCTGACCTTATTTTCTTTCTTCCCCCATCCCAACTCTTTGCTTTAATATAGTTCTCTGGTTGCCTTTTATATCTCCTCTCCATTCTTTTTTTTAATTATTTAAGTAATTTATTCAGATTACACCTCAATTGATATCCCCTCACTTGTATCTTCCTGTTCCCCCCTCCCTCCCTCTCTCACCCTGTCCCCCTCCCCTAGATCTATGACAGAAGGGGACCATATACCCCACCATATGGTCACAGGCTATCAAGTCTCATCCTGGTAGCCTGCTTCCCCTTCCTCTGTGTGCCACCAGGCCTTCCCATCAACGGGGAAGTCTGACCTTATTTTCTAACTCTCTTGCATTTTCTAACTCCCTCTATCATCCCTGGCTTTTCTCCTGTTCCTCATACACACACACCCCACGATGTGAGAACATGGGCGTATTGAAATGTCATACCCAGCTGAGAAGAACTTAATTAAAACCTAGAAAAGACAAGAGAAATTGAGGGGTAAAATGCTTCAAGAAGGTGGAAAGGATAAGATTCTAAGCCTGGGTGGAAATTTGTCATATCTAAGAGAAGAAATGCCTCCCCTAGTCTGTCTGTCAGTCAGTCAGTCAGTCAGTCAGTCAGTCAGTCAGTCAGTCAGTCTGTCTGTCTCTGTCTGTCTCTGTCTGTCTCTGTCTCTGTCTCTGTCTCTGTCTCTCTCTGTCTCTCTGTCTCTCTGTCTCTCTGTCTCTCTGTCTCTCTGTCTCTCTCTCTCTCTGTCTCTCTCTCTGAATGCAAGTGTGTTATGCACACACAAATGTGCACCTATGTATGTGGAGGTCATATGTTAACCTTAGCTTTTCTTCCTCGGGTACCACTTAACTTGTTTTTTGAGACGGAGTCTCTCATTGGCCTGGAACTTTCCAGGTTGACTAATCTGGCTGGCTAGCAAGCTTCCTTGTTCCACTTGCCTTTGCCTCCTGAGTGCTAAAAGTGTAAGAATGTACCAGCACATCAGATTTTTATAAATGTGGTCCCCAGGAGTCCTACTTAGGTCCCCATTGTTTGTGTGGTAAACACTTTAGTGAGTGAGCAAAAACCCTCAGCCCTGCTTCCTACATTGTTATAAGGAGAGGAGACCAGGACAGCGTAGAAATAGCTGATGGATCAGAGGCCCAGATAAGAGATCTGGGGAGGAGAAACAGCAGTAGAACGTAGTACAATAAAACCTGTCCAGGACTGGCCTCAGCTTCAGAGAATAGATTAATGGCTTGGCAGTCACTCCGGAGAGAGTCACCAAAATAACTTCAGAATAAAACACACGCCCAGTGAGACCTTAGGTTCTCAGGCTGTTTCCTTCGGTGTAGTGGGGGAATAACAATGACACTTGTCTGTTGATTAAAACAGTTAATGTCACGGCACTAGTCGGGCTCCTCATTTGTCAGAAGTCACAGCTGGACTGCAAGCTCCAATTCTGTTTTATTCACTGTCATATTACTAGTCAATGATCATTTACGAAGTGAATAAATGAATAAGTGAACGAAAGGATGAGTTTTGGAAGAGGGAGAGCTGTTATCTCACAGATTTGGGAGAAGCCACTGGAGATGTTCTAACAGGCAAAGAGACAGTAGGATCTTAATTCAGTGATCCAGGCTGACTTACCGTGAGGGCCCCGCTGGGGGAAGGCCCTGGAATTACATGCTTGTTACATTTACCTGCAGCAAGATGATCAGAGCTTCTTGCTACACCCTTCTCTTTCGTTAGTGTTCCTGCCTTGTATTCCTTTTCCATCAGATGCTGAGCTGGGCGTGTACTCAGCCTCCTGTATCCACTGGCTGGGAATCACTTCATCCTAGATGCTTTGAATAAAAGATTCAAAGATCCACAAGGATCTTGACAGATTGTCAATTAGCTGAAGGAGAGGAGATGCATTTGAATGGGACTTAATGTAAAGTAAGCACTGAGGTCTAAGGAGTGAATACAAAGACTGGCTAAGAGGGTTAGCTGCAGCTGCTTCTGTGCTGAGGAAAAATGCAGCAAGGCAGACGTGCAGAAGTGCAGCTCAGGGACCAACATCTGGGAGAAGCCATGCAAAAATAAGACTTTGCAGGGGGCTATCTTTTATCAGGATTTATTAAATGTTTTTGTAATATGATATGTTCCTCTAGATAACAGAGTACAGTTGGTGACATTGGTTTGAATTGGAATTTGTCTTATTCTAGATCAGACCCTCAGCTTGGTTTTTCGATTGAGTCAAATGTAATTTTTTCCCCTCTGCCCTTCTCTAAGAATTGCACTGAAAATGATCCTAGACAGCTGGCTTAAGTGAGAATAAGATTCTGGCATTCATGAGGTGCTCTCCTAAGCGATCCATGCGCATTATCACATTTAGTCTTCATCTCAGTCCTGTGAGCATGGGATTTCATTCGCCCCCAGCTTTTATGTGAGAAAGTAAGGTTGAGAGTGGGGTAATGGGCTTCACTGAGCCAACAAAGATTGTCAGAGCTTTCGGGCTATCAGATTGAGCAGGTCTACTCTCAACCACCGTTCCTTAGCCTTGCCTTCCAAACGAGACATCACAGTTAGTGAGGTCACACAGAGGCACGCGCGCGCACACACACACACACACACACACACACACACACACACACACACAAACACACACACACACACACACACACAGAGACACTGTCAATACTGTGGAGACTTTGTCATCTTCAAACAAGCATGGCCATGCCTGCAGCTTTGATCTGAAAGCTACGTTCTGCCCAACCAGTGTACTCTAACAAGGTCTAGTTCTAGTGAATTTTTTCTACCAGGCAAATTCCTCTTGCTTAATAAAAGAGCTTGCTGTGAAAGCTCAAAACCCAGCAGCAATTAATTATTGACAGAGCATGTGAATTAGAGATAAAAGAAGTCATTCTTTCTCCACACAAGTGATAGTAAATAAATTTAATTACGGTAGGAGAGGCTAAGGGATCCTCGTCTGTATTAGGTTTTATTAGCTGAGACATTTAAAAGCATGTCATCGTAACAAAGAGGTCTTGTGTAATCCTGAATGTACCACTTTGGTGCGGGGGCTCAGAAGTGAATGGATTTAACGGAGCACCTGGTGGCAGATGGCCCACTGTACCGCCAGGTATTGAACATGTTTATCCTCATTTAGCACTGGTCTACATATGCCTACAGCAAACTAACTGCATAATAAGATCCTGAGCCTCGTTTTTAATCACTGATTGGCCCTCTGCATTGGGCTGGAGGTAGTGGCATCAAACTCCCTCCCTGGAGGAAAACATGCATGCAGGCATGAGATGGAAAATGTTTTTGTCAAAGAGACTGGCAGGCAAGAGCTGTGATGTGGGATCTGTGTTAGTGCTCAGCATCTCATGATTATCAAAGACACCCAAGGCAGTCAGCTTAGTAAGAAAGAAGGTCATTGTGGCTTGTGATCTCAGAGATTCCAATCCCTGGCTGCTTTGCCTCATTGGTTCTGGTTCTGACACTTCATGATGGATGGAATATTTGGTGGAGGAAGCCTGTTCACCACAAGACCAGGACAAAAAAGTGAGAAAAAGAGAGAGGAGATCCTGGGATTTTAATATGCCCTTTCTTTAACTTGTTTTAGATTTATTCAATTACGTATGTCCACCTTTGTCTGTATGTACATTTATGCACCATGTACACACCTGGTGCCTGCTGAGCTGAGCTCGGAAGATGGGGCTGGATCTTCTGGAGTTGGAGTTTTAGATAGTTGTGAGCCACCATGTGGGTGCTGGGAACACAGTTCTCTGCAAGAGCAGCATGTGCTTTTAATCACTGAGCCAACTTGACAGCCCATTAATATGATCTTCAAAACATGGCTCCAAAGACCTAAATTCCTCTTACTAGGCTCCACCCTTAAGGGCTCCCCTATCATAGCCAGGTTGGAGACAAAGCCTTTAAAATATGACTTTGGGGGTTTATTCAAGATCCCAGCTAGAGCAGGCCCTATGAGAAGTTGGCTGGGTAAACCTGGAAGCAAAGAAAGAAGAAAACTCTGTATGTTGAGCCAGTCTATGCTCGCTTTCTATGCGCCATTTTGTTTTTAAATGAATGTAAGGTGGGTATTAAGACTTTAAAATGAAGAGTGGCGGGCTTACAATCAGGGTGTAGTGAGAATAAATTATAATAAAAGTAAAATAAAGTAAAATGAAAATTCCATAGCACATGGATATGCTTACGTTTTCTGAGGACACAAAGCTTGTCTGATTCTTCACCCATTCTTTATGCCTGGGCTCTTTTTTTTTATTTTTACAACAGTGGACTGAGGGGTCAGAAAACCTCCTATGCATTTCAGGTTCTGTGGGCCACAAACCTGTTGCGCCAACCAACTCCACTTACTGTTTATCATACAAAAGCAGCACATAGACAATATGCAAATGAATAAGTGTGGCTGTGTCCCAATGAAGGTTTATTTACAAGCAATGAAATTTAAATTCTGCATAATTTCCATTTATCACACAATGCTGCTATTACTATCATTTGGGTTTTTTCCCACAGCCATTTAAAGATTACAAATCCTTCTTAGCTGTGATTCATACACAAACAGGAGGCAGTGAGAATTTGCCAACCTTGGACTAGATAATCTTTGAGGTCTTGTTGAGCTCAAACATTTCCTGAAAGCTACTACAACAATAATAAAACCCTTAATTTATTGAGCTCATGCACACATGAGATTCCATGCTAAATGCTTTTCAAACATTAGCTCCCTTAATCCTCACACTACAGTGTGAAGTCAGTGCTATCATTACCTCCATTTCAGAGATTATAAAACTAATATGTAAAGAAATTAAGGGCATATCTAGGTTAAATACAACCGGTTAGAGGGAGAAAGGCAGTTTAAACCCAGGGATACAAGACTCCCAGGGAATAACGCATAAGCCTTACCCTACCTTTTCTGATAATTACATAGTCAAGCCTACAGTTGGGACATAGGGATAAAAAGAACTGCCCGGTGATTATCTGTTCTATTTGGTGGCTTCTACCTAGGCTATGTGTTACATATAATTTATGCAAAGACATGAAAATATCTTGGGTATAGTAATGACCCCTGTATTTCTTCTTTCTTTATTCTTCTAGAAACGTGATGCCCAAGACAGTGGATGGGCAGATAACCATGGAGAAGACTCCCAGTTACTTTGTGACAAATGAGGCTCCCAAGCGCATTCACTCTATGGCCAAGGACATCAAACTCATTGTGGTGGTACGAAACCCAGTGACCAGGGCCATTTCTGACTACACCCAGACACTGTCAAAAAAGCCAGAGATCCCCACCTTTGAGGTGCTGGCCTTCAAAAACCGGACCCTGGGGCTGATCGATGCCTCCTGGAGTGCCATTCGCATTGGGATCTATGCTCTGCACCTGGAGAACTGGCTGCAGTACTTTCCTCTCTCTCAGATCCTGTTCGTCAGTGGTGAGCGACTCATAGTGGACCCCGCAGGGGAGATGGCCAAAGTACAGGACTTCCTAGGACTCAAGCGTGTTGTGACTGAGAAGCACTTTTACTTCAACAAAACCAAGGGATTCCCCTGCCTGAAGAAGCCAGAAGACAGCAGTGCCCCAAGATGTTTGGGCAAGAGCAAAGGTCGGACTCATCCCCGCATTGACCCTGATGTCATCCACAGACTTCGGAAATTCTACAAACCCTTCAACATGATGTTTTACCAAATGACTGGTCAAGACTTCCAGTGGGAACAGGAAGAGGGTGATAAATGAGGCTGGTAGCATGGAGGGAAGGCTAATGAATAGCAAGGATACTCTTTACCAGAGTCTCAAATCCCCCAGGTTCTGAAGCTTCAGCCGTGCTGGAGTACCAAGTAGATTGCTAGCCTGATGCAGTTGGGTTACCTCCAATATTGTGGGCTTAGGCAGGAGCAGACATCACATGGCATCCTTGTGGAGGAAGCAACAGTACCTGGTTGACCAGATGGCCATCAGAATACACCATGAATACTATCTTCTACTCATTAATAGAGTCTGAAAACAGGATAAACATCTTCCAGTGTCACAGACAGATGCTATGTTGATGAGTGGTAGAAAGAAAGAAAGAGATAGATGTACTTTGCAGAAGCTCTTACTATAGTCTTGGGAGTCTGGATTCTAGCCTTGTATTTAATCCCTGATATGAAAACTTCTGCTCTGGCATCTCTCCAGAATGCTATTTGTGGCTGAGAGCTCCAAAACTCCCAGGGAGCAATATCATCCCTCCAAGGCCTGTGTAGCCTTCCCATCAATGGCCTCATCCCACAACCCTTTGACTTCCTCCCTCCCCACAATGTGAAGGCAAAGGCATGCACGTATGTTCCTTACCAAAAATAAAAATAGCCTACACCCCTGGAGCCTTTTATCTGAGAGCCATCCAAGGTCAGTCACTCTCTTCATGAGTGTTCTAAATTATGGAGAAGCTTAACACATCCTCACATTGGAATCTGGCCCACATGAATACTCCCAGAACAGGGAGACAGCATCAGTGTTTTGACCTCTGAGGTTGACAAAGATGAATGCTTGTAACTGTGGGGTATAAGGGAAAACCCAGTCCTCTTGGTGGGAGGGCCCCTCACCTAAAGATCCTTGTCCCTAAAGATGGTGGTCCTGAGATATGCTCTGGGGGATGGGTTCTTCCCTAGAGGCAAAGTCCAGAGCTTGCTTGTTAGCTATGCTGAGTAACCCTTCTGGATGCAGGAGAGGAAGGGAGCACTCACTGTTTTTCTATTTGTCTCACCACTGCCCCTCAGGGTCACCTCATGGTTCATTTTCTCTACTCAGAGATGGCATTTATTGGGCCATTGGCAAGAGTGCTGATTTGCAGTGTGAGGTGGGTGGGTGAGGGCAAGGACTGTCTGCAGACATCCTTTTCAAGGGCTGCCAAATCAAGTGTCCCTTCCCGTTAGTGTGGTTCAATTAAAACACAGCATTTGACATAAAGCACTTGTTCGCAGATCTCCAAAGCCAAGAACTGTAGTAAAATTGGAAATTTGTATGAGTGGGGAGAGTTGAATCTGTTCAGCTGTTATTAAACTGTCATTTCTCCCACTAAATGGAAACTGTGTTGTTATAAAGCTTAATGCAACCTGATTGATGGGTTTTGATGGTGTATTTGTGTTGGTCACTTCATCCCTACCCCCAATCCTACCCCAGGATGCAGGGAATGGTTTTTTTCAGATGAAGAGATAGTCCAGGGTCCTGAGTCTTTGGGGGATTTTGGGTGCAGGGCAGGATGTTTCTTTCAGTAACACAAACACAATGGCTGGGGAAAGGGGTACTATCTTTTTCATCAACCTGTGAGTGATGGACTGATAAACCAGATTCCGAAACAGCTGTGCAAATAATTTTTTTCCAGATAAGAAACATTGAGCTGGAAGCAACAGATAATGCCAAAGTAAACAAAGATACAGATGGAAATACAAGTGCTCACACGTTTAAAGGAAGAGGGTGCTTACCTGTAGAGAAGGGTGGACTACACGGAGCTGGTGTGGGGGCTTGCTCAGTGAGCAGAATAGAAAGTAAGTGGATGTCAGCCCTAGCTGAGTTACCTGTGTAGATTTTGCATAAGACATGTGACCAACCCAAACATAGTGGAAGACACCTGTATCCACAGTAGTCAGGGAGGCTGAGGCAGCCTTCTGACTTTGAGGACAGCCTATGTGCTCAGTGAGACATTGGCTAAAAATAAGTAAATGCATAAATGGGGGGGGCGGGGGATGAGTAATGGAAGGGAGAGAAAGAAAGGAGGAAGGAAAACAGGGAGAGGGAGCTGGGGATGGAGAGAGGAAAGAAGGTAGGGAAGGGAGGAAGTGACGGAGGGAGGGAGGAAGGAAGGAAGGAAGGGAAGGACATACACATCTTCCCAAGTTCTAGACTAGATCTGTGATCTAGTCTTTCAGAAGTATTCTTAAGGAAACTGGGATTTAGAACTAGAGGAAAGGTTTCCTTCTTTGTGTTCTATTTCTCCATCTCAACCCCACTCAGGGTTTAATGAAATTTACTTTCAAGGACAGTGGTGCAAGGGTTTTTGAACCCTACAAGAAAAGGTTATACCATCCTTGCAGAAGTATATTCGGTTTTGGAAGTCAGTGGCAGCTAGGTTATGGTAATATCACAACTCTGCCAAAGGACATTATCTCACCCAATTCTAGACGACCTCTGAAGATGTTCTTCTACGGGCTGAGAATGCTGCTCCCAGCCTTCACTCCTATCCATACTGGATGCACACATCCTGATTATGCCCTTCGGTCTCCTTCTATGTTTGCCTGTCCTCAAAAGCCCATAAAACTCAAACTGTAAAAGTGCTGCTTCTGAAAAAAAAAATAGCTGCTAGTTGTATGTCCTTACATAAATATTCCATATAAAGATAACAAACTCATTTTAGTATGGTAAATGAGAGGTAAATAAAGCATTTTCCCATGTGAAATAAGAGACAGGAAACCCTTCCCTCTTAAGTTACTTGTATGTCATTCAGTCTACAGAAGGAGCAGAGGGACTAAGCCTGTAGAGCAAGAGGATTTCAGTACAAAACAAAACTAAACAGCCCTTCCATTTGGCAATGTATTTGAAGAGTCTTGCTTCTGAAAAGAAATGCAAATTTGACATGTTTATGGTCTGATTTCTTCAGTGACTACTATTCCTTTGCCTCTCCTACTCAGAATGAATGACTGCGCCTTGGCCCTTAGTGTGAAGGCTTGATGAATGAATCATCATCTATGCAGAAAAGCTAAACCAACTTGCCAACACAGAGTCAGATTATAATACTTCTGCCCTACTTAAATATGAGCATGGCAACTCCCAGGGAGATTGAACTTGGTATTTGATTTCAATTAGCAAAGCATAAATTATATTTAATGCTCTGCTCCCCCTCCCTTTCTTGGATTGGGTGATTCATGTACTGCATGTGCTTCTAAATGAGAAAAGAACTCATCTTTCTGAATACTCTAGTGTAATTGCCACCATGTTCATCTCAATTAGAAAATAGCTTTACACACCTGAAAGATAAAGAAGCCTTGACACTGCAGCTTAAGTTTACCAGCTCAAAGCTCAAAACACACACACACACACACACACACACACACACACACACACACACACACACACACCCCATAAGAAAATTACTGAGCAGATTTGTGTAACTTTAGCCTGTGCATGGACCCCATTATGTTGGTGGGGCTGTGGCTGTTTATGGGGTTCCCTACAAGCTTAAGGAGTATCCTCAACCAGCCTTGCAGATGATTTCCTTGACCCCACCTGTTATTCCACCATATGGTTTCCCAAGGAAAGCGTTTCCATTGCCTTGGTGCAGTCAGAACAGGTAGCTGGCTGTTATTCCTGCCTATATCTGTGAATTCTACAAAAAGAACTACCAACCTGATTTATCTTCAGTTTTTTGTATCTATAACAGAAGTGTATTTAATCCTTACCTGGGTCCTACCCAAGGTTTCCATGGAGACGAAAATGACTTAATAGACAGGGAGGCATTTGAAAAGAACAAAATGTGTCATTGACAGGAAGGATGCTGATGCTGATGATAATGATGCTGGTGATGCTGTTGCTGCAGAGTAAAGATGAAGATGATGGTGGGGATGGGCATGAGGATGATAAGCATTAGGATGAAGAGAAAGAGAGGCATAGGGATAGTTTTACAATACCAATACAAATTCCAGAACAATACACCTTTATGATGTTCTAAAATGGTGTTGGTAGGTAATTAATTCTACTGTTTTACTCACATTGAATAATCATGAAAATGCTGAGAGAGAGTGAAGCACAGTCGATTTGCATAAAGCTCAGGACAGGAAATGTTTTTAAAAGCTCCCTAAAAACAGAACTAGTTGGCTGAGATTCACTCATTCAAATGCAAAACTTTCTTCCACACTACACTTAGAAAATTCACCTTACTCTTTCTAGCCTCTCGCTTGCTCTATATTAAAGGCTTTTTAGATTTCACAAGGATCCAAGATTTATCAATCCAGGATACATTTCTAAGCTGAGTTCAGAGTCTGATGTTCTAGTTCTTAAATTCTACATGTGAAACTGATGCCTGTTTCAGGGTAGGGACAGATGAGATCACATGTCTTTTCTCATAGAAATGAGGAACTGTCATTTCCATGTAAGAGGTACATGTAATAAAATACATTCTATGATATGCAGAGACAAAATATATGAGAAGTCATGTATCTATAATGGGAGATGAGCAGGCATTCCTGAATACAGGAAAACAACAAGCCTTTAGATTCATCAAGTTTCATTCACGTTTACTCCCCACATCTATAGAATGATCACACGGTAACAAAAGGAAATAGAGTTTGGGAAACAGAAGGTTGAGTGATGACTCAGTGTGAAAATTCCCAAGTGTTCTTCCAGAGGACCTGTGGTTGATTTCTAGTATGCACAACCACCTGTAACTCTAATGCCAGAGCATCGGATGCCCTCTTCTGGCCTCTGTGGGTACTGCACGCATATGGTGCCTAGGCATACATGTAGATGAAACACTTATAAAGATATAATAATAATAATAATAATAATAATAATAATAATAATAATAATAATAATAATAATAAAAACATTTCTTAAAGAAATATGGGGAAGAGTAAAGCTGGGTTGCCTTGACAGGACTTCCAGCCCAGAAAGAAGGCTGACAGAGGAATGCAGAGAGGAAGGTATTTGCATTGTTAAGAGGTGATGGTAGTGGCAGGGTGCAAAGGAGGGCAGTGGAGTCATAAAATGGGAGAGAGCCAACAAGAAGAAAAAGAAGAGTTCCAAGTATTAATGGCATTGAGAGACACCTTGTAGAATTTGCCTTGACTCCAAATCATAAGATTCTATGAGTTATACCAAAATACAAAGAAGTAGATGCTAATAAAATAAAATGTAAATATCTATATAACCCAGTAATTATGGAAAGGTATTAGGCAAAGATTCAGGATAAAAAGGAAAATGTACACAGAAACTTTATCATTAAGGGAAAAGATTCTGCTGAAAAAAAAAATGCTGTGTGTTTTTTCAGTGTACACCGGGACATTAATGAGCCATATAAATCCTTCTGGGGACCTTTCATCTTCTAATTTCCTTGACATTGTCCAAGGCCAAGGTTACAAGATGACTCTTTTCCCTTAGAGCAGTTTTACTTCACTGACCTAAATACCAAGAAGGCAACAGCACGGCAATAGGAATCCGCTGTCTGAAAACGTGCTGAAATCAATATGTGGTTAAAGTTAAAGCAAACACATTCACTGTTATGGTTTGGATGTGAAATGTTCCCCTAGAGGGAATCTGTTAATGCCTTATCTCTGAGTGCAGTGTTCAGAGTTGAGGCTTGAGAGGTAAGGGATAGTGAGGGCTTTGGATTCATTGATGAATTTAATTCATGAATGAAGTCCTAATTTAATGTCATTATTGTCAATGGCTGGAAACCACAAAGTGAGCCTGCTTTTTCCTCTCTGTGGTTGTTATGTACCTAAAGGGGCTCTCCTTCACAATGGGGAAGGGGCAGTTCACGATGTTGGATGCTTCTGCCGACAAAGGAGTATAATGCCCAGAGGATCCCTGGAGAGATACTGGTCTTCAGTCCATGTTGGAAGGCTGGAGAGGCCAGTGGCCAGCAACAGACTAGACACACTCACAAGCAGGGAGACAAGGATGGTGGGGCAAAAGCAGACCTTTTCTTTAGGCTCTCTTGTCTGGGCTGCTGCCAAGAAGTGTGTCTCAGTGGACTGTGTAGCCAATCACGTTGGGAAGAAAGATTAACCATCATGCTTGCACGCCTTCAGTTCTATGAAAATATGATATATGTCAATCCTGCAGCTTTGAGATTGACCAGCAAGCTTCACAACTATTGCATTATTTGTTGTTTTTGCTTATGATAATACTTTAAAGGTGAGGATTAAAAAGTTGTGGAAATTTAAGGAATGTCACACCAAGTTTCCATAGTGGTGTGAAGCCTAAATGTTGTATGACACTGACAGTGAACTAAAGTACAGATATCACCCAACTCTAACTTGGGGAACTGGTAGGTCAATTGGAGCCACTTAAGGGAGTGTGGGTGAATGGTTACTTATAGGAGTGGAAATTATGCCACGGCTGAATCAGCAAAAGCTTACCCCAAGATGGATCTCAGATCACAGAAGCTAGAATCCTGGGGCTCACTGAATGACTTCCAGATAGCTCTTTAATTTGAGAAGTGTCTCTTCCAGGCAGCTCTGCTGTCTTGAAGCTGTCCTATTCTTGGCAATATAACTTCTCTGAGAGTAACTCTTAGCAGTACTTATAAACTTGGGGAGGAAAGGGTCTGATATAATTGTTCAGCTCCATGGACATTCTGAATCTTTTGAGTTACTTCCTGTATTTTAATGAGTTACCTTGTAGGATGGAATGTTTCACTCCCCCCCCCCCTTTAGAACAATGGTTCTTAACCTTCTTAATGCTTCAACCCTTTAATACAGTTCCTCATGTTGTAGTGACTACTAACCATAAAATTATTTTTGTTAGTACTTCATAACTATAACTTTGCTACTGTTATGGATCAGAATGTAAGTCTTTTTAGAGATAAAGGTCTGTCAAAGGGTCATGGCCTCTTTGAGACTGCTGTTGAGAACCACTGCTTTAGAACATCCTGCATCTTAAAGAGCTTTCTTGCAAGGTGAATGGTTTTATTATCTTGGAAGAAAAGGCTACACAATATGAAGCAAAGCCAGGGCACAGATTGTGGCTCCAGGTATATCAGGAAATGGAAGACCTAGGAACAGTTGGTGCTGATTTAGTGGCAAACCAATAGAAAGGATCATGGACACTTGCTAGGAAGAATCCTCATTCTTACGAGTCAAAAGTAGGAAGCATCCCATTGCAGCTTGTCCTGAAGCCACTTCTCCAACAATGCATTTCACTTCTCTCCTACCCAAGGTAAAGGAGAAGAAACAGCCCAGCTGACTGATCTCTGCAATGGATGTTTCCCTAAATGCTAGGAGAAAGGCTTTCTCAATAGCAAGGGTGAGCTAGCTGCCAGGCTTGCTTCACTGATGTGAAGTCCACATAATGTTAATGATGCTTTCTTCATCAGCAGGTGCTGTGTGTGTGTGCTAAGCATGCTGGGAGCCTCCCTATGAAACTGACTGGCCAGATACACCTGTCCACTGTTCTTCACCATCTCTGCACTCACTCGCAAGCAGAACACCATGGCCATGTTGCCTTTAATCCCTGAAATGCAGGCATGGGTCAACATATGCAAGTCCATAAAGTCAAAAATCGCATGATCGTGTCAATAGATGCAGGAACAGTCACTATTAATAAGATTATGCCTCACCCTGTCATTATATTCATCCAGGAACCAATCAAGTAGATTCGAGAAGGAAGTTTTAGGCAATAACAAATATTAGTCCAAACCATGGGGCTATGAAGCCTCTCACATTCCACTTCTCCAATTTGACAAACATGTAATGTGTCATCACTGTAATAGGTTTTCAAGAAGCCACATCAGCTATTAACATGAACTTTAGTAGGAGAAAACCCCCACAGTACAAGAATGTATAATAGTCTAGCAAGAACTACTACAATGACTTCTCAAAGAAGCAGAGGGCCTCGAATTTGACTTGAAAGTGTTATAGGCTACAGAAGATATCTGGCTCCTTTCTTTAGTCTCAGACTGAGATATGAGTTTACATGGTGTATGGAATCTTCCTGCTAGCCCATTCTCTTCCAGAAGCTTCCATAGCTGGAAGAAACACAAATTGTTCAACAGAAAGTGAAATAAGGCACACTGCAATGGCAGGATTGGGCTGGGTCAGGGTGGCTGGGAAAATGACATTGTGGTAGAGACCCTGCCACTTTATGTGACGCTTCCTATGCTCAGGACATGTGGAGGCAAAGACAGAGCAACGCATAGCCACCACTGTACTTCTGTGCTTTGGAAAAGGGCTGGGTCCGCTTCTCCAGCCCCTCTGCAGGCACATTGCAGCCACATCTTTATTCAACACTTCCTCACAACTTCGCCTTGGAACAAAGGATGTTTCCCCTGAAATGTTTGCAGTGGCTGCTTCTCACTCCAGTTTGTTTCTAAGATCGTGGGAATAGCCTTAGAAGAATCCAAGATCTTCAATAAATGCTACAAAAACAAGTGCTGTGTGTGTGGGTTTTTTTTTCTGTTAACTCAAGGAAAAGGTGATATTTAGCAAGCACTTTGATTTGTTCTATCATGGGAGAAAAGGGCAGGGAAACTTCCAGATGATGGCTGCAGATTCTGATGTGATTTTTGCCCATCAAAGGCAACATTTTCTGATGGAGCAGGAGATAGCCTCTTTTCTGTCATTTAAGGGAGAAAATATTCTGTAGTTTTATCCACGAAGGGGGATATCAGGGGATGACCTGCTTCTCGGCTGCGTGGGGAGAGGGCTTTGGAAATAAGAGCTTTCCTTACCCAGGGCACCCTGTTGAGAGACAAGAAAAGGGAAGAAATAAAATGGGAACTGTTTATGCCACCGGAATCAGCCTGAGGACTGAGTCTAAACCACAGAGTCACAGGCCAGCTGCAGTCCTGGGGGGATCCTAGCATGCATTTGTGCTGCTCTGGTGCCCCTGGGAAGCAATACAGAGTGGGGTCTCTATAAATTTCTGCTTTCTAACCTCAGGTAGGTCCTTCCTTCTGCTATTCTTTGCTTTTATTGGTCCCCAAGGAGCTCTTTTCCCTAGGCCCTTTGTATTTGTTTCAGAAACCACCTCTTTGAGCAAGGTTTTGTCTATTCTGCATCCTACTCCTATTGCCCCCTCCCCCATGTAAAAAAGGAACTGGAGTCACAGAGCAAGCTCAAAGCATCCCTCGTTGGACGTGTGGTGTTATTCACTGAGCAGAGGCAACAATATGGCAAGTTAATGTTCTGCTTCTTCTGTGATGTTGCCACAGGTGCCAAGATGGCCTGTTACCCAGAAACCTTTGTGCAGCTGAAGTGATGACTAAGGTCACACTAGCAAATGTGGAGGCCATTTGTGTATGGGCATACATGTTCATATACATGGAGGTGTGTGCAGTTGTGTACATATGCTCATGTCTCAGTGTGCACATCTGGGATTATGTGGAAACCAGGGGTCCATGTCCAGTGTTTTCCTCAATAGCTGTCCATCTAATTTGAAAGAGAGTCTCCCACTGAACCTGGAGTGCACTGATTTGGCTATGCTGACCAGCCTGTCAACCTTGAAGATTTTTCTCTCTCTGCCTCCCCAACACTGTGGCTATTGGTCCATGCCACCAGGCCCAGTTTCGAGTGCAGCTGCTAGAGATTGAGATAGGGTCACAAGTACTTCTCTGACAGCCATCACCATGCACCTTGGGGGTCATTTTGGGGCTCTCATTCGCATGAACCCTCTCAGCATGTGATCACTTTTGACCACACCTTTGTTCCACAAAGTGCTCTTCCTTCAACATACCTCTCTCTCACACCTTTCCCACCTTTGTTCTCTCCCTGTCTCTTCCACACAGACTCCTCCTCCCCCTCTTCACCTCACTTCCTACCCCATTTTTATTTAATGTTGGAGATTACAATTCGGTTTACTTATTGTGAGGCTGTCCTGGGTGAGTTTATTCATTCCCATGATTCAAAGAAGAAGTCACGAGTCTCCTCTCAAACTGCTATTGACGTCCATAATTAGGTGTCTCCATTCTTTTCATCTGAGCAGTGGGTGATGTGTGTAGGGAAAGTGAAACTCTTCCCTAACACAAAAGAAAAAACCAAGACTTAGCAAAGCAAGTCTTATTTCTTAATTCTCCCATTGTAAGGAGGATATGATCCACCAATGGCCAATGAAATATCAACAGTGGCCAGCTCTGGGATTCTGAGAATATAATCTTCTAAACTTAAATTTAGAACAGTGCCTGTTATCAAGGGGAAAGAGCTACATTCTTTACTTTTCAATGATCTATGTTGGGGGATGTCAGGTGTAGAGTTACAGCAGCTGCTTGTGACTATGAAGACAAATAGACTGAACATGTGATGTCAGACTCAGACTGATGAAAAGAACCTGACTTTCTGCGACCTTTTTAATCTACTGTTCCTACAACCCTTCAACTATCAATACCCAAGTTATTTGTTTTCCAGCTACCCCTTTTGGAGATGGGGTCTCAGTTGATAGCTCAGCTGGCCTATAGATCATGTTGGTGTTGAACTTGTTGCGGTCTCAGTTGGTAGCCCAGGCTTGCCTGTGAATCAGTCTGGTGTTGAGCTCATGGTGACATGCACTACCTTGATTCATTCCAAATTTTTTGTTAGATGAGGAAGGAGAATTTGTTATTTGAGACACCTGATATATATATTTTTTTCCTGTGTAGGAAATCCTCATAAATCATAGGCATCTCGGGGACCAGAGGCCAATAAAGAAAACACAGGGATACTGGACCTCAGTATCCTGAGAGATCATTATGATCTCATGGTACTAAGCCCCACAGTGGGTTCAGCAGGGGACGTAGTGAGCATCCATGAAAGGTATAGAATTGGCCTCAGTCATATGTAGAAAGCATTCCATTGTCTACGTTTCAGTTCATTTCCTTGTACCCTCCCAATTCTATCCATCTATCCCCAGAAAAAGACATTTCATTATACACCTCAACACCCAGCGTCCTCTTAGTACTGCCTCAGACATGGAAGTTCCAAAATCCCCTGTGACTTCTCCAATTTTGAGGATCTGACATCTTTCAAATTTGGAAGTGATTTTTTCATAGAGTTATGAGCTAACATGTTGAACATTCTTAGTTACAGAAGCCTATTAAACACCAGACTACAAACAGCCCTTGTTGAAGTAAACAACCTACAAGGAGTCATCTTGATAAGCCCTTAAAGATACATATCAAGACTAGAAATGGAGTGGATTTGCTGACTGTGTATTCTGGACAGAGCCCACCAGTAGCTTCTGTGCCCTTCACCCACTCACTCATGCATGCAGTTGCCTCTCTCATTTCTCTGCACTCTAGTGACTCTTCTCCAATCTCTTCTGAGGTTCCTATTCACCTCCAGGGCTGAGTCCTGTGCCTATTCAGCCCAGGTGGCTTCATACCTTGTCATGGTCTTAAATAGTGAGCTTATGTTGGTGACTACCAGTGTAACATTTTTAGCCCAGATCTCTGCCTTGTACTCTAGGATTTATATCACAGTCTTTGACTTTTCCACATGGGGGGTCTATCAGTCACTTCAATCTTAATATTTTTGCATCAAGGTCTAGACATTTAACTGATTCTAGAAGGTTCCAGCTTTCTCCATCTCAGTGAGCAGATACTCTCTCTTTCCAAGTCCAAAGCTTATATCAATTCTTTAAAAAGTATTTTATTAAAGTGTTTTCAGAAAATATAGTTTGCTCACTTTCTTTCCCCTCTCCCATCTCCTTTCAGATTCTCCCCACCTCCCTCCTCATACAACTTAGTCTCTCTCATAAAAACTCACGGACAACAACAAAAAACAAAAATCAAAATAGACAAACTTAAAAAAATGAAAGAAAAGGAAAAGAAAATCAATAAGGCAAAAATACTAAAACAGAACAAAAGTTTCACAAAGAAAATCGTGGAGTCTGTTTTGTGTTGGCCAACTGCTCCTGGGCATGGGGCCTACCCTGAAGTATGCTTGGTCTATGAAGTGAAACTCCATTGAAGAAAACCGATTTCCTTTTCCCAGCAGGTGTCAGTTACAAATAGCTTCTTGTTTAGATGTGGAATTTTGTGTCTGTTTCCCTTTTCTCAGTGCTGGAGTTTTGTCTGGTTTAAACCTACGCAAGTCTTAGGCATACTTAGATTTCTATTAACTGATGAATGGATAATTGACTACGTGGAATATTTACCCAATGGAATATTATTTAGCTGTTAAGAAAATAAATTATGAAAGTTGCAGGTAAATGGATGGATCTAAAATCAGTCTTCTTGATTGAGATAAGCTGGATCCCAAAAGGCAAATACTGCAGTTTCTCTTATATGTAGATGTTAGTTTTAAAGCTTTAGATATGTTTGGATAAGCTTTTAAGCTTTTCACATACATTTGTTTCAATCTGAATGACTACAGAGATTAGTAAGTGACCTCAGGTGGGGGATAAGAAGGGGCTCTTCCAAGGGAAGGGAAATAGAGTATAGTGTTAAAAGAGATAAAATAGAAACTAAAATAGAAAGATCAAATACGAAGGTGGAATGGAGAGTGAGATAAAGGAGAGAATATGGCAACAACTACACTAAAGAAAGACGTTTCAAAAAGCTATAAGGAACTTTACTTTCATCCTTGAGCCTCTACTTATCTGACAGTCTACATTTAATTTAAGATCAGATAGCACCAGAATCAAGCTGTGTCTCATTACTCACACTCAAGGCTGCCAGATTCAGCAGATGAAAGCAGACGATTGCTTACACTCAAAATTAACATTTTCTGATGTGGTTCATGGAGGTCACTTCATAGCAGCATTGTTCACTAGTTTAACCTCTGTCATATAACATGGTCTGCATCTGGGACCATGTTAAACTACAAGAGACACTGATTATTATCATCTCCCTGAGAAACTATGCATGACTCCTGTGTTAACTAGGAGTGATAGGCCACATAGCTTAAATAAGATCAAGGGTTAAAGAGAATTCTCTGGCTCATGGAACAGATTTCATATGCACAGATGTCTTTAGATACAATTCTTATGTAATCACTTACTAATGGGTATACAAGTGTTAGTCTGACTTGTTACTATGAAAGTTAACCAAGATAAACAACTTAGGGATGGAGGGTTGGTTTTGGCTTTTAGTACCAAGGTTTTAAGTCTATGGTCCTTAGTGTTATTAATTCTCGGCTCACTGTGAGACAGAGCATCATGGTGGAAAGCATGTGGAGAAGGAGTATGTTTACCTCATGGCAGAGAAGCAGCATAAAGAATGTCTCCACTCCAGGCCTCTCTCCATTTCTTCCTTTCATTCCATCTTGACCCAGCCTATGGGATGATATTGTCCACACGCTCTGCCATTCCTCTCCTTATGTAACCCTCTCTGGAAACACCTTTAAGGACACTGCCCCCCCCCCCCCCGCAGTGTGCTTTACTAACCTGCTAGGTGTCTCACAATCTAATTGAATGGACATCCAACATTAACCATAACAGGGAGACCACTCTTTTCTAGTTCACTTTACTGCGACTTCTGGCAGATTTCTTTTTCTCAGTATCCTTACACATGCCATCACTGTGGCTGTTTGTAGTCAAGCTTATACCACTCCAAATGCTGCAGGGGGGAAACTGTTTTCCCTAAGAGTTCCATTGAAAGTTCATCAGATGGGAATCAGTCAACAGTGGCTGAGGATCTAGAGGGTTCATAGTCTGGCTAAGGTCACTCATACTTGGGGACCAGGCTGAGACACCCATGCCCTTATGATATGAAAACTAACCACTGAACTGGAAAGAAGTATTCCAAGACAAGACACAGAGAAAATCGATTCAATGTCTTTTCATGATTTCCTATCACCTATAGGACTTTAACTTCTCAGCTTACCTCAGCCATTTCTCCATCAAGGCCTTGCCAGGTTCATTTGTCACCATAACCCACATGGTTTTTGCTTAACTTTGTACTTGTAGGGTATTCCCTACAGCAATACTTCTTTTCTTCAAAAAAAAAATATCATTTGTGCCTTCTGTTATGAAACCTAACAGAAATACCTCTCCCATGACTCCTGGCTGATTCAGTCTCATCCTCAGTAACTGCTTCACAGGGTTCCCTGAGGTCATTTGATTCCACTTCTCTGAGTCACTCTTTCCTATAAGAGGGGGGAATTCCTCAGAGGTAGGATTAATGTCTCTCTCCTCTCTGCTATTCTAATGCCAGGCCCTGAAGCTACAACAGCAAATATCAAACAAAGAGGGGAATTAAGTGTGCAGGGATGGTATAAATGCAGTATTTAATGAAGAGAGTACTGGACAAAATTACTTCAAATCTGCATTTGACTGCATTTCCTGCTTCTTGGTACCATTTGCCCAGGAGTTGCCTATTAACTCTTGAAATGGCTTACTGTAGTCAACAAAGACATTGTGTAGTTTCTGAAATTCCCAAAGGATGAGGAATTTTGAATTCTCCTGTGTTTCCTTGGAGGTTGGAGCCTGCCTTCCATGTATAGACATCATCAAGGCCCTTGAGATGGGAGGTGAAAGATCCAGAAAATGTATCTTTCTTTCCTCTTGAAGCTATTTGAAGACTTCACAACCTAATCAAGCCCCTTTTATCATGTTATCATTGTGAATAAACCTGGCACATCCTGGCTGGGGAGGCACTCAGGAGTGAGGGTGCTTCTAACATGCACTGACCGCTGCGTTTGATGCCCAGCACTGCTAGGAAAAAATAAAATTTCTCATTTATGTCCAATTGACTATCACCAGTTTGTAAAGTTCCATTTATTGGTTTCTTAACACAAGTCAGGTGCTGCTTCCTATATGAGGAGCGCTACTATTTCAGATATCCCAATGACATAGTACCTCATGCACCAGGCCTCTGCCTTAGTTAAGGCTCCCATTAGAGAGGCTGCCTTGACTGCTAGAAACAGTGTCACCACTCACCTACTCCTGAGCTCCATCCTGTAGCCTTCAGCCTCGTTGTTCGTGGGTTTTCCCAGCACCCGTTATCATAAAAAAGCACATGTCACCTTCCTGTTTTCTGATGCTTCTTTTCACTCACTTCACTATCCTCTATCACATGTTCCAGATTTCTAGATTAGTGCTTGCTGTACAGTGAGCATCGTCCTTGTGGACCATTCTTTACCAAGTGAATGAAGAACTACAAAGCCCCTTACATAGACAACTTTTCTCAGTATTGCCCACTCACCCCATAGGGTTGACACTAGAACCATACCATGTTACAGACAAGGAAACCAAGACTAGTCATAATAGGTCATTTTAGTGTCCCATAGCTGGTAATGGCAGACTTGAAACTCTAACTCAGAGTCTATTTGAACATTTCCCCCCTTTGAGACATCTTTAGGCTTCACTTGGAAAAGGGACTGGATTTTATATTCTTCTGAAGTATGTAGTGGAGCATTTTCCCAGTCTTGTTAGACAGCTACTGTCTGTCACCATGGAGACCCCAGAAGGGAAGAAAATTGCTAAGCTATTGCTGGACTGTCATAGATGAGCTACGGGGACTGACTCCTTAACTTTGCAGCCTGCAGGTTATAAATTGTTTTCCTCTCTCTGATGTCACTTGGCACTGATTTAGGTTGCGAATCCTACCCTGCAGATAGAGAAACAAAAGTCAAAGAGTTAAGTCACTATCCAAATGGAAGTTCCCTGGCTCAGCCCAGTTTCCTTTGACCTAATTGTATCTCAGACAGTGAAGAGCAAAGTTAAGCAAAGAATATGTGGGGTGAATGGGGATATACAGCCAAGGCTTCTGGTACCTACACTACAGAAGGGCTAGTGGCTATTTTTGCTATAAATGATTTGGGGGGAATGAACTCTAATGATGGTATCTAAGAGAGTAGGGCTCCGTGAGCCCCTCCTATTATTCTGGGAGTCTAGGATGGAAACTGTGAGTGAGATGCTCAGTGTCAGGGGCTGTTGGAACAGTGACTCCTTATCAGTCAAGGGCCTCTCTCTCTTGCTCTCATGTCCTTGCTAGGGTGGTCTTGCTCTTTGGAGGCCATTGCAGACCATGAGGTCTACCACCTTGTTGCTGTAGCTCTTTTCATTGTCATACCAGGAAATGAGCTTTACAAAGTTGTCATTGAGAGCTACGCAAGCCCAGCATCAAAGGTGGAAGAGTAGGAGTCACTGTTAAAGTCCCAGGAGACAACCTGGTCCTCAGTGTAGCCCAGGATGCCCTTTAGTGGCCCCTCAGATGCCTGCTTCACCAACTTTTTGATGCTATCATACTTGGTAGCTTTTTCTAGGGGACATGTCAGATCCATGATTGACTCATTGCAGGTAGGAACATGGAAGGCCATGTCAGTGAGCTTCCTGTTCAGCTGTGGGATGACCTTTCCCACAGCCTTGGCAGAACCAGTGGATACAGGGATGATGTTGATGTTCTAGGTAGCCCCATGGTCATCATGCTACTACTTTGCAGAAGGGCCATCCACAGTCTTCTGAATGTCTCAGGAATGGCATGGACTATGGTCATGATGCCAAAGTTGTCATGGATGACCTTGGCCAGGGGGCTAAGCAGTTGTTGGTGCAGGAAGCATTGCTGACAATCTTGGTCATGGTTCACACTCATAACCAATATGGGAGCATCAACAGAAGGGGCAGAGATGATAGCCTTTTTGGCCTCACCCTTCAAAGTGGGCCCCAGCCTTCTCCATGGTAATGAAGAAGTAAGTATACTCCATAACATATTCAGCACCAGCATCACCCATTGGATGTTAGCAGAGTCTTGCTCCTGGAAGATGGTGATGGGCTTTCCGTTATTGTTAAGCTTTCTGTTCTCAGCCTTGACTGTGCTGTTGAACTTGCCATGGGTAGAATTATACTGAAACATGTAGAGCATGTAGTTAAAGTCAATGAAGGGGCCCTTGATGGCAACAGTCTCCAATATGGCCAAATCCTTTACCTTAGTATCTAAGGAATGAGGTTGACATTGTATAAAAATATGTGGCTGTCTATGAGCAGGAAGGAGTGGAGAGGCGATATAATATTTTTGAAAAGATTATTATTAATGTGTTTGGGAGACCCAGCCTATTCCTCTATCTCCTCGTTCAACACTATTAAGGCATCATTACACCACATTCAAACTGAGACTCTGGTTGTCTTAGGTTAAGGTTACTATTACTTTGATTAAACACTGTGACCAAAAGCAAATTGTGAAGGAAAGAGTGCACACTCACAGTTCCATATAACAGTTCATCATCAAAAGCAGCGGGGCAGGGACTCAAGCAGGACAGGAACCTGGAGGCTTGCGGTGGTGCAGAGGCCATGGAGGATGCTGCTTACTGGCTTGCTCCTCACAGCTTTTCAGCCTGTTTTCTTATAGAATCCAAGACCACCAGCCCAGTGCTGGCCCCACCCACAATGGGCTGGGCCCTCCCCAATCAATCACTAAGAAAATGTCCTACCTTCTTCTCTACAGCACCATCTTATGGAAGTGTTTTCTCAGTTGAGGTTCCCTTCTCTCAGATGATTGGCAGCTTCTGCCAAGATGACATAAAACCATCCAGCACACTGGTCATCGTGGGCAGGGAGTATGACTATGGGTGATCTTAGGAGGTACTTAGGGGACATTACTGCAGCCATCTGCTGAAGTAGGCACTAGATTTTTGATCTTGTAAAGTGTTTTTGTTGCCAGAGAAAGGCACATCGCTCAATATTATTTCATCAGACCACATAGCCTGTACCTTAAGAAAATTATGCCAGATTGGGGAACAAATTAATTCCTATAAGGTTCCAAATTAAAGTAAAATAATAAAAGAAGTTTGAGGGAAGGCTGGATTTTGTAGGGCATGATAAACATTTCCCTTGTGTATCTGTTTAACCTTCTCCAACGTTGGCTTGTAAAACTCTTCCATATGATCCTGTGCATCCTCTTGTTTCTGAGCAGAACTGAAGTGATTACAGATGGGACAAGGGTCACCACTTCACTCCTGTCTCCTGGAGTGCCAAGTATCACACCAGCTCATTTTATGATGCGTGTCAGCTCTGCAGCTTCCAGTGTATAGCAACATAGACCAGGAATACTGATGAAACAGCAGGCTGATCAGTCTGGACCTGTAGCTCTGTATTTTGGTGACATCGTGAGTAATGTGAACAGAACCAGCAAATACACAGGATCGCAATACAGATCTTCAACTCACATACCCATTTCACAGAGATAGCCACTGTTTCTCAGGCTTTCAAAAGGCAAGGGGTCCTCTGTTTGGAAATAATAGAAAATACTTTCTTTGAGCTTGAGGCTGTGGCCAGATGGACACACTGGCAGATTCCCTTGGAAAGATTTAACAGAATCTTTAGTGCATTTCTATCATTCATTATTTTCCTCATAGCTTTGGGCTAGCTGAGTGGAGAGAGAGGTGAGCTAATGTGTTGTAATGAATATTTTTTACAAGCTCATTAAGGAAAGATGTATTGAGACTAATGCGAAAACAATTTTCTTCTCAACTCCCACTGCTAAGGTTAAAAGCTCCCAAGGTCAAAGATAAGCTATCCCCAAGCTGCCTTCCAACAACTTTCCCTTGATGCTAATTAAGGGTAAGTTATTGAAGATTCAAATGGGAGAATAGAAGCAAGGTGAGAGACAGTAGTGGAAGAAAGAAGAGCTTATGTACCAACTGATGGTCTGGATAACAAACATTTAAAGATATCTTTATATCCTTATGTGATTCCTGTGCCACCTCCACTTTGAGCAAGTAACTTCCCAGCATGTTGGATTGTAGTGCCTGATTTAAAAAAAAAAAAAAAACAACTGGAAAAAATGTTATCCACAAAATTAGAAAGTAGTGAACTATAAAATTGCTAATTATTTTCTAGTAAATTTACTTTTAAATAACTTTAGACATCAATTACAGGCACCATTAGGCACCATTAAGCACTGGGTGTGTTTACCAAACAAGGGGAGCCCATTGCTGCTTCCTGTCTCATCTATGTGACCTCATCATCAAGTTCACCCCCCCACCCTCCTCCCTAGTGCTCCTTAGAGACAAGACATCAGCTCTAAGAGCTAGAATTAAACAGATTGTTCCCATTTCAAGTGTCACTGCCCAGTCAAGCCCAGGATGTCATAGACGAATGCGGTTTAGGGAAAGATTGTAATTCTAATTGTCAGCTCAGGATGCATTTTCCAAGTCAAAGTGTCTCTACCAACACTACACATTAGAATCACATGGAACATTAATATATATATCAAGACCCCATAATTTATTCCACTTGTTACAGCCATTATATTGTAACTTTAAACTTTAATATTTATTATATTGAGGGGAGCACTGTTTTGCCTGGATATATGTCTGTGTACCACATGTCTGCAGCTCCCTTGGTAGCCAGAAGAAGGTGTTGGATCCCCTGGGACTGGAGTTACAGATGGCTGTGAGCTGCCATATTGGTGCTAGGAATTAAACTCAGGTCCTCTGGAAGAGCAGCCAGTACTCTTAGTGGCTGAGCTGTCTCTCTAGCCCTAGTAAGTTTCAGATTTTTTAAGAAATGTGTGGCTATTACCATGTTCAGACAAAGATTCTAACCATAGTCCTGGCCACTCCCCACTAAAACTCACCAACCTTTGCCTTCTCCTTACCTCCTTTGCCACTAGTGGGATGGAGTTTAGGGTTAACTAATAAGCCAGAGTTATGATGACTTGGGAAGACATCACTGTGAGATAGTCTTAGGCAGAGACACTGCCTGCCTATCACATACAACCTGTGGCCACCTTTATGAGCACTTATTAAAACACTTTCCCTGTGCACTTTGATAAGCTTGTAGTAGCCTTTGCCTTACACTCAGCCTTCATTGGCAATGTGAAAAAAATCCTTAGATACCCATGAATCAAGACTAAGGGTTGAATGCCTCTGCTCTGATGCAGAGGTTCAGGCTGGACTCTGGAGAGAAGCCTCTATGTAGACTGACTCTGACTCTAACTAACAGGTGTTATTGGACCTCAGCAAGCTTTAGTTATTCACATTCATGATCTCATAGAGACTAAAGGGGAGATCAGGAGGCAGGACATCTAAGCACTGGGCATTTCTCAGCCAGTGCTAGCTCTCATACAATGTCTAGAGAATAGGTTCTGATTCACAGTAGGTGTCCCTCTCTCTGTTTTCTTTTATTTCATTTAAGTGGAAGTTTTCGTCCATATTTCCAGGCTTTCAAGAAAAGGTGTGTGTGATAAAGGGGGGAAGGGAGGGCTCTGAGGCTTCTGCCAGTCTGTTGTGTTCTTTGCAATGTGAAGTGAGGTGGCCAAGGTGATTACGGGAGCATGCTATCTACTGAGCAACACTTGCTTGCAGGTATGGTCACTGTCCCCGAATGACACCATCTCTTTCTTTTCTCAGGTTCTCCTGTGCCTAGAGAGAACTGGAGGAGGAGATGGTTTAACCAGTCTCCAGTTTCCTTCATCCAACTGTCAGTCAAATCTGAGGCTGTCAGTAGAGCACCAGTACAGCAAGAGCTTGAGGGTCCTGGGGTCCTGCTTTCAGTGCACTCCACACTCTGAAGACGCCCTTCCTCTGTGGAGGGAATGGAAAGGATGCAATTGAGCATCATCAAAGTTGATGGCTGCCTTTCCATTTGGCAAAACATGTTTCTCCTCCCTCCCTTTACTAACTAATAGGATCTGTGTTAACGTGGGTCTTAAGGACAGTACTCATCTTCACAAGCTGGACTCCTTCTCTCAATCCTCAAGACAGAGTTAGACTAGGCAGTGTCTGTGCCTCCTAAACCAGTCCTCCGTTCTTGTGACAGAGGCCACACAGACCCACTATGTGTCACCTGGGCAAATACTCAACTCTTGCTACTTTGACAACAGGGGAGACCGTAGGGAGGAAGCAAGGAGGCTTACCGTGCACCCGAGCTCCAATGTGTCTGAATGTCACAAGGGTTTGTTATGTCATACCTTGGCTCTGGATTTAGAAATTGGGATGATCCCTCTTATGTATAACACTTAGCTCCCCTTCCATGATCTGTATATTAGTTGCTTCTCTGTTGTATGATTGTAAGGATTAAGTCAGGAGGAAGAAACAAAGGGTGAGAATGTAGACAATGTTGACAGAGTAGCTTTACTTAAACCTGAGAGGTCCCGAGTTCTGTGATCTGGGTGCAGGACCCATCAGTGCAGTGACTGGATTTCAGGAGAACGAAGATTATATACTTTAAGCTGGGGGTTAGTGAGGTGAGCAAAGGAAGGGAGGGAGCAGAGGAGGAAAGTTAGCTCTTTTCCCTGGAGAAGCTGGTTTTGAAACTGCAGTAACCTGATGGCTTTTTTTGCAACTCCAGGTGTTTGGAACTGGGTCTCTAGATAGCTGGCTTCCTCAACTTTGAGCTCAGTTTAGGGCCCTGGCTTTCTCTCTGTGTGTGTGACACGTGCGGGGAGGTGGGAGATGCCCTTTAATGATAAAACATTATGACCAAGGCAATTGCAATAAAAAGTTTATTGGGGTTTACAGTTGTAAAGGGATAAGAATCCACCAAGATGGGAAAGTGGCAGGCCTGGTGTCTGGAGTAGCAATCTGAGAGCTTGCAGTGTAAATCACAAACAAGCACAAAGCAAAGGAGGGGTGAGGTGGGGCCTGGAAATGGAAGGAGTCTTTTCAAAGCCAGTCCCAAGGTCATAGTTCCTCCAACAAGGATGCACATCCCGAGCTTCCCCAAACAGCAGCAGCAGCTGGAGACCAAGTGTTCAAACCCATGAGCCTATGGGTACCATTTTCATCCAAACCACCCCAGTGTGAGGCCATAGTCCTTTGTTTCTTCACCCAACTCTGTTTGACAGCACTTAGTCAGCAGTGCAAATGGCCAACTTTTCCTTAAATGTTAACACTTTTTTTTTTTCCTAGAAAGAGTCTGGGAATCCTAATGGGTCTCCTCTGGCCTGGGATAGCTGCTTGGGAAGAGGATGGATTTTACTAGTGCTGTTAGAACTTGTGAATTCCCACTTGCTGCAGCAATACCCCATTTAAATACCATGGTTGTGACTTTAGTGGTAAAGTGCTTGGGGCCAGTGAGGGGCTCTCCAGTGAGTTTTCCTCAGCAGGGGCTGGATCCCAGGGCAAACTTTTATGAAAAGAGAGGCCAAGAAGATTAATAGATTTTTTATTACCTTTTCTTCCATTAAAAATTATAAAATCAATGTAACAACACTGTGGGGAATGTGGCACACAGAAGAAAATAACTTCCTTAAATGCCTCTAACAAAACCCAGATTTTATTTTTGTTTCATTTTCCCTTCTATCCATAATACATATGCAATTTGTACACAGTTACCACTGTCAATTTATTCAATAAGCAATTCCTAACCTGTTATGTGTGTAGCTTTCTGCCAATAGGTTTAAAGCAGAGGAAAATGCTTGACCTTGGCTGGCTAACAGCTTCATGAGAGAACATAACCACCCAAGTCATTTTAACACTAAAAGGTAACTTGTGTCTGAACACAAATACTGATGACAATGGCCTGAGTCATTGTATGTCCCATAGCTTTGTGGCATTGCATCTGGTGTTGGGATTACATGACAACATGTTGTAATGCAAAGGCTCCACCTGAGTCCTGAGTCCTTTCGTCAGAATTTTATAGTAGGAATCAGTAAAGAAGGCATACTAGCAAAAAAAAAAAAAAAAAAAAAAAGAAATTCAGTGTTAGTTGGTTTTATAATCAGAGATTCTTAAATGAAAATGGAGAATCCCACCTTTTCTTGAAAATTAGTCTAAGCTATACTTGACGCCATTGCCCGTTTAGGGGACAATGCATGTGAACAGGGAGCCACTTCCCAAATGGGGCAGGAAGCTGGTCCTGGGTTCTCCTTGTTTTTCATAGTCAGGAGTCAAAGTTCTTGGGCCAGTTCCCTGACCTGCCTTTCTACCTGCTGACACGCGCCACTTCTATTCCCTGACAGGCGAGATCCTGAGCTTTTTGCTCTTTCCAGATGTGTCAGGAGGCCGCACACTCTGCCTTCTGTCTGAAGACACCTACAGCCTCAGGCCTTTCCCTCTTTCCAGACCTGGCTCTCTATTCACCCTCATGCATTGGAAACTACACCCATTTCTCCAGCCCGTCTGAAGGCTGGCATTGCATTTCCCACTTTAACTTGTTACCAAAGTTAACGTATTATACACATGTATTATATGTTGTGTTTGTTGCTGGACATTCACCTCCTCTCACAGAAAGGCAAGAGAAACACTGAGTTCTCAGTGTATGTAACGCTACATGCTCAGTCTTATTTTTGTTGACTCAATAAAATGATCCATGATTAGTCTATTAGAATTATAAAAGTGAGTTTCTACTCGCAGCAAAACACTGGAAACCAACCAGACTGCACTCGGGCTCAATTTATCACCAATAAAATTAACTAGAAGCCTAAGGTGAATGTCCTGGGGCCACCACGGTGACTACTCACCACGTGCTAGGCCTGCAAGGCTAGGGAGGACTGGCTCACAGTAGGCATTCAGATGTCAGTCTGTCCCTTTCATGTAAGTCATACTATTTTTTAATGTCACTTGTCCCTGCTGCCACTTTCCCTTGTTCTCCCTCTTCTCCCCCACCATTCCTGTGTCTCCTCTGTTACCCTACTGTCACCCCACTTTCAAGGTTTTCTTCTTAAATCTGGGTTCCACTCGGACGGGGACCCATGCGACGTTTTTCTTGCGGGCTTATTTCACCAGACAAGATAATCTCCAGTTCTATCGATTTTCCTGCAAAGTGCTGTGATAGTTCCTTCTGAATGGCTGAGCAAAGCTCCAGTGTGCATATATACCACATTTTGTTTTGTTTCCATTTTTTTTTGTTTTTTTGTTTTTGTTTTTGTTTTTGTTTTTGTTTTTAGAGACATGGCTTCTCTGTGTAGCCTGGGCTGTGCTGGACTCACTTTGTAGACCAGGCTGGCCTAGAACTCGAACTCACAGAAACTCGCCTGCCTCTGCCTCCGGAGTGGTGGGATTAAAGGTGTGGGCCACCACCACCCGGCCACATTTCCTTTATTCAACTATTTTTGGGCATTCCAGCCCCATGGGAAAACTGCTGCCATGCAGCCAAATGGGCATCTCTGCAGTGCTGATGGGTGTACGCTCCCAGCAATGCTATGGTTGGCTGTATGCTCCTTTAGTTTTCTGAGGAGCCTCTGTAGCAGAATTTCTGTATGCCTTAGTTTCCTCATTGCAGTGTTGGGGAGCTACTAAGCACTTCCTTTTTAAGAACTCAATGTTGAAGAACTACAGACATGAGTTGTGCAAAAGATCATCATAAATTGAATACTATTACATGTTTTCCCTCTTTCTTTCATACTGAGTTCTTCCAGTTTACAGGTTTGATCTTCTGAGACTAAGAACTTCCAACCAAAGAAATCTGAAGGAAGGTTTTGAGCGGGGCTTGTGAGGATGTGTCTGGGGGTATGAGAATAGTTCCTGTTGGTTTGCCATTTCCAGGGATGTGAATACAGAACACACGGAGCGAGCAGAACACACTGGCAAGCTGCGAGTTCCGTGGGCAGAGGTAAGAGGGTAAAGGGCTGAGCATTAGAGGAGCCCATCTGGCTGAGCTCATACACCCCAGGCATTTTCCATTTCATCCAGGCCTCCCACAGCTCTAGCAGCTGCGAGGCCATCTTGCACCTCAGAGGATAATAGCAATACTTCCTTCCCAGGGCTGCTAATGTGTGTGAAAACATCCCCAGTCCAGTGTTCTGGCGTTGGTTTAAGCTCCCTAGAACCAGATGATAAAATCACCAATTTGATGGCCTCTTTTTTTATGCACTTAAGGTTTTCAAGGCTTAAACATAATCACCTGTGATGAAAACTGTCCCTCTGTTCAGTGCATTTGCTGGGTCTGAGCACTCTGCTGTGTGTGCTCTGTCCGGGTTATCTCATGCCACAATAGATCTGAAAGCTAAGACCCATTAGGGATCACAAATTAGGCATGTTCTATCAAAAAATAGCTTGGATTGAAGGCTGTAAATGGCCAGAAAAGAGCATGATCGGGTGGCCCAAGAATTAAGTTGTAAAGAAATTCAAACCCCATATGTTAACCCTTTCCCACATGGAAGGCCCTTTGGATGCAAAGTTGCCAGGGCTCTGTTTGCTCATCTTTAAATAGGAAACCATACTGTTCACCTCTCAGGGTATTTGTTGGTGCCAACAGGACAGTCTCCAGAGAGGCCAATATGTGTATCTTTCACCATATCTTTCTAAAGGTTAATATAGTGAGCTGAATTGTTTTCTCCCAAATTTCCAAATTGCCTTATTGTTGTCTTTACCCCTCAAGACCACAGAATAAGGATGCTACCCTGCCAGAAGGTGACAACTGTGAGGAGCCAGCCACACCTCAGCATCTTTATCACAATCTGTAAGGCCTCTCCTCAATGGCTGCCTGCCTAGACTGTTTCTTTTTCCTCTGGGGAGAGGGGAGAGGTTGTTGCAGAAGCCTTCAATGTCTCTTAATCTCAATTATGAATCTGGAGTCATAGGACTCAGTTACCTTTGAGGGCGTGGCCTCTGCGAGTTTGACTATGCTCTAATAAGTATATGGGCAACATAGATTGTACTTGGTGTATTTTATTGGGGTGGGTTCCCAAAGGAGGGAGGGTGGACCAGGAAGGAATGGATATCGAGTGTGCTCAGGATGCCTTGGAAGAAATTCCCAAATAATCAGTATAAATATTATGTTGGAATGAAAAGGTAATACTTCAAGAGATCTGATTCGGTTAAATTAGGGCCCTATGGATGATCTGTATAAATAACACTCTACATTAAATAGGAGATGAAGACAAGAACAAGAGAGGGATGAGCCTATAAACCTCCTGGGAGAGAGTGGCCATGCAGCAGCTTTAAGTCCGTCTGGGCTAGGCACTTCCCTAGTGTCTTTATCCACCTGGGCCCACCCCACAGGATACTCCAACAGGCCCAACCCCTTGAGGCACAGAAGTGGCCAGGCTTCACCGCTCAGGACCTCCAACTGACGAGCTCCACATGCAGAACACTCCAACAGCAGTAGGGACTGGACTCAGCCCCCTCCAGATGCAGGCATCCAAGCTCTGCCCTAAAGCATCAGAAGCCCAAGCTGAGGACTCAAAAACCCACTAACCTCACCTTAGACATATCTACCCTGAAACTTCTGCTCCTGAAAAACCCCTTATAAACCCTGGCTTCTGCTCAGTTCTCTGCTGTTTCCCACCTGAGCAAACGCAGCCACTTTACTGTGTGTTTCCCTCCCAATAAATCTTTTGTGTGAAGTTTGTTTGTGGTGTGACTTTGCGGTGTTCCTTGGCTTCCAATTGCCAAGAAACCTTTCCCTTCAGAGCTGCAACACTTGCTAGGGGAAGCATTTCCCCTCAGAGCTGACACGCTTGCACTGGGGAATCACTCCCCCTCAGAGATGACACACTTGCACTGGGGAAGCACTCCGCCTCAGAGATGACACACTTACCATGGGAGGCATTTCCCCTTAGAGTTGTCACACTTGCACTGGGGAGGCATTTCCCCCCAGAGCTGTAGTACTTACCTTAGGTGAGGAGGGAGCCTTAGGAATAACTAAACTTGCTGACTGTAGATTTGCAGCTTTTGAACTGTGAGACAAAAACACTTATTTTACGTATGTTTCTTTGATATGGAAACCCATATTTGGCAGCGAGGGAATGCTGTAACAAAATGCCAGAGGCTGAGTACCTGAGGCAAGAGAAATCTTAGAGGTCTGGAAGCTTTAAGTGCAAGTAAAAGGCCCCTGAGACCTTCTTCCTTATTGTTCAGGTAGCCATCCTCTCTGGTGACCTTTTCATATCCTACAGCTGTCCCATCCTCTTCTTGAAGCCAGTGATATTGTGTTTAAACATTGTGCTTAAAGGTCCTGTTCTAACTTTCTTTAGAAGCCCTATTTCCAAATATATATATATATATATATATATATATATATATATATATATATGTGTGTGTGTGTGTGTGTGTGTGTGTGTGTGTGTGTGTGTGTAACAAAATTTCAAAACCATAATGCATGACTTATAGGATAACATAATTCAATGTACAACACAGTCCTAGGAAATCATTCAGTATATGGGAAATACAGATCATTTAAATTAAGAACTGATGGGTTTAGAACACAGTCAGCTAAGGGAAAGAGGTGCAACCCGTGAGTAATCACCCTTAATGACAAAAGTTCTAAGGACTGTAATACATCCACCTGCATATTCGTTCAGTACCGTAGAAGTTGCTTCTCTGTGGTCCAGGGAGTCTGGAGTGAAGTCGAGGGTGCTTGAGAGGCTGGGTAATGCACCTGGCTAGAGAGGAAGCCTAGAGTCCAAATGACCTGAATAGTGCTGTAGGCATAATTCAACTAGACAGAGGATTAGTCTGCCCACAGAGATACTTCTGGAACATTCCTTGTAATGTTTATAGAGATACCCAGGTTTTTCCCCTCTAATATTCAACTTTTTGTTCTGAGGTGAGATCTGAGTACTTTTGAAAATAATGTTTCAGGTGGCTTTGCTGTATGGTCTAGGTTTGGATGGAGAACAGATGAATCTTAGGTTCCCCAAAAGCCAACAGGTGAGGCAAGCCCAGCATACAGTCATTCATACATACATAATACATAATGCATACATGTGTATGTGTATGTATAGATATAAGTATGCACTGAAGAACAAACAACACATAGGGATTCAAAAAAATGGAGGCACTCCACCTATGGGGGTGCTCAGCCTTATCTGCAGGGTTGTCCTCATACATTTAGCATGAGGAACAAGCAAGGCGATGTCCAAGTGGGCAGTGGGAGGCATGGACCCATTCTACTCCAGAGGCTAGCACTGTGTGGAGCTAGAAACACTTCTGCCCTGATGCAGCGATAAACGCCAGGAAGTTTCCAGGCAAGGGAGGAACAATCGCAGTTTCCAGAGTGATGGGGAAGAAGAAGAACAAAAAGATGATTTACTTAGAAAATGCAGAAAAAGTTCAGACACTGATAGAGTCTGAATTCACCTCTCAGTCCCAAACTTCATAGATTCATGACATCTACCACATTCAACATATGTGTAGACTCTGCGTCTCATTGCCCCACCTCTCACATTTACGAAGAAGGCTAAAAGAGAAAATGTCCATGCATAGTGCTTGTTTCTCAGCCTGGTATATGACAAGCTCTCAGTGGATAGTGGATGTGCTAACAATGGTCAGTCCAAAGCAAACTGGGGCTCAGAAACACTAGGCTCAGCAAGAGGATGACCTGGCCTCCACTTATATACAGTGGTCCATGCCTGTCACAGCGCTCTGTGCAAGATCCCTGTAACTGTGTTTCACAATATCCGCCACTGAAAGTATCACCAGCAAACTCAGTAGGCGAGGACTTTGAAGGCCAGGGCCAATGTTTGGTTAGGGTTGCAAGTGCTACCCTCCCATGCTGGTTAACATCACCTGAAACAGCATGGAGCCTGGCTGTAAAGTAGAGGTCAGATCCAGCCAGAGGGAAGTTTGGAAAATCTAGTCTCAGAAATTTTCTGGTTAGCTTCTCTCAGTGGCCTTGGGAAAGAAATAAAATTGAGCCCTGAGCCCTATGTTTGTAGCTTGGGACTGTGAAAACGATGTATCAGAACAAGTGTGAGGTTTAGAGGAATGGTTTCCCTAGGGCCTCTGTTCTTCTTATGACTCAAAATTGACTCTCTGAGTATTTGGATGGATCACCTTCATTAAACTATTCACATCAACGTCACCATCATATGTAAAATAGAGCATTTTTTATTCTGTTTTGTAGATTTATCAGTGCCTCAATACTTGGGTTTATGTTATAGATTGATTACTTATCTGCACCATTCATGAGGATAAGATGTTGTGTTGACAGCATCACCCGTAGTGACTTTTTAAATGAAAACTAAAGAGTTGGGAACTGAAAGACCTTGATCTCAAGGTCTTCCTATCTGCAGAGCTGCCCATGAGTTATAGAAAGTCTAGAATGTTTTCCTCAAAGAGATAAGTCAAGCATTTGTGTATCTCACAGGGGGTTCCCATTCATAAAGATACTTTCATTTTCAAATACCCACAGTGCATCTACATGCTAGTTTACCTTTCTACAGACCATGCTGTACATGTTTTTCCTCTAGTAATAAATAATATTTGAAGTAGCATGTGTGAGTGTCAGAGGACAACCTTGGGTGTAATTCCTTGGGTACCATCCCACTTGTTTTTAGGTCAGGGTCTCACTGCTCCTGAACTCTCTGATTAGTCTAGGCTTGCTGGCAACAAGCCCTTAGAATCTACCCATCTCTTTCCCCGAGACCCCTATGTATAAGTTACAGGTGCATGCTGGGCCTGGAGGTTGGATGTGATGAGATAAGATGAGGAGGATACAAGGGATGAAATGATGCGTAGGATGTGTGCCCTGACACAAGTCTGGGGGTAAATCCAATATAATAATATATGACTTTTGTTATGTTAAAGTTGAGACATCTTTCCTTCTTTGATCAAACTATCACAAATTGGTTTTCACATTGTTCTAATGAGGATATACTTCTCACTATCATGATATTATAATCTGTTGCATATTTTCACCAGTATATTATTATATACTATTATGCCAATTTTCATATACTATTATAATACTGTGATCTATTGTTACATTCACATTAGCATGTTATCACATGCTATATATCACATGCCTCTATAATGTGCTATTTATGTTCTACTCACAGGTTATTAGCATTTTTCTACTTGTTCCAAATAAATTGGACTCATTTTATGAAGATATGAATTTTTAAAAATATAGAATAAACACCTTTATTACATGAGCTATGAATGGTCGATTTGCCTTTCCAGGCTTTGATCTTCCTCAGGTAGAGCTCTAGCTCCTTGCCCTCTAGCACGTAGCCTTCTGCTCTGCTGCACTGGCCTGGGCTTGAGGCAGTCCAGGCACGAAGCTTTCCCTGCTGGAACTGCTCCTCCAGAAGACTGCTGATTTTGGCGTTCTGTTTTGTTTTGTTTTGTTTCTCTCATCATATTTCTTCTGAATTTTCTTTGCTCATTTTCTGTTTAAAATCTCCTCCACCTCAGGATTCAGCTTGGCTCCCCTTCTTGAAGCCCAGGGGCAGTGCATAGTGGGACAGTGGTGTGCTGTCAATAAACACGATGCGGTTCTTCACCAGGGTCTTGGTGTTGACAGGCTTGTTATTGGATGTATTGTAGACAGCATCAATGATCCGTGTTTTGCACTCAGAGCCCCAGGAGAAGTTCCCCAGGTCCAATCTTATTACGTCCTTGTGCTCAGACTGTGTGTGTGCGCGTGCGTGGAGGGCCAAGCTCAGTGTTGGCAGCAGGGCTCCCAGCTCCTGCTTCTGCTTCTTGTGGTAGGACTTTCTCTTACCCTGGGGTCTTGTGGAGCTTGTGCCAGTCGTCCTGAGAGCTGCCCATTACTTGCCTCTGGTTGGAAAGTGAGAAGATATAAATGATTGCAACTTTCATATGAAGCTGTTTACACCTATAAATCAAGGAGGTTAATATTAAAAAATAGTATTCAAACAGAGCATTCAAAACAATAACTGTTTATTTTCCAAGACCACTTTTACAAAAGTCATATGGAAAACCACTAATACAGAAGAGTCCTAAAATACATACATGTATATCTAGAGCTACCCTATAAGGGTTCACAATGCTCTGACTAGAAACTGCAGATGAATGAATAAAATTGCTGGGTGACTGAGTTCCCATAAATTCCCAAATACTACAGGTCATTGCGAAAGTTGTTGACTACCCTCCAGAAGTCGGGTATCTCACACACCTGAGTCTTTGAACAAAGACAAATCAAGCTGGTCCCCATCTGGAAGCTTCATCCTTACTGGCTGGCTTTCCTGGTGTTGTAAGGTGCTGGGTGAAGCCCTGAAAACTACAATATATCGAGTTCCTGGCAAGGTATGCCCATTGGTGCAATGGTGACACAACTATCTTGAGAGTAACCAATTAGTTTCTGATCAAGCTTAGTTCCCATGTCATGAATTAAAACCTACACCTGACATTGATATTGGGTCCAAGAAACTAATGACTAGATGGGTTATAGGTCCAAGGGAGAGAAGCTACTACTATTATTCTGCAAAATGGGCACAGTATTAAGCTGACTCCTAATGACTCAGAGTCAGTGCCTCTCTCAAACCTCAGCAGAGTAGCTCCTTTTTGTAGTTGATGGTGATTAACCCACAACTAACCAAGGTGAAGAGAATTAAAGGCTGCAGAAGACTAACCCCTAAGAAGGATATCTATAGCCCACTTTTTTTTTGTCCCAGGGGTAGAGATCATTGAAGAAGAGGAGGTGGAAAGATTGTAAGAGCCAGAGGTGGTAGATAACTACAAGGAAACAGTATTTAGCAGATCTAGCAGGGCTCACGTTACTCATGTGAATTCACAGAAGTTGAAAGCATGTGTACGAACTGGATAAGGCCAAGCCATGCAAAACCCTGGCATGGAGAGGGGAGGTAGGCATAAAATTTTGCCTCTGACTAAGGAAATATTGGCAATTCACAGCTGCAAGGAAAGGGACAGTTAGCTTTCTTCAGGGGTGGGGACATTGATCATGCTCCAGTGGAAGGCCACACAACTAAGAGTATATGGCAGCACCAACTGTACTTCTGGTTCTTTTAGAGAGTACACAAAGATATGTGGGCACAGACGGGGAGACCCTGGAGGACTGGGAGGAGAGTATGGATATGATCAAAATACATAGTATCACATTCTCATATAATGAATAAAAATAAAAAATTAAATACTCAGTAAATGTCTGTAGCACATTCCATAGAGCCTGAACACTTTGTCCCTCCCTCTACAATAGCTATAGATACTGTTTCTTTCCAATGGCTTTCTAATGCTGGGAAATTCCTTCCCTCTCTGACTTGCCTGCTAACCTTTAAGATGAACATGTTCGCTCCAATCTCTTGGAAGTTGTGTGGATTAAATGAGGTGGCAAGTGTTGAGCTCCCTAGGTGGTTGACAGCACACCAGGTGTTGAACACATATTGTAAGAGATGTTGTTAATTTAAAAGAAAGAGTAGAACAGTATTAACAATCATGATCATCCCAGACCGTGAAAAACATCCCTCTTCCACATGACAACTCTCTGTGCAGCTGCTACAATTAGCCTATAAATCTTTTGAAGTGGGTCAGTGAGGCAATGGGACAGCAAATAACAGCTCGCTCTGGGATACTGCAGCTTTGGCCTTTTGCTCATCTCTGTCTCACATTCCCTACCATATACATTCAAGTACTTATTTCGTGAAGCAGTTTAATTCTTGTGGAAGTAGAAATGCCCATGATGCTTGGCATTATGATTTGGCTATTCATGAATCATAGGAGTAAAGAAATGCTTTCTGTCTCTTTAGCACTTCCCTCCTCTTCACTCTTACTCTGGGATACCATACCATTCAATGATAGCCACATATGCTGATTCCTTGTGTTGACTGTAGAAAGTGACCATGGAGTAGCTCTATAGGATGATGTTAAATGTCAGTCAAGAAGGGTGCTCTCTCTCTCTCTCTCTCTCTCTCTCTCTCTCTCTCTCTCTCTCTCTCTCTCTCTGGCTTTGATATTAATACTAGTGTGGCATTTCCACAGGGAGGCTATGTACCCTATTATAGAAGACAATTAACTGGCTGATGGAAAGACAAAAGAAAAGCAAGGAGGGAGACATACATTTTGGAGGAAGATAAGAGGAAATAAGAGTGGCATTAAAGTGAAAAGTTGAGGAAAGGACAGTAGGCTGAAAGAAATAGGGATCCACAGAAGAGTGGGTGGAATTGCTAAAGGACCAGCAGGCAGAAAAAAAGGAGAAAGGAGTCAAAGGGAAAGGGACTGAAATGAAATGCCACAGATTATTCAACTTCTTCCCAAACCAAAATCAGAGTGGAAATGTGCTCAGATGTTGCCAACAATGCATTCTGTGACTGAATCATTATGCAGAGATGAGCTAGAGGCTGAAGGACAGAATTAATATAGTAAGTAATTCTGTCCCTTTGGCAATGTCTTTCTGCATGAAATAGTGATTCTGTGTCTAGATTCTCTCCAGCCTGCACAGTCACCATAATAAACAGGCCCAGGGTGGCCGGCTGTTTGTGTTTCAAAGCAACAGCATCTGCATAAAGGACCTCCCTTGAATCATTTTTAGCAAAAGAATACAGGGAGCACCTAGGAAAGCTAGAGGAGCAATCAGGTGGGAATAGCTGCCCTTGCTGCCTTCTGTTGTAGGAGGTGACAGTTGGAGTTTGAAGTTAGACAGGCCTTGGGTAAAGCTCACGCAGGCCTACTTACTGGCTTAACCTTCTTTGCATGTTTTTTTCTTAATTTGATGAATGGGCATGCCCATATCTAGCTCACACATGAAAGGACATGGCAGAGTCACTGCATAATGGCTGGCCAGGAAAGCATCCAAATCCTTCCATTCTCAGCACCTAGAGTGGCATAAAGCTACATGGAAAATTCCAGCCTACAAATACAACCAACTAAATGAGAAGAGATTTCATGGCCTTTGTATTTCCAATTGGATACTGATTTGAGTCATGCCATAATCATTTAGTACTTCCCCTTTTCAAGCGCTGTGTTGTAGGGCTAAGAAGATGATGCTCAGTATTTAAGAGTGTTTACTCTTCCATCAGAGAACCAGAGTTTGGATCCCAGTACCCACTCTTACCTACTGAGCCATCTCCTCTGCCTCCTGTAGCTTAGATTTAATTGCTTCAGAGGCCTGGCTTTTTAAGTGGAGGAAATGGTCTCTTCAGGAAACAGAGTGGCCTAGCTTTTCTCAAAGGAGACACAAAGTACTTCATGGCCAAAACACATGAGCTCCTCAGAGAAACAGCAGGCAGTGAGGTGGGCAGATCTGATGGAACCAGCTTGTGGGGATGTTGTTGCATCTCCAAAGAGTTTGTGCTCTCTCCTCAGAGTGCTAGGAAACCACTGAAGCATTTTATGAGAAGGCTGATCTGGTCAGATTGGCATTTTAGAAGGATCATGCCTGTCAAATAAGTGAATGGTTAAGACCTGGTGGCAGATGACCAATGCTGGACCGTGTTTAAAAGTGTAGTTGTGAAACAAGAGCCTTAGCCTAAGCAGTGGGATTAGAGAAGAGAGAACATATTTATGGGAGATTCATGATGGAGCATCCATACCTGTGAGCAGGGACAATTGCAGAAGGAGGCAGAGGGTTCAGAAAGGGGGCAAGAGAGAATTTTAGAATAGCTAAGGGGCTAAGTTGGGTACCTGGTAATACCACCCCCACACCCTCTGCTTAAATGGAGACAAAAAAGCCTGATTTGATACCTGCATAGCTAACCAAATATACCAGTTTTTTTTTCAGTAAAAAAAAAAAAACAGTAAAAACTTCATATTATTCATATTTAAGTGTTCCTTTGGCGCAGAGGCAAATTGTGTCAGCCAGGGGTCCACAGCAGGGATTTAAAGTTCATCCCAGACATCTGGGCACGTTAACTCACCAGGGCCATCTGTAGACATAAGTGCCAAAGCCATGGCTGGTTTTTTACCTCTCTGAGCTTCTATGTTTCAGGGGACTCATATCTACCTGATGTCTGCCTTTTAGGATCCTTGACACGAGTGCAGGGGGAACAGCACAGTGGAAATCCTCACCTAATGGTTCTGGCGGACATCTTCCTTGCCACTTGCAGATTTTTCATTTAGCTGAAGGACCCCTCTCCAGGGGGATTCCATTCCGAGCACTGCGTGTTGTGCAAGGGAGACAACAGCAAGCAAAGGAGCGATATGGGCTTCTCACTTCACAAACTCTCGTCTCTTAGCCCATGTGTGCCACACATTAGCCATTCATTTACTTACTGTACATGTTTATTGGCGAAAGAATGCCCATTTAATTCATGCACATAATGTTTAATGATGAAACGAGAGTAAATAGTATCTCTAATACTTAGCATTTATTTTCCTAAGACCTGTTGGAGCATGGTCTGATGTATTTTGATGCTAATTACTGCTTGCTGTCTCTGTAACCCACCTTTTGACCAATAAAGGCCAATAATCTGGGCAAGGCAAGTGAGATAGGTGTGGCTAAGTTTCCTGGGCTTGAGACAGAGAGAATCTTGGGAAGAGGAGGAAGAGAGAACCAGAGGAGGAGAGAGGAAGAAGAAGGCCATCATGGGTTAGATGGAAGAGAAGCATGTGGCTGGCATGGATGGAGATTCAGTACAGATGAAGAACATTAGCAAGTATTTGGGGTTATGGATGGGAGGTAGCTTGATAGACATTATTAGAGCCAGATGGCATGGGACTGGGGTAGGTATGGGATATCTGCCCCACTATGGGAAGTGGTTTAGGGGATTAATATTTGCCTTGCCCCATGTTAACTAAGGCTGTTTTAAAATATAACAGGTGTCTATGTCTTGATTGATTTCTAGTGGGTTTTACTGATGTAATAATAATAACAATAGGCCTGATAATAAACATTATCAGGCCATATTGATAAATTAATAACAACAGGGACCCACTGAAATACTCTCCCTTAGTTCTTTACAAAGTAGATAATAAACTTTGGTAAACTATAGTTCCCACTGAACTTTGGGACTTATTTTGCCTCTTTAAGTGCATGCTTGCATGGCAGGTTAAGGGATAAAATCGGGTAGGTATGAGTTACCTACAGACAAGGAAAAATAAAGGGAATGACACAGAGATGTGAGTGCCCTCAGAAAGGGATGCTCCCATTCTCATAGGCAGGGGTGGTTTTCCTGCAAGCATGACACAATGATTTCTGATGAATGGGTACTAGGTTTAAATAAGGGGCCAGTGGGTGGAGTAGACTTTCCAAAGCAAGCTTGGCCTTCCCAGATACCTGAGAAATCTTCAGATTCTACTTTTAAAAGCAATGCTCCCTTGGGGTCCTGAGGTAGCTCCTTGCTGCTTATGATTTGATTTGATGCTTTTTTTGTCATGACATGTCAACTTCCTCCCATGCACCAGGACTAGCTGGGATGAGAACTTTGGAGCTCTGGGATTAGTGTCGGCCATAAGGAAGATGAACCTATGCCATACATTGCTGGCTTTCAGACTTCAAGCAAATGCCAAATTTTTCCAAAGCTGCAATCTCATAATCTTGTCAATTGAGACTAACTGTTTACCCATTGCCTCTTGCATAGTGAGGAGCTGATGCTGTAACAAACCAACAGATCTAGCAAAAATGTTGGACATGCACTAAATGTTCAATAATTGATTTTCCTTATTGGTGTGTACTTCTGAATATATAACTTCACTGAAAATCCATTTCTTTAAATAAAATGCACCAAAAACCAACATGATAAAAAGAAATTAATTAAATGAATGATCTACTTGCCTCTGTTACTTAATATGGAAAGTGAAGCATTCTAGCTACATACAAAATGAAAATAATACAGAAAGCACAGTGTGCCTATGTCTCTCTTCACAATAAAATGACTAAAAAGCAAAGTACTTAGCGCACCCACTCCACACTCACAGTCACTCCTCCAGTGATGTCCTGCATTCAATAACCTGGGTGTTCCTTCCTTCTGAGGTCACAAGTCAGAAGTTTCAACTTTGACAAATACCCGAGAGAGAATCTCCCTCTCTACAGGAAGAGAGATTTTCTTTGGCTCCTATTTTCAGAGACGTCTGCCCAAGGCTGGCTGGATGCATTGTTTCGTTTCAGGAAAAGTAGGGTATCATGGAAGTGGGAGCATGAGCCATAAAGAAGAGGTCAGTAGGATGCAGATGGAGGAGAGGATAGAAGGAGTTAGGAAAGAAGGGGAAGACATGGAGAAGGGGAAAGGGAGTATCTTCGAAGGCACACTTCCAAGTAAGATGCATCTTTCCCAATTTCCACCTCATTCCACGAGTCTATCCAAATTTCAACTCAATCAATAGATTAAACTATTGATCAAGTCAGAGCCCTCACAGTCTAATCATTTCTGGAGATAAGCCCCACTCTCTCCCCCACCCCCTACCACTGATCCAGCAGTGTGCTTTCTGTATCTCCTTGATATCTTTCAACCCAACCAATGGCGGCCAAGTCAGCACACTCCATCTGGCTAGACACGTCTGATTCTTTGCCTAACTTGCTTCCATCATATCCTCTGTCTGGAAACAGTTTCTTTCTGGCCTTTGCCATATTTCTTACCATATTTCTTGGATCTCTCTCATTTTTTAATTGTAATTACTTGGCCATTGTCTCAGATGACTTTTACCCCTTTCTGTTGTCCTCCTTTGCTGGCATCCATATGGGAATGGTCAAATCCACACTCACAGCCTTGTCATCTATTTACTGATAACTCTGAACTTTACCCTTCTCATCTGAGGTTCATTCCCATCTCTTAATTGATGGCTTCCTGTCACCATGGAGAGACTTCCCAGTCTCCCAGTACAGTCATAACCAGTTCCCACATATCCCCATTTCCCAAGTGCTCTGAGTCTCCTATGTAGCATCCCAGTTAAGATTTATCTTTGACCCAATCCCCCTTTACCCACCTTCCTCCAAACAAACAGAAAAATTTGCAACTCTCCTTTCACACTTCCCCCTTTTTTATAAAGAGCTTTTAAAAATGCAAATCGGGCCATGTCACACTCCGCTTAAAATCCTTAATTCTTTTTGGATTAGGACCCAAATCCTTAGCATGATTTGTGTAATCACAGCAGAGCTACTCTCCCCAGCCATATGTCACTCTCAGTTTGCTGCTTGATCTGTCCTCGGGCTACCCGGTTCCAGTTCATTGACAGCATTGAGCCTCTCTTACTCACTGCCTTGTATAAGGTTCTCCTGAAACCTACGATCCTCATGTGCCCTACTGACCAACACTTTACTCTTCAGCCATCAAGGTAGATGTCACTCTGTCAGACTGCATAACCCCCCCCAATATGGACTTTCTTTCTCCTTTCCAAATAATAAATAATGAAATGAATAAAGAGCAAATTCAAGTCTGTTAATAAAAAGGCCAGACGTGTCTTGTTCACCACCTCCTTTTCAGTGTGTTGGTTAGAGCCTGGTCACTGGAAACAACAAATATTTTTGTTGGTGGATAAACAATGAGGAATCCTATATTTCCTTAAGGCTCTGCATGTGGGAATGAAATAAGGAAGCAGAAATCTTATACAACTCTCAAGTCTAGTATAGTATAAACTCATTTTGTTTCTTCTTGTTTTCATTCCTAAAGTCTTGAGAAGACAGCTGTAATGCCCAACTAACCAACTATGCAGTCTTAGTTGACAGGCAGAGAGCTATCAATGTGATCAAAGATGACAAATTGCATCTGACACATGTTTAAAGATGTGCAGGATCTGGCCTGTGCTGTGGGAATCTGGTCATATTGTCTAATGTCATAAGCTTACTCTGTGGATGCCTAGGTCTCTGGTCTTTTCCATCAAAATCCACTTGCACTTCCCTGTTTAGAATGCTGTTGAATTCTAAAGATAAGAAAAAGGATGATTTCCCAAGCCTGTCTCCTCCAATCTAGAAGTTAAGACTTCTGTGTTCTGGTAACACTCTGCATATTTCTTTATTCAGATATTTCTCAAACTGTACCCATTGCATGTTTATATTCAGCCTGTTCCCACTGATAATGATAACAGCCCATTATGGAAACATAAATAATTTGTGTACACTCTGAAAATTGCCCTTTCTATCAGTCTAAGGACAGGTCTAGAAGCAAGCTTCATTGCTCAAGTATAGCCATTTCAAGAGCTAGAGAAACAAGGGTGTTGGATTCAGACTGTTGGCAAACATTATCAACAGAATGTCTGGAAACAAAAGGAATCTGAATTTATAAGTTTGCTTTCTTCTCTTTTGTAAATATGTGCTTTATAGCTGACTTCAAGCATCAAATTAGTAACCTGACAAGTGCTCTTAGTTCTTACCTTAAAGCATTAGTTATTGGAGTACCAAAACAGACCTCAGACTAGAAAAAAAACACAATCACTCTGTGAGCACTCAAAACTCCAGGAGCTCACAGCCCAGCCCACATCTACTATAGATCACAAAGCTGACAGAGCTCTCCTGCTACCCTGGCACACTGGAGTATTTACTGAGTTGAATGGAACTGAGCAGATGATTATTGGGAGAACATCAATCCTGAGGTCCCCACTTAATCCCGGAAATCCCAATTCTATTTTCATTTCCTTTTTTCGGTTCTTCTTGAGATTATAATATAATTTTTTCTGCCTTGTCTTTCCTTCTCCCAAGCCCTCTCACATACCCCTCCCTGTACTCCTTAATTTGTGATCTTTATTTTCACTAATTTTTATTGCATGTATATACTCACTCCATATACTGTTACTTGTATATATGCTTTCAAACCATGAACAACCAATTGATGTGTACTTTTCTGGGCAAGGCAACTGCTGCTCCCAGATTTGCTAGTTGCCTATAGCTCTTTGAGAAGGGTCGAGGCCTCATGGACTTTTTCCTGTCCACTTTGACATGTCTGTTGGTGTTATCCTTACACAATTCACATTTGAGAAGTCATATTGGTGGGGCTTTATGTGTCTAACCTATGGCATTGCTAGGAGACACAAGCTCACAACAAGCTCCCTGATGTTCTGTCTCTTACAATATTTCCAGTTCTCTTCTGCAATGCTCCTTGAGTCATAGGTATGACAGTTTTTGTAGAGGGAGCCTAAGCTTCAAAACTCTACATTTTGATCGGTTGTGGTTTTCTGTAATGGTCTGTGTCTCCTTTCAGTCACACCCTTCTTGTTCTACCCCTTCCCTTCCCCTTCCCATCCACCCAAGCTCATTAAGTTACATCAGGATTGTGTGTGCCCTCTTCCCTTGTGGCCTGGCAAGGCAGTTCTGCGAGAGGGAAGTGATTTTAGAAAAGCTGACATCAGAGTCCATATTGGGGACAGCCCCCACTCCCCTTCCTAGAGGGCTCACATGAAGCCTGCCTGAGCTGCCCATCAGCTACATCTGTGTAGGGGGCTTAGGTCTACTCCATGCATGGTCCTTGGTTGATGCTTCAGTCTCAGAAAGCCCCTCTTGGCCCTGGGTAGTTGGTTCTGTTGGTCTTCTTGCTGAGCTCCTGTCACTTCCAGGTCCTACCCTTCTTCTCACTTTTCCATAAGACTCCCTACACTTCACCCAATATTTGGCTGTGAGTCTCAGTATCTGTTTCAAACCACTGCTGAGTGAATCCTTTCACAGGACAACTGTGCCAGCCTCCTTTATGCAAGCATAACAGAGTATCATAATAGTGTCGGAGGTTGGCTCTCTCCCATGGAGTGTGTCTTGGGTTGGGTCAGGCCTTGGTTGGACATTCCCGCAATCTCTGCTCTATCTTAATCCCTGCGTATCCTGCGGGCAGGGTAAATTTTGCGTCAAAGCTTTTATTTGTGAGTGGGTTGGTGTTCCCCTCCCTCTATTAGGAGACTTGTCTAATTAGAGGGTGTTCTCATCAGTCACTATGGCCCCTGCTACTAGGACTCTCTGTTAGAGGGCCCCTCATACTCTACCAGGCACCTACCCTGACTTAGGTTTCCAGATTTTCACAGAAATGTCCCCACCCACAGTTTCTTTTTTCTCTGCAGGCCTTCTGTCCTCCTGCCCCTGTGCCCCCCAGATCTGATCCTCACCCAGATTTCTCTTCTACCCTGTTCTGTCTCTTCAACCACAACATCTCTCTATTCTATTTCCCATTCTGAGTGATATTTGAGGATTCTCCCTTGGATCATCCTTGTTATTTATCTTTTTTGGGTCTTTGCATTGTAGTATGTTTATCCTGTATTATATGGCTAAAAATCCCATTATAAATGAGTATATACCATATGTTTCCTTCTCGGTCTGGGTTACCTCATTCAGGATGATTTTTTCTAGTTCCATCTATTTACCTGCAAATTTCATGATTTCTTTGTTTTTAATAGCTAAGTAGTATTCCATTGTATAAATGTACCACAGTTTCTTTATCCATTCTTTGGTTGAGAGACATCTAGGTTGTTTCCAGATTGTGGCTATTATGAATAAAGCTGCTATGAACATTGTTGAGCAAGTGTCCTTGTTGTATGGTGGGACATATTTTGTGTATATACTCCGGAGTAGTTTAGCTAGGTCTTGTGGTATAACTATTCTCAATTTTCTGAGAAAGCACCAGATTGATTTGCAAAGAGGTTGCACAAGTTTTCACTCCCACCAGCAATGGAGGAGTGTTACCCTTTCTCCACATCCTCCCCAGCAGATGCTGTCACCTGAATTTTTATCTTAACCATTCTGATAGGTGTAAGGTAGAATCTCAAAGTTGTTTTGATTTGCATTACCCTGATGACTAAGGACACTGAGAATTTCTTTTTTCTTTTTAAAATTTTCTTTAGTCTATTCAGATTACATCTAAATTGTAATCCCCTGATTTGTATCCTCCAGTTCCTCCCTCCCTCCCTCTTCACCCTATTCCCCTCCCCTAGGTCTGTGACAGAAGGGGACCTCCTCCACCATATGGTCACAGCCTATCAAGTCTCATCTTGGTTAGGTGCTTCTAAGCCATTCAAGATTCCTCTGTTGAGAATTCTCTCTTTAACTCTGTTCCCCATTTTTAATTTGGCTATTTGGTTTGTTGGTGTTTAATGTTTTGAGTTCTTTATGGATATTAGCCCTTTGTCAGATGAAGGATTGGTGAAGATATTTTCCCAATCTGAATATTGTCATTCTAGCTAGAGCAATAGGCAACTAAAGGAGATCAAGTGGGATACAAATGGGAAAGAAAGGAATCAAAGTATCGCTATTCAGGATGATATGATTGTGTGCATAGGTTACCTCCATGATTCCACCAGAGAACTCCTACAGCTGATAAACACCTTTACATAAGTGGCTCAATACAAGATTAATTTAAAAAATCAATAACCCTCTGGTATACAAATGGTCTGAGAAAGAAATTAGGGAAACAAACCCTTTCACAATAGTCAAAATAATATTAAGTTATCTTGGTGAAACAAACCAAGCAAGTAAAAGACCTGTATGACAAGAACTTCAATCTCTGAATAAAGAAACTGAAGAAGATATCAGAAGATGGAAAGATCTCCTATACTTATGAAGTTGTAGGAGTGACATAGTAAAAATGGCCATCTTACCCCAAACAATCTACAAACTCAATGCAATCCCCATCAAAATACCTACACAAGTTTTTATAGACCTTGAAAGAACAATTCTCAACTACATGTGAAAAAACAAAAAACCCAGAATAGCTAATGCTACAGCCACTTCTTCTAGCACAATATTGGAAAAGACTGGGAATTCTGAACATCCCTGTCACATTCCTGACTTCACTGAGCTTGCTTCAAGCTTTTCTCGTTTAGGATAGCGTTGGCTGTGGTTTCTCATACATAGCTTTCATTGTTGAGGTTTGCTTCTTTTATCCTTATATTCTCTAGGACTGTCAGATGATGACAAAAGCATACTGGATTTTGTCAGAAGACACACACACACACACACACACACACACACGCACACACACATTGAGATGATCATGACATTTTATTTATGTTTGTTGGATTGCTTATATTGAACCTCCCAGGCATTTCAGGAATAAAGCCAACTTTGCCATGGTGTGTAATCTTCGGGATACATGTCTGTATTCTCTTTGAATTCTGAATAATTTTATTGTATAAAAGAAAGATGGAAGGCACCTTTCTTTGGGGCTCATGATATGTTTGAAGACCTGTGAATTTACCCCTTTTTACAGCTCAGTTCTGACTGATGTTCAGCTTTCTGAGAATCCTAGTGTAGACATTTTCCCATCAGTGATCAACATAAGCAGTACTTTAGATCGCTGCTGCTGGAGATGAGATTTTGCCTCTCATTCTACACTGAGGACATATTCGTGTATCAGGATGCCAAAGAGCTTTCTTTTCTATCTTTCTGTTTCATTTAAGAAATTTAATACTGTTTCCAAGGCCAGTGGTACAATTCAGGGAAGAGGATCTCAAAAAAGAGCTGAAAGAATGTAAGAGCTGAGGATGAGAAGATGTACAACAGAAACATGTCCTCTGGCTATGATGTAGCCATCACACTTATGAGCTCACTGAAAATGTGCTTATCTGAACATGGCTTATACAAGATTGCTCCCATCAACATTTCATCATGAATGAAGAGTGAGCATATGAGCACCCTGCTCCCCAGGAGTGTGGCCAATCAAAGCTTATGGGAGGGTAGGTGTTATTTTCCTTATGGGTGTAGCCACATGTAAATTGCCTTTAGTCCACTGAATAACTGCCCATTCAAGTTGAGGCAAGAAACAAAAATTCAATTCAGTGGAAAAAGAAGAAATGAAAGTAGGGAGTAGACTTCTTTGAAAAGAAGGGTGCCAGTCAGGGAGGAAACAGGATGAGAGAGGGTAATGGGAGATGAAAATGACTAAAGTTTCTTATAGGAATCCATGAAACAGTCATTGAATGACAATGGAGAAAAGAAATTCAATACCTGTACCTTTTACTCTTTATTCTGTGGTGATCTAGATTTATTTTTGCATGATCAATCTGTGCTCACTTTCCTCTACATAGGTGTCCACTTCTTTAAAACATTTGTATTTCCACATTAGCCAAAAATTAGTTGAGTATGTATGCATGGGTCTGATGTTAGATTTTCTATCTGTTTCCAATAATTATTATTTCACTCAGTTGATTTTTCTTTTAATACCTCATTATCTTTGGTATCTTAGCTTCATAATCATAACAATAAAGCCTTCTAATACTTTTTGAAAAAATTAGGTATTTTATTTCCTTCTTGAATTTTAGAATCAACTGAGTCTAAAAAATGAATGCTGAGATTTTTATTAGTTTTTTTCTAAAATTATATTGTACTTTAGGAGAAATGAAATTGTGAGACATAGCATCTATGCACATGGTATATCTTTTCATTTATTCAGATTTTTCTTTTCTATCCTACTAATGTGATAAGTTATATTGATAGATTTGAATTGTGAAACTAGCCTTGTGCTCCTGAAATAAAGTCTACTTAGCAATGAACCATAACTTTTAGATAAGGTACTGGAGTCAACTAGGTAATTAATGCTGGTGCTCTTTAATTTCATTATGACGTGTTTTCGTATCTTAACTTTTCAGTGATTAAGAATTTCATGCATATGTTTTGATCAAGTCCACCTGCCTTTCCTTCACCTCTAAATCCTCCCTAATCACCACGACCACTATTCATGCCCAATTCTATGTATTGTTTGTAACTGCCTCATACCTGAAGAGACCTGACTTTCCCTCCTCTAGCATCTATCAATTGGCTATAGCTCATCAGCTAGGGATGAAACTTTCTGAAAATCTCCCACACAGTTATGGGACTCTGTATACCTTGATTCTGCACGCATCTTATGTATACAATCATAGCAGCTATCACTGCATATGTGCAGCTGTCATGTTGTGTCTGGAAAATATCCTTGTCATCATCTAGCTCTTAAAATTTTCCATGTCTTTTGCAATGATTCCTGAGCTTTGGGAGCTGATTATCCCCAAATCTTTCATTCTTGGTACCTTGACCAGGTGTGGGTCTCTGTCTTAATAAGCATATGCTGAAAACAATAGCTTCTCTGATGAAGTTTGAGAGGTATGTCAACGTATAGTCATAACGATGAGCCATTATTAGTCAGTTCAGTACCATACCCATGTAGCAGACTAATGGCAGTGCCTTCTACCCTAGGGCCTGTGACTTACTTAGGGTTGGCTATATTAATGGACAAGACATGAGTTCTATCTTGTAGAGAATGCCTTAAATCCAGTAAGAACCTGGTCATATATATTCATAACATTCATGCAATTATTACATCAGTGGGTACTTTGTGCCAGATGTTATTGTGGCTCTCAGGGTTCCCACGTGGGTAAAACTAATGCTTACTTTTCATCCTCTGGTAGTGTTTGTCACGCCTTCTAGTTCTATGTAAGTCAGCCAATTGGGGTGTGCTGTGGAAAGATATTAGACTCTGGAGGGCTTCTCTACCCCCAGCTAGTTCCCTATTAATTGAGTCAGAGAGTTTTAGACTTATAAAAAAAAGCATTAAACCATAGTAACTGGGCAAGTGTCTACCCTCTAAGCTATTTTGGTATTTCTCAGCTACAAACCCCAAGTTGCTTGCCTTACTAGTTCCTGCCTGGGCTGCTTCGGTTCCATCAGGCCAGCTCTCATGGCCACAGCTCCTGGTCCATACTTCCCAATTGTGACTGCCTCCTCTCTGTCTTCTTCTGCTGATACCTCTCTCCCTTCTTCCTGGCCCTCTGACGTGGCCAGGCTTTGGAACCTAAGCTCCTCCTACTTCTCTTCTGCCTAGTTACAGGCTTCAGCAACTTTATTAGCCAATAAACTTAAGATCCGATAGAGCAAAATGTACACAACAAAGATAGGTGTGGGCAAGGGTGTACTCCTCTCAACCACAACCAAATCATGGGGCCAGTATTTAGCATTAGAGTACATAGCACCAGACCAACCCCGCAACAATTCTCCCTTTTTGTTTAAGTTAAAAAGGTTCTTTCTCTTACAATAATAAACTACATGTAGTACGAAAAATATGAAACAACTATGAAAACTATCATGTAATTATTACATTCAAAATTCTCTGTCCATTTGTATTTGGGGACGTAAGAGAAAGTACTCTATTATCTATCCTATCTTGGTGATATCAGAGTTCTGTACCCAAATTATTTTCCACCATAGCTTGTATTTAACAAGCTAAAAACATCCCATTTAAACCTAAAAATATCTTTTTAAAATTTTTCTAAATGCTAAACAACTTAAGCCCAATTGTGAGACTAACCTAGTTAGTACTCACCCCCATCAGAGTCCTGAGAAGGAAATAATATTACCTTAGTGTGTAGGAAATGCAGGCAAGCAGCATCTAAAATAGAATAGACAGATAGCTGGCTGCCTGTACAGTCACCCAAAATTTCTTTATAATGTTGGATCATCAGAGATGAGAATGCCAGGTCAGTACCAGTTTGCTTTCACCATATTCTCTAATTCAACTATAAGCTTTTATAATGAACAAGGCCTTCCTATTTAGTTCTGGAAGAAATCAAGAGCAATGCTGTAGTGGTTTGAATGAGAATGGCTCCCCATAGGCTCGTGTGTTTTGTTTTTTTGTTTGTTTGTTTGTTTGTTTTTTTTGAGACAGGGTCTCTCTGTGTAGCCTTTGTAGACCAGGCTGGCCTCGAACTCACAGAGATCCACTTGCCTCTGCCTCCCAAGTGCTGGGATTAAAGGTGTGCGCCACCACGACCAGGGAGGCTCATGCGTTTAAATACTTAGTCCCTATTTGGTGAAAGTGTTTGGGAAGAACTAGGAGGTGAGGACTTGTTGGAGGAGGTGTGTCACTGAAGGGAGAGCTTTGAGGGTTCAAATGCCTGCATCATTCCCAGCTAGCTCTCTGCGCATTGTGACTGTGAATCAAAGTGCAGGCTCATAGCTACTGCTCTAGTGCCTTACTTGCCTGCCTACTGCCATTCTCCCTGCCAAGGTGGTCATGTACTCTAATCCCCCCAAAACTTTAAGGCCCAAATAAATTATTTTTTCTATACCTTGCCTTGGTCCTGGAATCTTATAATAACAATAGAAAAATAACCAAGACAAATGGCAATAGCTATAATTTTGGGAGGTCTATGGGGCCCCACTGATCAAAAACTCCAAAACTATAACTAATTTTTAGCACTGGGATTTTTGACAGCTTATGATGTTTAGGGGAGGTGTTGACCACCACCCCACACATATAGGATAACTCTGTTTAAACTCTCTCTCTCTGTCTCTCTCTCTCTCTCTCTCTCTCTCTCTCTCTCTCTCTCTCTCACACACACACACACACACACATATATATATATATATATACATATACATATATATGTTTTTATTTGGTGTATATATTCCCATATGTGTCTATATATGTATATATTTTAGGAAACTTCTATAATAGAGTATTCAAATTCTTTAGTGTCAGTTATTTCTCCCTATACCATCTCTTCCATCCTGCTTTTTGCCCCATTATTTCTCATCCTCCCTTCTTATCACATGTATTCTATCTCCCATATCTTAATTTATCTCCAATGCTCCCCATGCTTCCTTAATGGTTTCCTGACTTCTATGGTTACTTCAACCTGAAGAAACATATTTAAGGATTCCCATATGAAAACATGTGATGTTTACTTTTCTGTGCCTGGCTTGCCTTAATTAGAGTGATTATTTCAGCTCCATTAATTGACCTGTAATTTTCATAATTTCATCTCCTTTACAGGTGAGTAATCTTCCGTTGTGTAAGTGTGCCATATCTTCATTATTCATTCATAAGTTGATGGGCATCCAGGCTGTTTTAGTTTCCTGGCTAGGGTGAATGAAGTTAACACGAATGATCAGATATTTCTGTAGTAGGATAATACACAATCCTTTGTGAATATGCCCAAGAGTAACATAGCTAAATCATATGGTAAATCATTTTATAGAATTTTGAGGGACCTTCACACTAATTTACATAGTAACTACACCAGGTTTACTCTCACACACAATGTATAAATATTCCGCCTTCCATACAACTATGTTAACCTTTATTGTCATTTTTTTAAATCTTCACCATTCTCACTAGACTAAGATGAAATCTCAAAGCAATTTTAACTTGCATTTCCTTGATGGCTACAGATGCTGGATATTTAAAAAAACATTTCTCATCCATTTGTATTTCTTCTTTTGAGAACTCTATTTCCATCTCCATACTGAAAGAAATACTTCAGTCCAAGGAGATTTAAAAACAAACTCAAGAGGGCACAGGGAACTAAACAATGAAGGAAAAGTAAATTGAAAGAGTTCCAAGAAAATAAAACAAAATGACAGGAATTAACACACCTATTTGATGTTAACTCTTAGTATTAATGGTCTCAATTCCCCTAGAGAAAGGCACAGACTAGTAGGTTGGATTGTAAAACAAGATCCACCTTTTTATTGCATCCAAAAACTACATATTGTCATCAACAGTAGATATCATTTAGGATAAAAGAATGTAAAAAGATGTTCCAGGCAAATGGATCCAAGAAACAAGCAAGCACAAGAATTCTAGTATCTGACAAAATGGAATTCAAACTAAAACTGGTCATTAGAGATAAAGAGTATCATTCATATTTATTAAAGTAAAAATATAATCTTATAACCCTAAATATGTGCACACCAAATATAGACAGACCCCATTTGTAAAGAAAATATTATTGGACTAAAACTCATATATTACTCCTAATACAGTGGTAGTGGATGACTTCAGTCCCCACTCTCATTAATATACAGGTCATCTGCACAAAATCTAAATTCAAAAACATTGATGGTAAATGGCATCATAAATAAAATGACCCTAATTAAAAGCTAAAAAACATCCCACCCAAATAATAAAGAATATGCATTCTTCATAGTGTCCCATCAAACATTCTCCAAAATTGAGAGTATTGCTAGTGCATTTTAATACACAAGGCAAATCTCAAAAAAAATAAAGGAAATTTGAAATAGCATCCTGCTTTCTATCTGATCCCAATGGAATGAAGCATGATAATAAAAAGCAATCAAAACTATAAAATATATACAAACTCATGGGATATAAACAACACACTACTAGATACTAGTTCAATTTTAGGAAGAAATCATGAAGGAAATTTAAAAGTCCCTAGAATTGAATGAAATTGGAAACACAACACACCCAAATCCATGGGACAAAGAGGAGGAATATTTACAGCACTAAGTGCTTATAACAGGAGTAAAAAGACTGAGAGCTATCAAGTGAATAACTTACCACTGCACCTGGAGTCCTTGCAAAGAACAAAAACACCCTAGAAACTGTACATAAGACATAATAATCAAAATTCTGGATACAATTAATGACATAGAAACAACAACAACCCCCCAAAAAACAATAAAATTTTCTTTCAAAAGATTAAGAAGATTAACATACGTTCAGCCAAATTAAGCAAAAATAAGAGAGAAAAGCCCCAAATTAATAAAATTAGAGATTAAGACAGAACCATTGCAACAGGCATTGAGAAAATGCAAAGGATCATATGGACATACTTTAAAAATATCTGTATTTCACTAAACTGGAAAATCTTAAGGAGTTAAATGCCTTTTTATACATATATGACCCACCAAATTTAACTCAAGATGAAATAAACAATTTGAACAGCCACACATATCCAATTAGAGGGGAACATTAATTAAAATTATCCCAACTAATAAAATCCTATATCATGCTGATTTAGCTCAAAATTCTACCAGACCTTCAAAAATAACTAACACTAATACTCATAAAATTTTCCCATAAAATAAGAAACTTTCTAAATTTATGTTTAAAGTTACTATTATCCAACTTCTAAAACAGGATAAACACTCAACAACAACAACAACAAAGAGAATTGTGTACCAACGTCCTTAATGAACATAAATGCTTAAACTCTCAATAAAAATAATCACAAAACAAATTCAAGAACACATAAAAAATTTCATCCACAATGATGAGATCTACTTCATCCCAGAAATGCAAGGATAATCTAAATCAACAAGTGAAATTCACCACATAAATATACCCAAGTACCGGAAACCACATCATCAGCTCATTAGATGCAGAAAAGGTCTTTGATAAAATGCAATATACATTCATCTAAAAAAAAAACCTGGACAATCTAGGGACACATGGAACATAATTTAGCACAAAAAAGCAATATACACCAGCTGCACAGCCAATATTGTGCCAAATAGAAAAACATCAAAGCATTTGCACCAAAATCACAAACAAGAAGGAAGTCCATTCTCTCTACACTCGATCGACATCATGATTAAAGTCTTAGGTAGCGCGCTATAGCTATGTTTTGGCTTGAGTGATGGTGTCCTTTGTTATCGGAAACCTTTTAGATTCAGTTACCTTAAGGAGATAAAGGGGATACATATAGGAATGGAAGAAGTTTCGTTTTTAAATATGATACATAACAATACAGCCCCCTGTGCATACCTCTTTCCTTATTCTTTCTTTGAATTTCTTTCCTAATATAGTTCATGTAATTTTCTATGATAGCCTCTTTCATCTTTGAACATTTTTGATATATGAGACAGTTTCATTAGGAGGCATTAACTCTTCCATTCTTTCTGAACAAAATCTTTCCATCCGTCCCAAGATCCTACATTGTATCATGAGCAGAGCATTGAGCTTTAGAGAAAACCTCTGCCTCGGTTCCACTCTCTTCATCTAGATTGATTGACACTTGCTATACACTTACTTTCAACAGGAGTATCATTTCCATAAGAAAGACCGCCTGAACTCTCTACGTTCCCTCTAACCTTTTTTCTTGCTCTTTCTCTTCACTTGCTCTCCTGCTCTTTCTCTAGAACCATGCACTTGTTCTCCAGAGCACTTATGTCAGTGTGTTGCAACTCTACTATCCTTGCTTAATTACTTACTCATTTTTATCATTTTAATTGAAAATTTCATACATTATTACACCCACTCCCTTTTACCACCAATTGCTCATAGGCTGCTCTCATTCTCTTTCAGATTCATGGCAGTTCCAGCTTGATTTCTCCACGTGTTGTGTCCAACGTACTTGGTATCTTTAGCAATGGAGTCTTACCGTCAAGTGTGGGAGGCAACCAAGGGTGATGGCAACAGTCTGTGATGTTTTGGGAAGTTTAGTGGATTCCCCTGACCAATAACTTAAAGAGCAGTTTCCTGTGCCCAGGACTGGGGTTTTTGTTAGATAGTTTAAGTCTTGGGGAAGGAGCATTATCATCACATGTGGTGTAAATCCACTCAATACATGTATGTATGCATGCAGGTGTGTGTGTGTTGTATATTTTAATGTAAGCATATAAACTAAAGCATAATATATTTACCTATGGTTTTCCCAAACACCCTTGGTGTTATTTACCACTCCTCCCCCTATGTCCTTAATCTTCCTTCTAATATCCCAGTTAAAGCACATCCATGTTTCTCATTCGCCCTTATTAGCATCTGTGTCCTACTACGCCCAGTGTTTCTTCCTTTCTGTAACCTCAAGAACCTGTAATTCGCTTTGTCCTGCTCATATATTCTTTGCTGAATCCACTGGAAATATGGAGAAAGCCAAGCAATATATTCTGCCCAGGAGGCAGTCACACTTCAATGAAAAGGATAAACAGACAAAACCACAACAACAGTTTAACAAATCTGTAATACGGAGGGAAGCAATGGCACCCAGGCCTGGCTGCTTAGAGCATGGAGGAAGTGATTGATTTATGGTTTTCTTATCAAGATAGATGTAGCTGAAAATGGGATAATCCATAATGAAAATCAGGTTTTCTCAAGTTTTGCCTTCAATTTCAATTGTTAATTTCTTTTTTTTTAGTTTTCTTGAGAATTAATTTGCATTTAACACTAACACTCAAATTGTTTTTTCTTTTAAATTTGTCTGCTTTTTGCTTTGCCCTGGCTTCCTGCTGTGATAAATGCTGAGTTAGCATGCCTGTCTCACCCAGTCTCTTTTCCCATCTCCCAGGACAGATCTGTCACTATTTTTGGCTAGTCACCTAATCTCTGCAGCACATACAAGACGTTGCTAGTTGTTTGAGCTTGGAATGCATTTTTTTTTCTTTCCACAGGGTGGAAAGTGGAGTGGCGTGATGAGATCGGGCAGCACAGGTGGTGTCTTCTGTCTCAGAGGAAAAGACTTGTATGCCAGACCTGAGGCCAGTGTGGCGCCTGCAGCAGGAGACTGAACCTAGACCACATCCACAAACTGTCCGGACAACTACAGGTACTGTGCGAAGATACAATAGGTCAGAGACCGCTTAGGAGTTAGGTCAGGCCACATCAACTGTCGCCTCTTCACAAAAGTAGCCGGGCACCGACACAGCCTCACAAAGCACGTTACACCGAGAAGCGCTTTTCCAATCTGAAGAGAGTTAGTTAAAAAAAAAAACACACAAAAAAAACTCATCCCTTTAAGCTGCTTTCATATTTTAGAAACCAGATAGAAAAAGGTATTTTTCAATTAACTCCTGTCTGATGCAAATTTGTAAATGGAAAGGCTACATGAAAAGAATAATTTGTCAATCTTCAGCCGGAAACTTTAATTAAAAGCATCGCATTGCTAAAACGGAAACGTTTCCGCGGTGTAGGTTGTTGCGCATTAGATTAGATTTTAACCAACATTTCGGAGCACTTGTTAAGAATGTGTCAGAATGCTGCGGGGGGCACGGGGGCCTGGTTCTAACCAACTCTGTGGAATAACAGATATGATTCCTCACTGCAATCGATATAGGGCATGATGCGGACACTACTTGTCACTTATGTGTCACTTACATAAGGACTAATGTTTACACATTTAGCACTTGCTGTGTATGCACCTTGCCCTCTGCCAATTATTTTATGAGCATGACCTCATCATATCCTTAACACATCCCTTATAGACAGGCTTTATGTCACCACTTTCTAGACGAGGAAATCTTGGTTTACTGGGTTGTAATATCATCAGTTCCCTATTGAATAGCAAAGCGAACATGCTCCTCTTCCCCTACCCTGACAGTTCATCTAGCAGACAGGAGAACAAAAGGAATATCCCCATTGCAATTGTCACTATATGGCACCTGTTGCCACCTGGAGGTTAGGGGGAGGAGCGTGAGGGGGGATTTCTCTGAAGAAGAGGAGGAGGTCAGCAAGAACAGTCTGTTTCAGCCACTGTTCCTCTGCACCAGCCTGTCTCCCAGTGCAAGTGCATGGAACTGTTGTTACACCAGTGCTCTCAGCGGTGGGCCAATGCTAGAAGCCACAGAACTTCTGTACCTTCTGGAGGTACAATAAAGAAGCTGCTGTGACTGAGTTCATTCTGAATGTGTCAACATCCCCTCACTGAAGACACCATGATGGGCAAAACTTATCTGAAGCCATGAGCTTCTGGGGAATCAGTGAACATACCACAGATGGTTAGAAACACACCAGTGTGGCCTCGATATACTCTAGGAAGGCTTCTCCCCTGACACAATCTTAGAATAGCAGACTTGTGGGTTCTGAGAGTGAGAAGAAACTCCAAAAGCTCTCCAGCCCATTCTTTCTTCCCCTTGGGACAAACCATCACTACATCATCTCTGACAAAAGGCTAAGTACTCCCCAAGTGCTTTGCTGTATGGATGGGAGACCTCCTGCTTCCTTTTAATTGCAGCTCCTGGGCCTCTGTTTCTATTCCCCAAAGGCACAGAGAAATCTGCTTCCTTTAATTCCTCTTGTCAACAAAATTTTCTGTACTCTTACTATGTAACAGCAGATACAACAGGGTAGAAACAAAACAAAACAAAGCATGTAGCCAGATAAACATGCCTCAAAGTCCTGATTCCTGAATCAGAACCCCTGCCTCTCAGAGAATGGAGGAATACTCAGTGAGGAGAAGGGTGGGGCAGGGGAAGGGTAGAGAGGGAGGGAGGAGGGAGGGGGGGACAGAAAGGTATGGGGAGGTGGGAAAAGGGGAGGGGGCAGAGAAGGGAAGGCTTGGGATCAGGTTTTAAAGTGACTAAATAAATGCATAAAACACTGTTTTTAGAAAGATGTATACAGAAGCCAGTTTTAAGGTTCAACCTCTGGCCCAAACAAATTTCATCATGAAAGCAATTATTAATTATTTTTTGGACAGAAAAACTGGTCTAGTCCATCAAATGAAATAAAAAAAATCAACAAATCCATTCTGTTTTGAGCTGATAGATATACAGAGTAGCTCCTCGTTATAGAAGAGATGCAGTAACTACAGCGATCCTGGAGTGAGAGCATCTTCATGAAGGTGAAGCAATCAGAGACTATTAGAAATATGGGATTTGCTTATTTCTCCCCAGTACTTAGCAAAATAGAAAGATGGAAACTCTGAGATACCATTTGAACCAGCTCATCACAAAGCCTGAGAAAGGCAGCATCCTGGGCCTCTCGGTAACATGATACATTGAGAATATGAGAGGGCTCTGGTAGAGTTTCCTACCAGGGTTGTTCACCAAACTGACCATAAACAATCAGGTAAACAGATTAAGGGACATTCTGGAAAACAACTGACCTGTGTTCATATATGCCAAGGTAAAAAAAGACCAAGAAAGACATAGAACAGTTCTTGATTAGAGGACGCCTAAAGAGTCATGGTAACTGAATTCTGTGCAGAAGCCTATGCTGCATCTCGGGCTGAGAAATGAAAAGAGCTTAAAGAGACATTCATAGACAGGTTGGAAAAGTGAATATTGCCTGTCAAAATTCCCTGCGAGTAATGGATATATATGTAAGAAAATAACGCTGTCCTTAGTAATCCATAGTGAAAACACACATTATGTCCTAGAGGTAAACATCTGTGTATTCATTCATTCCGTCAACAGTCATTCAAAAGAAAAATATGACTCAAATGGAGTAAAATGAGTCAATGGTGCTGAATAAGGAGGAGATGTCTATATATTAGCTTTACAATTTTCTACAGATGAAATCATGCAGAAATACTGAAAATAGAAACCTTACAAATCAAGGTTATCTGGAGCAGGGGAGCAGAATTAAATCCAGAGATTATGTCTATCTGGGTAGAGAGCTATGGTAGGGGTAGCCGGCAATCTGACAATCCCATGGATCTGGGTGTGGATGTCAGGGGGGTTGTTCTGACTGTTATGTAAGGATTGTGGCTTCCTGGAGCAGATGGATAGAAACTGAGAGGTTCGGGGTGATTCAGGGAACTCCAGGGGATGTGGAATTGGCAGGGTATTTTGGCTACCAGAGTGTGGGAGGCAAAGGAAGAGGGTGCTCTTTGAGCAAGTAGGTGGATGTCACATTTGAGTTGAAATAGCAAGCCTAGTGGATTCCTGTGGACCTGGGACAGCTTGGTGCTGCCTGTCCCAGGTGGGGGTGACCAGACTGGAATGTACTGCGCCACGCTGTGAGTGCAGTCTGAACCTTAGACACTGAACATCTTTATTTTTCTCTCCTCCCGGCTGCTTTTTCATTTATCTAACTAGTTATTGAGCCTTGCTAATTAGTCTAATTTCCTTCTCTGTACCATACAAATCCAGGACCTCTTTGGAATTCACGGTATTACTATTTTATTAATATTTTGGGATTACCTCTCCCAAGATTTCTAACTTCTTTAAATCTTCATTTTCTCTTTGATGCCCCACATCCATCTCATCCTGGGAAGGATATGGCTGAAATGTAAATACAGATACGTTACCTTTACATTAGAAATACCCCTGATTAAACCCATCTTGCCTTAGAAAGTTTTCTGTTGCTGTTAGTTTAAAAGTATGGCCTAATAGATATTTATTATTAGGCTTATAATTATTACAGTGCTAATACCCAACTCAATATCATAACAAAAAAAGATACAGACACCTGTTGTATTTTAGAATAAGCCTTGTTTTACCTAGTGCTGGGCAGATATTAACTGCCTAAACTATCTTCCAATGTCTCTCGTCCTCTGTCCCATGCCATCTGTTCTAAAATATCCTATCTGGGCTACCTCCCATTCATAATCCCAAAATACTAGCTAGTGTTGTTTTCCAGGGCCATTTCTTTTCTGTGGAACTTCAGAATTCCTCTCCTGGGCCCGTGTGGTTCTTTCCTGTCCCATGGCAATCTCCTCCTTCCTCCTTTCCCATTGTCTGTCTGCTTCTTCTTCCAAGATCCTCTCTGTCCCCAAATCCTACAAACCTTCACCGCGCCTACCTCCCTCCGGCCCTGGCCAGGCATTGGCTTTCTTTATTAGTCAAACAGGGAGGCAGGGTTAAATGTCAATCCTTGGGGTACATGACAGTCTGCCGTAAGAATCTCAAGCGGTAAGCAATTGACAAACACAAAGCACCAGAACATACTCTGGTAGCCTTTCTGATTCTAACAGTATTGAGCCCACCTTACCTTATTTTGACATGCACAGACATCAACCATGTGACTCCACATTTTGTTCCATTAAAGTTAAAAGTAACAGTTGTCTATGGGTATAAGCATACATAATGACCATGTCAATTAAGTTAGAGAAAAGTAGTAAGTGCCCTGCCCCCAGGGCATATGCCTTCTTTGGGCATGGATTTTTTGATTGGGCTTGAAATACAGAATTGTGCTTGAAATATCTCCTGTGGTACAGGCCTTGATCACAGGGCAGTTGGTTGCTGCCATCACCTTTTTGTCATTATTGTAGTAGTGAGCACCCCTTTCTTGTCAGGTTGGTATTTTAGTTCATGCTGTTTGCAAGCAGGCAAAATGTCCCCCCCCCCATCATCTCCCTCCCCAGCAGCCTGTATATTAGATGTTAGCATTATAAAAGCTAGCCAGCAGGGAGGAGCCTTCCATTTGAGTTCTAGCTTGGTTTCTGCTGAGGTGTTCAGTCTTCAGCAATATGGTCTTATTCTTCCCAAAGAATGAACAAGTTTTCCATGCATGACCCTTAAATGACACACCTGTATGTATAAAGTAGCATTTTATTAGCGCCTTTAAATTTTTGTGGAAAAAAACTGGAAAACAAGCAATCCAATTAAAAATGGGCTGTAGATCAGAACAACTTCTCAAGAGGAGAAACACAAATGGCTAGTAATGTTATTTAAAGTACTCAAACACTATTAACTATTAGAGGAAACACAAATTAAAACAGCTTTGAGATTCCATCTCACTCTAATAAGACTAGCTATCATCTAGAAATCAAATGGCAACTAATGTTGGTGAGGATGTAGAGGAAAGGGAACACTTGTCTAGAAAAGCAGGAGGATAGTTTTCTAGTTCAACAGAGGATAATCTGATGTTTGCTGGGTTGACACTGGAACACTTGAGACAAGAGTCAATTCCCCCATGGGACACACACCTCAATGCACGGAGATATGAAATAAATAAGAAAACAAGGAGATGAACAGGCGATTTGGAAAGAGCATTGAGTTTTATATAGGGAATTAAGAGTAATGACATGAACTGTAATAAGGAATAAGGGAAAGTACAGGGGATGAGAAAGTCAGAGAGTAAGTCCTTAGTTTCAGGATGTGAACTAAGACTAAAGAGCAGAGCACATGGGACTAGCAAGACGTCTCTTCCTGACAGGTGTAAAGGATACTGAATGACCCAAGCTTGTGTGGATCTGGGAACCTAATGTAGATGGAACATATTGAGTAAGGCACAATGAAGAATGAGCTTGAGATGAAGCCAGGGACTAGGTTAGCCACTGCTTGGAGCAAGGACTAAGTTTCACAAGAACCGATGGCTTAGTCACCACATCTCTTAATAAGAGAACCTCCTGGAGGAACTTTGGAGATGGCTCAATGGGTAAGTACTTGTTGATCAAATATGGAGATACGAGTGTGGATTCCAAGTACCCATGTAAAATAAAAGGCTAGGCATGGTGGTGATCGCATCTGTAAACTCAGTGCTGGGGTGAGGCAAAGATAAAGGTATCTCTATCCTCCACCTCTAGTTTATACACTTGAACACACACACACACACACACACACACACACACACACACACACACACGAGGGATGATTCTGGTCTCAGGTTGGGAAACTAATTACAGATTATATTTGAAATGCAATATTACTATGACTAAGGTAATAATAGAAATATAACTAATAAGTCTCAATGAAAACATATCTAGTAGTGTCTAATGTTTCGTCATTGCTTTGTTTGCTTGGGAGATGTGCACTTTATTTCAAAATATTATAATGTAATATTAAAACTTAGAGTAGAGTAAATTTACTTTGAACCGAAATATCAGTTACAGAATAGGCCAAGAAAAGATGAACATTTAGGGTTCTGTTCTGTTGCTGTGATAAAATACTATGGCCAAAAGCAACGTATAGAATGAAATCCTGATCTTGGCTTATGGTTCCAGAGGGATAGGAGTCCATTATGGTGGGAGACATGGTAGCAAGTGGCAGGCATGGCAGCAGGGACACAAAGCTGAGACATCACATCTTCCATCAAAAATATGAGGAGGCAGGGGTTGGGGGAAGGGGAAACTGGAAGTAGGAGGAGTTTATAAATTCTTCAAACACACCCCAGTGATGTACCTCCTTTAACAAGGCTTCACCTCCCCCAATGAGGCGACCAAGTGGGGACTAACTGTTTAAATGCCTGAACCTGTGTGAGACATTTCGCATTTAAACCACCACAGGTTGTTTCTGCATCTTGTCTACTATGAAAAATATCACTCAAAATGTCTGTGTTCAAGTTTCTATGCTGACTTATAGTTTTGCTCATGGATGCATGCTTGGCATTGGGTGCATCAGACTACATGTAGAAACCACATGTTTGCTGTCTCCGAGAGACTGATATACAAGGCACTGAAGGGTGTGCAACCATTTCATGTTGCCAGTTGCACAAGACTCCTTGGATCACAACATCCTCAAAAACACTTGCCTTGCTGTTTTCTGTGTTGTACTAAAACCATCAGCACAGTGTGAAATGGAAGGTCATCACCGTTTTTAATGTGCATTTCCTTTCGTGTTCTTATTGGCCAGTTCTATATCTTTTCCTGATAAAGGGCCAGTCCTCTGTCCATTCTTATCAGTTGAGTTTGCCTTTTTACTGTTAAGTTTTAAGGGCTTATACCATATTCTGGATATTAAACCCTTAGACAAATCCACCAAGAGGGAAAGCCGAAAAAAAGTTTCCAAGGCATGGAGGCGGGCAATTTATTGATGATAAAGGAGGGTTTTATGGATGATAAAAATGTTTTGAAGCTGAAGAGAGCAGATGGTTGCACACGATTGTGGACAGGCGGAGTACTATTGCATTGTGCAACTAAAAAAATCTTAATTGTATGCTTTGTGCACTGTATCTCACTAAAAGATCATGAAGAATGAAAATAAAAAATTCTCAAAGACATTTATATACGTTGAAATTTCTGGTATTATGATACCATTTCTTTTTACTTTTGTCTTGTTTTGTTTAATTATCACCCAGACAGGAAAGTTTGGCTCCCTCTTATAACATGGACAAGTTCTGTACTTAGCAACCATGGGCATACTAACCTTTCTTTCTAGGCAAAGTTTGTCATTCTCTAGGAGTTAGAGAGCAGTTCCTGAGCAGCTTCTCTGGCTACTGAGTCTCTACACTCTTCTGAATTTCATGGACTTACTTAAACTCTGCATAACCTTTAGTAAACAGAATGACTGGTGCTAGCTAGTGAAACAGGAAACCTCAGTTTTAACATGAATCAAAATACTTACTCCCTTTCTTTAGGTAATAGGTATGTCAAGAAATAAATCGATAACGAGATTGAAGGTTGAAAGGATGATAAGACCAGTATAAGGGGCTGAAAATTACTATTTTTTTAATGTGTTGAGATTTTGCCTGCATGTATCCCTGTGTACCACTTGTATGTTTGATCCTCCACAAAGGCCAAAAGAATCTGTTGACTCCCCTAAAACTGGAGTTCACTGACAGCTGTAAGCCACCATATGGTGCTGGAAATCAAACTTGGGCCTCTGAAAGAGCAGACAGTGCTCTTCAACCCGAAGCCATCTCTCCAGCCCGTATAAGCTGCTAACTATAATAATCAAGTGATAGGTATATTGTTATTAACTGAAAAAAATATCACAACTTCATGTTTTACACTTCACGATAAATTTTGAGGAAAACTATGATTTCTGTCACAATCTTCCTGACACTACATAGCTATATCATCTGAGAAATGTAGATCAGAATGTGTCATGATAGGGGAAAAGAGGATTGAAAGATAAACACCAACTGCTAACTACCTTGGCTTAGGACCATTGAACATTGTATCCATGTACTACCCATTATCTGCCCTGGGGATACAGATCGACTTAGGCAGAGGCAAAAGCACAGGCGAACTCTGGGTTTCTTGCTGAATATTAACTTATTTTTCCTCAGTGTCCCAACTGATATTGTTATGTGGGAAGAAAGTGTTGGAAAACTTCTTTTCAAATTGCAGAGATAAAATAAACTTTGGTTCTGGATCATCTTTGTACTGATACTGTTTTTGGATGCCCCGATTCCCTTTCCCATTCAGAGGCATGTCACCTAAACTAGATTCCATGGCATCTAAGACACCCTAAGGTATGGCAGCTCCTGCCCTTGCATTCTCATTTCTACAGCATTCTTCATTCTGAGGAAGTGAGTGCAGAGCAAGGCCATCCTTCTCCTACTTGCTTGCTTCATATATCCCAAAATAGATCCTATGTTCTTAAAAAAAATCCATGAGATTCAATTCTGGCTTAATGTTCTTGGACAAGCAATTCAGCCTTATTGAACTTTAATGTCTTACATGATATGTATGTAAAATATGTGGATGTCAGAGTTTATGACATAAAAATTTAACAAAGATTAGTTGGTTATAAAGGAGCTTAGCCTAATTAGATAGGATGAACCAGACTGGACAGTAATGTTTAAAGATGTAATGCCAGGCCATTAAATATTAGACTAAGGAATATGTGTTTGACCCAGTTCACATTAATGAGTCACTCATTCTAAGTTCTTTAGCATTACAGGATATTATTACTATGTGTGAAATGGATTATACTGGTATCTATAAGTGGGATGTAGCTAATACTGTGTTACTTTTCCTGAGGACATGTGAACTAATGTCTGTTTACCCCAGATAGCTTACCAACAACAGATCAAAGAAATTATTCCATATAAGCCCAACTTGGTGAACCATTGAATTTATTTGGCTTGCTTTCAGGAACATAGATAAGGTTTTGCTTACTTTGGTGTGACTCAAAGACAGCTGCATGACAAAAATCCATACCTAATGTAGGTAATGGCCTCATAGAAACTGTCTCATGGACTTCTGCATTCTGGTAACTTCTTATATCATCTGTGTTCTATGTCATATGTGTTCTAGCACTTTCCAAGACCATGAGCTGAAGAAAGGCAGGACAGAGTGATGGCTGGGATGCCAGGTAAGGAGCCTATGACCCATTCCTTCTACTAAGGAGCATTGATAGATGTCTAAATGTAATCCTAGTATCAATGAATTATTTTGCTTGTGTTATTGATGTGACTACAGAACAAAGATTATTTCCACTAAAGTTAAGGCCACAACCCAGAGGGCATCACTTTACTCCAACATTGGACTAGTTATCCCATCCCTCTCTTCTGTAGTGACATTCCCTGAGCCTTTCAAAGGGTGATAAGTTCATGATCACTTGTGAAGATCGGGCTTCCATTCTTTGGCAACAGTCATTTATTTTTGGCTGTCAAACTAGCTATAAGTCTCTGCCAATGAGTACCACCTATTTGTTGTAAGGTGTTTCCCTCCTAAGCAAGGCCTGACAAAAGCAGTGATCTATGGGTAGAAACACAAATGTTTAAAAGAAATTTGACGGGTCAAACGATAACATCACATTCCTGGTGAGTCTCTAGGAACGGCTAGTACTTCTCAGCCTAGCTTAGGACAAGGGGGAATTGGAGCCATGCTCTCATTTGCTATGCCCATTGCTGCAACTCTCTCTAGAGGCCGACAGGCTGGCCTACTGTTTGCTGAGCAGTCACATTTGGCTGCTGAGAGAAAGTCCTGGTCATAAAAACAATTTCTACTGCAGTATACTTTCTTGAAGGAGAGAAATGTCCACTGTCTAATCTCTGGAGTGAACAACTATTAATCCTCAAGAGAAAGTTAATATTTTTCAATTATACCATTCTGTACCTATGTGTATCCATAGCTGCCCTTTGCTCCCCATTGCTTTTGTAGGTTGTAATGAATTGAAGGCACACCTAAGTGCAGCACACATCAGAACCCTTATGCATTCTGAACGCCACGGAGGGGCTAACATATATACAACTCATTGTCTAGCCACAGCAGCCCTGCATGACAATTATGTGAGCTTTGGCTGCCTCATTAAGGAGCTGAGTGGGGAGGTTCCTGCTCTTACAAGATCTCCTTCCTCCGTAGCTGTAGGTGCAGTGGAAACCACCCACACATCCTCCATCCCTTCTCCGAACCTGCACCCAGGCTTCACACCCTTCCAGACACTCACTAGAAAAGTGTTTGACCTCATCATCTCTTCTTTTTTTTTTCCTGCTAGCAAATTCAGACTCAACAAAAATCTAGCCACTTTTGCCATTGATTGATCCTGACAGTCTGTCTCTTAAGCTGTTTCTCTTCTCCCTTTCTCAATTGCTTTAGCATTTTACAAACCTGATTTACATGGCATTTGAAGTCACTCTTATCTGCCAAAGCACCCTCTAGTCCCTAAGGATTACACTCTACCATAGGGCTCAGCAAAGCCACTGAAGGCCCCTTAGCCTTGGACTCTGCTAGACTAACTACTTTTGCCCCCTTTTATTGAAAATAGATTTTTCCTGATTATAGTCTTCCATCCCTCTACTCCTCCGAATTCCTCCCCACTTCCTCTCTTATCCTGATCTACCCCATTCCCTTTCTGTCTCTCATTAGGAAACAAACAGACTTCTAAGAGATAATCGCAAAATACATTAAAATAAACTAAAAATTAACACATCGGAATAAGATAAAACAGATAGAAGGAAAATAGCCCAAGAAAGAAAAAGCACCCAAGGTGTGGGGTGGGCTAGGAGGACAAGAAACATAGGGATGCAGAAACCCACTTGTTCACACACTCAAGAACCACATAAATACACTAAACTGGAAGTCACAATATGTGCTCAATGGCCTGATGGAGAGAGAAAGAAGGGAGGGAGTGGGGAAGCCATGACAATATTGTGAGATGAGTGAAATAATATGAAATATTCACAACAGATACATGATAATCAATTGATTGTACAAGCATGGGGAAAGAAGGAAAGGCAGTGTCCCAGGGAGACAGAGAGAAAAAAATATAAATAGAAACAGACAGAGTAAGAGAGTGACTGGTGGCAAGTTTGTCCTTTTTATCCCACGCCCCTGGTGTTGTTGGCAGGTGATGACATCAGAGGTTGCTAGGCAGACTTGGGGCAGTATGATAACAATGAAGAACCTACCACCAAAGATTCCACTGGGTTCATTTTATGTGGTCCATCTAGTGCTGGTCATATAGCCTACCCTTAAGAGTAGTTTGTTTCCCCAGTGAGACTCCCTTCCAGAAAACTAAATTTTCATTTGCAAGAAGCCACCAATTAGAGATAACTTATGTGTTATAGCTTATGTGTCCACTTCTCCTTTCAATCCTAGGACACCCATCTAGGTCACACCCATGCGATGCATGCTGTGTCCGTCTCTGTCAGTTCATATACATGCTGATACTATTGATTTAGAGGGCCTTATTTCCTTGGTGTACTCCATCCCTGCTGGCAGTTATATTCTTTTCTCCTCTTTCACAGAGTTCCCTGAGCCCTAAGGAGATGGATTTGATGGAGAAATCCCATTCAGGGTTGAGATTTTCAAAGTCTCGAACTCTCTGTATAATGTCAGCCTCTACATTTGTTCCAATCTATTATAGGCAGAAGCTTCTCTGATAATGGCTGAGCAAGACGTTGATCTGTAGTACAATGTCATTAGGAGTCATTTTATTTCTATATTCTTTTAATAAAACTGTAGAACACGGTTTTACACTAGGTCCCTAGACTATCTAGTCCCAGCCTCTTGGTCACCTAAGCAGTGTTGAGTATGGGTTCCATCTTGTGGAATGGGTCTCAAGGCAGTTTTATTTGGCCCAGTAGGTTGAACATCAAATGCTGTCTATCATGCTGAGCAATGTCTACCATCCTCTCATCAATCTCAGTCCTTCCCTCTATTCCTTCTAGTCTTTGAAATTCCTGGAGCTCTCAGCTGGAGATGACCTTTACCTAACAGTCATACGAGCTAGGTCATCAGGAACTGTTTTCTCTTACGTTGTCTCATGTTGTGTGGCTTTTGTCTCAAGAAGTGACAAGTAGTATTCAGTTTCTCGCCTTCTAGGGTATTCAAAGTGATCTCATGCAACCCTATATTTCCATAGTCTCAGGAGCCAGGCTGAGTGAGAGGGTCTTCCTTTTCCTCCTTTAAAATAATTTCCAGTTCAAGAAGTTTGGAAGGAGAATACTCAGTGGTTTGTTGCATTGAGGCATTACTAAAGCCCCAGAAACACCCTTTATCTTCTGGACCCAAAGAGGATTAACTTCTGTTATTTCTGTTTCACCCTCTTCTGCTACATTATTGTGGCCTTTCTCATAGGTTTCAAGTGTTTATATAATGAGAGGGGATCTTTAACACATATATAATTAGTACTTTTTCTTCTCGCTCCCAAGTCATAAGGACTTACAAGCTGGCATCTCATCCTCTCTTTTATCAGAAAATAACATGGATGTTGCTTTCTGCATGTCTCTTTCCCATGGCAAAGTTTTATTCCAACTTTATACAAGCAAGTTCAACCTATACAGTGCTCTTCAGTTACATGTCTTACAACCACTCTAGTAGCTTGACCAATATACATAAATGTTAGGTGTTACAATGTATTTGCTAGTCCTTCAACCATTCTCAATGTGTCCTTGTACTCAAGCAGAAGACATTTTCATCAAGGAGATTGGCATTCTATACCACATGGACTAAAAGGTTCACCCTTTTTGTCCCTAGCCTTTCCCATAAATATCCTACCTTCAGATGGTTCAACCCACAGAAAATATGGTTCTGTCAGGTTTTTCCACATCAATACTCTTCCCTCAGTAATTCAGTCTAATCTGTGTATCTTACTACTCATGGCAAGAGCTACACAACACACTTTCTAAATTTAGCTTTGTTTGTGTTTATCTTTATGTTTGGTGTCTATTTGGTGTTACTTTTCCTGGGAAGATAGTAACAGACAGCTATTCATTACACACAGAGTACCAATGACAGACCACAGAAACACTTCCATGCAATACCAATTTGATGAATGAATAACTTTGATTGGTTTGCTAGATTACTTGCAGGACTGTGGATGACACCTAAACCACTGCATTACCAAGAAGCTCTACTCCATCACAAATGATAACTTCATAGGACCTGCTTTATGAAGCCCTGCCTAGTTCCTCTTTGTTCTAGTAGTGTAATGAGAAGCATGTAAATTTAGTTTCTTAAAAAACAATAAACAAAGAAACCACACACAAAGATGTTATGAGAATGTGTTTTTATTTTTTAATGCCAGGTGTGGGGATATTAGACTATGACACAACAGATGATGATGATTTACCTCTTGCTTTAGCACTGATGTAGTTTTACCATCTGTAGATAGTTTCTACCAGTATCTGACATTTGGAAAGCTGGGGACTTTTCAGAGGATATATGAATGCTAACATTCTGAGAGGCCAGATTGCTGTTGTTGGTTGGTTGCTGTTGGTCAAGTAGTTGTGCACAAAGAAACAAGAGGAAGAAATTACATATCCTACCAGAGAAGATAAACCTTTCCCCAAGAAACTCACACCCCTAATCAGCAGGAAGTAGTCTCTAACAATAACTTTTCTCCCTATTCCCTCTATTCTTTTCTCTCTCCTAGCTAGTGTAGGAGAGTTAAAAAAGGTGGAGAAGGGTGGAAGAAAGTAAGGAATCCACATGTAGCAAATGCTGACTACAAGTGACACCCAACATGGGGCTAGGCAGGCTGGGAAATATGACTTCAAATGTCACCGAGGAAATGGCAGATAAAGGAATGGATATTCTTTCTCAAGACACCAGAAAAAAAATTGTTTTGTCTTCTTCTGCTGAGTTATTCCCCAACTTTGATCCCAGAGGGGATTTTCTGGGGGTTCTGTTTTTATTTTTCTTTTTTCTTTTTCTGTATTCTGTCTCAAAAATGTTGGGAAAATGGCTGAACAATTGAAAAATTGCAGAGGGAAATAGAGGGACCTGAGAAACAAAGAATGACTGAAATGGGAAAACGAAAGTGTTCACTCTGCTCTCTCTTTTCTGAAAGGGTTGCAAAGTTGGCTGTGCAACTGGAAAATATTTGGCTGGATGTTGAAGCACCTGGGAAGCAAGAAGATCTGGAAAATGGAGAAATAAAAGGCTTAGATCCAATGACTTAGCAAGAGAGTGGGAGTTTTCCCCAGGAGGAAAGAGGGAATAAGACTGGAATGGAAAACAGATTGCAGTCTCACTTGGTGCTGCACACTTTCAGTTTCCAGTATCCTCAGCTCCTGGGTCGGATAATGAGCCAAGTAGGCAGCTGGTAGGAGTAGGAAGTCTTGCTGAATGGTAGGGTCATAAAAATTGATGAAACAACTCATTTTGAAAGAAAGGGTTAATTTTGATCCAACTGTACTTCTCCTGCCAGAGTGGGAGAAGGGCTGGCCTAAGATTATAAAATCCTTACCATCAGCTTTCCCAGTAGTTATACAGCATATGCCTGCTAACAGGGTAGAACAAGGTTAGGGCATGATAGGATGGCTTTTTACAGAAATAATATATTGAAGGCATTTTAAAGAAGCTGAAGGCATTTTAAAGAGGCTATGATTTCTTATGAAATGCATTCACTTTATGTAAAACAAATTCTAAATATCTGGGCTACTAAAAATAGAACTATTCCCTAGTATTGGAAGGGATTGTTGACAACTAGAGACTGGTCATGCTTATAATGATTAATGTGGTTGAAGGAAGAAACCATAGATATTAAACAGTGAAATATAATAAGGGGAAATAATATCATAAAAGGTCAGCTGCCGAGTGAAGGGAAGTACTCTGATATACAAGAACAGATTCAATTTGACAATGCCACTATAGAACAATGTTGCTTAGTGGCTTTAAGATCTTAGAGCCAAAGTTGAGGAGCCCAGTAAAAAGTCCACCTCAATTACAAAGATTATACAAAACTCTGGAGAAACCTTCACTGATTTCTTACAAAAATTAGTCTTAGCTATGAACAATGCTGTATAAGACTCTGATGCAAGACAGGTGTTAACAGAGACCTTGGCATATGAAAATGAAAATAGTGAATATAAAAGTTATTAGACCATTAGCACTTATGAATGAATGGATAAGGTAAGTGACCAATATTGGTTCTCACATGTACCAAACTAATATCATAGGTTAGACTACAGCTAGAAGTCTCTGTTATCAAAATGCCTAGTGATTCAATTGCAAGAAATGTCATTATTTGCAAAGAAACTGTGACTAAGCCACTAAAGGGCTCAGATCTCATAATTCCTGGTGAGTTAACTATAAGAAACACAGTAGTTTGTGCCAGAAAAGTGAACAAGCCATTTCTAGCAGCAGTGGATTTTCTGAATATAAACCAGAAAGAAAGCCTAGATTTCCAAGGGTAGAGGAGTTATGTGGCAAGGCCTACCATTGTACCAATGAGTGTATGTCCAAGAGAGATAGCCAAGACAATTTCTTGCCATCAGGAAATGACTTTGAGGGCCAGGCTTGAGGCTCCACATCAAAAAGTCCATTCTTTTCAGAGAAGATTAGCCAAGAGCCACAAGGTTATAAAAAAAAAGTTGTGGAATCAAATCTACCTATATACTATAAGGATGTG
>NC_140484.1:74533866-74606366 GCF_964271855.1 Acomys minous | reverse complement strand
ATAAAATGAGTGGATGAATTCTTGGGCTTGAAGATCCTCCTTGTTAGACTTTTGGCTCCAAATCATTCTGCCTGTTAAGGAACTAGTACCTCAAATAATAAGATGTCAGGACTAGAAGAAACTTAGGTTATTGATAAGCTGACGATTCTATAGACTGGCCACCAAGAACACTTCTTTATGGATCTATACGCATAGAGGCAGAAGGAGCATGTGCAGCCTAAATATTAGATTCGATATAATGGAAAAATTTCAGAGCTTTCCAGAGGAATTATGTATAACTTGGAACCTGCAGAATTCTTGCAGCTTATATACTTCCAAAGAGGAGTGAAGAGATGGGAGATTCTGAGGCGGTCTGTCCTCTCATTGGAAAGCTTTTTTCTTTTTATGTATGTGCATGTTGTGTGTGTATTGGATGTGAATTTGTTAGTATAGATGTGTGCACATATGCACATAGATGCATGTAGTGTGTGTGTGTGTGTGTGTGTGTGTGTGTGTGTGTGTGTGTGTGTTTGTGTATGAAGGCTAGAAGTAGAAGTTGGGTGCCTTTTCTGGCTTGTTCTCCACCTTCATTTTTTGACACAAGTTTTCTCACTGTATCTGAATTTCATTAATTTGGCTAGACTGGCTAGCCAAAGACCATCAGGAATCCTCCTGTTTTTATTCACTTTCCCTTTCTGTAAGGTTAAAGGCATGGACCACCTTGCCCAGTATTTGTCTTGATTCTGGGGGCCCAAACTCAAGTTCTCATGCTTGTCATGTCCACCACGTCCTTCTTCAGCTCCTGACATCTTCTACAGCATTGCCAAATGCACTTACAGGTGACCTTTCCTGGTCACCTCCCCCAATGAAAAAAGCCCTATAGTCTAGGGCAGCTTAGTGATCTCAGCTGTAACAATCTGTTGCACTGTACATTATGTGCTTTCGGGCCCTTAAAAGGGATGCTATGCTCTCTAAGTGCCGGCTCACTTGTCTTTCAATTGTAACACCCAAAACTGGCTTCACAAAATGGCCAATTTCCCAGAGGATAGAAGGTAAAACCATCCTTGGTTCAGAACCACTGACTTAGAACCATCCTAGCAGGATGTGGGCATCAGTGGAGTGTACAGCTATTGATTTTGTTTATGATCCATTTTCTTTTCTTGTCAAAGTAAAACAGCACAAACCAAAATGAAATCTACTAGTTATTTTCCTTTTGGAATAGTTTTCTCCATTCTCCCAGAACAGGGAGACCTGGTAAGCCTTTTCTGAACACAAAGGGACAGAGTCCCTCTGACTATGTACTTCCAAAGAAACCAGCAATTCTCTGGAGATTCCAGTAGCTATCTTGTTGGAGTTTGTCTAAAATAGGACAAATGTAAAGGAAAATAGGGCAACATTGAGATTTCTGAAATACTTTCTGAGTCCATGGATTAAGTTAGTCTCAAAGTCAAGTTATCTGAAAAAAGTCTTTGTGGTTTTTTATTTAACAATACAAAGCATATCCTTTCTGGTACTTGGTTTTAGCTGTGTCTGTACCAGTTACAGAAAACGTTTGTTGGTTTTTTTAAATCATTTTTTTCAATTTCCAACTGCTCTTCAGAATAAATGAAAGGTGGATTTTCTCTTTTTCTTATAATCCAACCTTGCTGGTTTTCAAGCTATTGAAACAGATACTTTTGCTGAGGTCTGAGTTCTTCAGCCTCTGGACTTGCTCATCCAGTCTTCATTTCCCATGGGAAAAAAAGATCTTTGCTAAGCATAGCACTATTCAGACCTCTATTCTGTTAATAGTCTCTGACAGCTCTGATTGCCTACAGGATATACACATGCTGGAGTCAGGCATGCAAGATGTTAACAATCTGGCCTCAGACAACACCTGAACCAAGGGTGTTTGTAAGTATTTCCTGTGGGTCCGCAGAATAGCATAGAAACTATGCCCACTGCCCAGGACTGGGTGCAGTGTGAGCATGGAGTGACTCTTTACTGAGTACACAAACAAAACAGAAGACTCCCATGTCTGCGAGAAGGAAACATCTTTTTGGCTAGGTGCTTTTCTGAACTTGTTTCTCCCAGTGAGAAAATGATTACAAGTAAATTGGGTGATAATCATACAAGTTCTGCCTCCAAGGAGCTGAAGGTGAACTCCCATTACTGTCTTCCTCCAGAAAAAGCCATGACATTCCAGCCTCAGACACAAAAAGCCAGAAGGATCTAGAAAAGCCCTTACCAGTCTGTTATTTCTATTCCCCAAGAATCATATACAAATCTCATTTGAAGACCTTTCTTATCACTGGACACCACTTTTGAGGAGTGTCTAGGGCCTTACATGCACCATTTCCAATGCAAACATATTTAACTTAGTAGTGTTTGTAGCCAGCATTTAGGTTAGACCACCACTTGACTGAGGTGAATTGTAATGCTGGAAAAACAAAAATTAAAGGCTTATAGAGTTTACTCTGAAAATAGTAAAAGACAATCTACTTTGGGATTTTATTTTATCATTTCTGGCTCACTAACAAACACTTTGAAAAACTACCAGACCTAGGTTCAATTCCTAATTTATGAACTTCTCAGCTGTGTCACAGCCATAACAGTGATTGTAGCAATGGTGATGGTAGCAGCTGCTCTAGACAGTGGCTACAGTAGCAGCAGTAGCAAAAGTGAGAGTCATTATGACATCAGCAACTCTAGAAGCAGCAGAAGTGACACTCACAGCAGGACATATCAATTACAAGGCCTTTTACATACATTTTCCTTTACCGCAATGGCACCAATGCAAATCATAACCTCTAAAATATGGACTGTGTACAGTATGTGTTCTTAGAAAAAGAATGTTTTAATGAACTGGGTATTATTATTATTAACATTTAATAAATGTGAGCATTGAAAATCAGCTGATTTAAATGAGAAAAACTCATAATGCCTAGATTTTGTGCTCTTTGTAATTATATGTTAAAAACAATAAACATTTGTAAAATATCCAGGACATAATCTGAGATGTTTGGTTTGTTTTTTTTTTAAAGAAAGATCTAAAGACTGAGTTTTAATGAGTCCCAAACTAGAGGGACCAGTTTGAGGTAGAGACAGAGCTTGGTGGTAGCTCAGCTTTCTGAATGTTCATCATAACTTCCTGGTTTCTGGGAGATGACCAGGAGTACCAAAGCAGAGCAATTTTCATCCCTGGTAGTTCTTCTCAGCGCTCTGTCTTAGGAAGGAATCAATTCCTTCTTTCTGTGAGTCCATAGCACATTAAAAGCTATGTATTTTATGCACTAAAAAACCAGTAAATATGAGAACTATGTTTTATGGTGTAGAAATGCTTTCATTTATGTATCCTTTATGTATTATGTATCATTTATGTATTTCTCAAAAGAGTGGTCACACTTTATTCTCCAGTTCTCAGATGAGAAGACAGAAGCATATTGGACATAATTCAATAATTCAAGGTTCAGTGACAAAATGACAGTGTTTGCTATTGAACTTGGAAATTCTATCTATCTATCTATCTATCTATCTATCTATCTATCTATCTACTATCTATCTACTTATGAGGCAGGACTTCACTATATAGACCTGGATAGTTGAGAACTTACAATGTAGACCAGACTGGGCTTGAAGTCACAGATATATGCTTGCTTCTGCCATTCGGGTGGTAGAATCAGATATATGCACCACCATACCCAGCCAGGGAATTCTATTTATAACAATGGATCTGGAACACGAATGAGGAAGGATCCTTTTAAGCACCTGATGGAAATTACAGACCATCTTCTTAGGGTCCCCCTCCTTTATTCTCTTTCCTCCTCCTCCCTTTGGTTTTCAGACCATTTAATCTTCATAAATAATCTATTTGCCATTCTACATCACTATATTCAAAATTCCCAGAAGAGAACATTAGATAAATCACTAGATAAATCCTCCAATTCTGCTAGTGGTGAGGGTCTCACTGTTCTTTGTGTTGAATAGAAAGATTTTTTGTACCTGACTGATCCCTGGTGTCTTTGCAGCACAAAGATACTGTCACAAAGTTTGAAGTACTGGTTTTTAAGGTAACAAGGAATTATTTAGAAATATATTCCAAGAATCAGTCAGAGACAAGATATCTCCATTCTGTTACCTTTCCCAGAGCTATATGGTCACCATAGAACTTTGGCACTTGTACTCAGCATTTGAAAAGTGAAACTACAGAGTGAGGGTTCATAGTCTTAGGGGAGGAATGGGTCAAAGACTTAGAAAATCAGGAAAGGCTAGAATGGCGACCACTGGGCCAAATGGTTCTAACAACAGGCACCTTGGGAAAATTACAAATCTGTTTTATTGACTTAGACTGTAAAACTACTTAGGTATACAAATAAACTACAAAGTAGAGCAATATGAGTAAAAGATAGTTTTATTTCTTCCTAACGGTGTCTCAGGAACACCTAGGTGGCAAGGAGTTTGAGAAGATAACTCCATCACTTTCAACACAAAGTTTCTGTTTATAAATTGAATCATTTCTTCCATTTACCCCTTTCCTCCCAGCAAGTGGAAAGAGATAGGTGCCAATGAGCTGAGTAGTAGTTATCTCATAGTCACATGAGCATATATAGCCGCAAGGGAATCTAGAAATTGTCTACCTGAAACTGCATTGTTAAAAAGACAGAATGGACAATGGGAAAATAGTAGTAACACTGCTACAAAGGAAAAGCAGAATTGCCTTGGGCTATAATTTCAGAGATAGAGTTTCAGAGTCTATTTATATGACCAAGAAGAACGGCTCAGAGGATGCCGAAAGCTAATGCAGCCTGGGTCAGGATCTTATCTGATAGTAACAGAAGATAGCATACAAGCACTGTACCTCCACTCAGCCTCAGTCCCACATTTACGGCTGTTCATTTGGATCTGTTTGTGGAGAACATTTATTGTTTTGTGATTTTCTTGATCTGCTCTGGAAGGCCTAGTTTTTCCTTCGGGGATTACTACAGAGTGTTGCTATTTTACCATTGTCCAGTCTGTCTTCTTAACAATGCAGTTTCATCTAAACAATTTCCAGATTCCCTTGCAGCTAGGCATGTTCCTGTGACTATAAGCTAACTACTACTCAGCTCATTGACACCTATCTCTTTACATTTCCTGCCATGTGATTTTTTTTTGGTCTGGCTTATCAGAGTCCTTCTCTTGTGTAGCCAGTGACTCCAAGATAAGCCTATAGTTGACACAGTCGGGACAGGGGATTTGGTGCTGAGAATTTGGATGGAATTTTTTTCATTATGCCAAAGTTGCTAAGAAGACAACGCAAGCTTCCAAGTCATTAGTGTCTATTTTTGCCGTGATAGGGAAGTTCCCATCTGAGACTAAATCAGAACTGAGAGCTGAAGAGAGATTGCAAATGACTTTCTTTAGAGCTCTTAGATCCAGCCATGCCAAAAGCCATTAATCCTGGGATTAGTTCGATGAACAATGAATCCCTGTTTTTGCCTTTTTGCAAGAATAGTTAACAACAGAGTGAGAACACTCCTAATCCATCACAGACTAAGGCTCTTCAGTTTTTTTTCACTTACACTGTTGTTCTCAAACTTGGTTGAACAGAGGAATATCTAGAGAGCTTTATAAAAATAGCTGACTCAGACAATTTAGATTAGCCTTACAGTCTCATCTTCATTCTATCAATTTCAGACCCCTTTTATCATTTGGGTGTGAAATACTCTCCCCTCAAAGAATCAGCCGTTGAAGTTTCCATCCCCAGATGGAGGATTCAGTCACTGAGAGGTGACTAGATTATGAGAGCTCTGACTGGATCAATCGATAATCCACTGCTGGATTCATGGTGCCTGGGGAGGACAAAAATGAGGAGGTAGAACTTAGCTAAGGAAAGCAGATAACTGGGGAATTCGTTAAATGGTACACACTGTCTCTAGTCTCTGTCTTTCCAGTCATCTTGAGATCAACGGCCTTGACTGTCATGTGCTCCCACCATGGTGAAGCTCTGCCTTCCTGCTGGCCCACAATGATGAGACCACTGACCATGGACAGCAACCTGGGAAACAAGAAGCTGAAAAGGAACTATCCTTTCCTTTGGTTTTCTCAAGTACTTTTGTGACAGAAAGCTAAGTTAATTGGCCCAGAGGCCAAATTTGGGACTGCATGTAATGAATAACTATTATTATCATCATTTTCTTTTTTTCTAAAAATTTTACTTTATTTTATTTGGCATAATGTTTATCTTATTACACATAAATAAAAAATTACATACCACAAGAAGAGCCATGAAATCAGGAATTATATGAAGGTTGCATTCATGGTGCTTTGGCTAATTGGATTTGGCAACTTTGTAGAAAACATCTTTGCTATCTTGGTGATTCTCAAACTCTGAATGGGATTCAATATCTCTCATATCTCATCTCTGTCAACTTAAAACATCTATCTAGACCTACAAATATCTTAACCCCTAAACAACTAAGGTTAATTGTAAGAGTAAACTGTCTAGTCTTCAACCCCATCAGAGACTTGAGAAGGGATGAAACTTAATTAATTGAGTGAACCACAAGAGCAGGTTAGCACCTTCCAAAATGAGAAAGAAAATGACAGAGACAGTTTGCTGCCTGAACAGTCATCCCAAATGCTCTATATTGTTAGAGCATCGTCTTCAGCCTTCTGGCCCAATATATCTAACACAGACATATTTGTATCACCATTTTCTTAAACTTCCTTGTTATCCCATTCTTGGGTAGCCTTGACTTTTCTCTAGGAAGTATTCCATTTGTTTTCAGTCTGACGAGAAGATCACATCCATCCTTGGTTTTTTTTAGGAAGCTTCTAATTGGAAGTTCAACTTGGAAATAACTATTCATAAATATTGCACATTTTCTACAAATGTGATCATTGCCTTATGACTTTGAAAATTAATTGACAACTCTGGGTCACTTTTTCATTAGGTACAATAGGAAAGAAAGAAGCAGGTTATTTTAAAATGGACTTCCCATTCTAAAACTCAGCCATCACAGAAGGTCCTTGCCATGGCCTTTCCTCCTTGTTTCTCATTTGTACAAATATATATATATATATATATATATATATATATATATATATATATATATATATATATGTACACGAGTACACACACGTATGCACACACATTCCCAGTGTGAACATGTTGAGCCAAAAATGTGCCTCTGAGTATTTTGCCCAATTTTTGCAGTATTCTCTTACCTCCATTGCAAACATTGACAGGTGCAAGCTAAGAAAGATACAGGCCCTATTTGAAGAATCCTGATAAGAGGAGCTGGCAGACAGGCTGAGGAGAAGAAACAGAAATATTGATCTCAGAGGCTGACAGATTTCACTGAAAGACCCAGTGGTGGAAAAGGGTAAGACCAGATTTAAATTCTACACTTTCCCTGTGCAAAATTCAACTGCAGCAGAATCTTTATTAAAGCATTTTCTTGTGTTTACCATATTTCAGAAATACGGACTCCACACCCTATCTATTCCTGCACTGACAGACTTTGAATTTGAGAAGTCAGCTGTCTCTAGAGCCTTCAAGTGCTCTTCTGTGTCTCTAAACCAGTGCCTCTCAATCTCCTTCCAACCCTTTAATACAGTTCTTACGTTGTGGTGACCCCAGCCATAAAATTGTTGCTACTTCATAACTTTAATTTGCTACTGTTATGAATAATAATGTAAATATATATATTTTTTGAGGTCTTATGTAACCTCTACAAAGGAGTCATTTGATCCCCTGAAAAGAGTTGCAACCCCTAGGCAACTCCTTGCCTTAGCAACTTTGCTTTCAGCTAGAGGAATGTCTGACCCCACCCCCATCACCCTTATGGAGATTAAGCTGACTTTTCCTGTGAGCCTTGCTGAATTGCCTCAGGCAGAATTGTCAAATGCTTCCCCATCTGGGCTTCAAAGGCCTGATGGAGCTCCACTGACTTGTATAATCTGTGTTATAAACATTTGTCCACATGCCTTCCCTACTTCCTGGAGTCTATCTGCTCAAGATGGAGTCATGGATTTTTATTGAGTGGATGAACAGATCAGCAGGAAAAAAGTGAAGTAAAGAGGAGAATCCCATATTGTTGCCCCCAGATTTGTAGACTGCACATATATCAGTGAAAATGCGTATATTAAGGCATCACAAAGAATGATTTAGCTTCTCATATAGGCTTCACTGTAAGCATCCTCTAGAATGATGGTTCCCAGCCTTGAATTTCTGTAAGGATGATGGAGATACTGGGTAAAATACACATCACTTCTTTCCAGCCCAGGGATCCTAGTGTAGAAGGTACAAGGCTAATTCAGGTAGCTGTTATATTGCTATTGATATGAATGGGCAAGGAAAGTTATATGGACAAAAAAGGATGAAAGTTTCCAAGGATTAAACAGGCAAAAGAAATGAGAAATAGGAACCATCAATTAATGTCTCACTTGAGAGATCAATTCAGCAGAAAAAGAAAGAGGTGAACTGTAGTAGCACTGAACTGACTACCTTCAGAGATGTTTACTCATAACATCCCAGTGAGTGATACTCAGGATAATTCTTCTTATATGAGCTATAGTGACACACATTCCTCTTATCTCAGTCCTCTTTAATATGTGAATTAAGCCCTTCTCCATTCAGACATAGGTCGACTAAAAGTAAGAGAGAGATGCCAAAGAACTGGCATAGGGGTGGTAGGTAGAAGAGGAAGCAAGGAGTAGAGAAAGGGTAGAAGAGTGAATGGGTATAATTAATGCACTATATATCCACACATGGTAATTCACATGAATCCCATTAATCTTCACTATTAGCATATATTAATAATCATAATTTTAAAAAGCACAGTCTATTACTTCATCTTTGAATCTGATTGTTCATAGAATTTAATTTTGCAAGTGCAATATCAGTAGAAACTTAAAAAGAGCTTGCTATGTAGTGTTCAGCCCTAAATGGGATGTCTAGATCACTTCTACCCCTCAAGGATAGGTATATAAACAAAAGAGTTTATACTTTTCCTGTGCAAAACTCAACTGCAGCAGAGACTTGATTAAAATATTTCCTTGTATTTACCATATCTCAGAATTATAACCCCCCCATCTTACCTATTCCTGATGTTGACAACCTACTATTTCCACTTCCTCTTTCTTCACTTGGGGTTGGGCCACTGGAGAGGAAGGGGTTCGATAAAGATGATCACTTATGGACAAGCACTCACAGTCTCTGCTCAGACAATAGACTTTAACCCATCTTTAACACATTACTGCATGCACAGGGGCTGAGGACAATGCAGATGCATCATTGTACGATCACAACCCCAACCATGGCTTAGCTGGGAGACCTAGCTGAGGGCCTTACAGACAGCAGTCAAGGTCACTCAGTACAGCCGTTGTTAAAATATAGTTATCTCTTATGATTATAAAGCTGAGGGCTTCCATTTATTGCTGCCTATTGTCTGCAGGCTGCTGTTACCTGATAGAGAATCCTTGGTTCCTGAGCATATGGCCTCCCCATCCTGGTGGCTCACCTCATGGCTACTCACTTCTTTAGAGACAACAGAATAGGATCAAGAGCACCGTCCCATTTATGTATACAGCACAACTATACAGTCACCCCTACCACATTTTAGACTTTAGAAGCAAGCCATGGATCCCACCTTCACTCAAATGACCACATCAATGTGTAGATATTGGGAATCACGGATCATTAAGAGGAATTTTAGAAACAGTCAACTACATTAATTTTAAAATACCGACCTGCAAGGGACTTCTGCCTCATTGACTCTTTGCTGAACAAACATTTACTAAGTGTTTTCTGCACGGCAGGCCCTGGGGAAAAAGAAGCAAGGCAAGTTGTAGAAGGTAGCAGTTGTGATAATTAACCATGCTCTGTGTATTACTGTGAAGGTCTGCCTTTTACTCTGAGAGGACAGAGGAGCTAGTGGAGAATGTCAAGTAAAGGGGGCACTGGATAACGCCCATGCTTTGCATTCACCACCAGTCGCTTCCATTGTGATAAGAGACTTCAGAGAAAAGAGTTGGGAGCTGATATCTTGTCAAGAGAGAAGAAATGGATGGGTATGGGACTTGCAGTATCAGTGGAGAGAGAGGGCAAAGATTTGTTTCTTAGCAGGAATGCCAGGCTCCTCCTCGGTTTCCAGATGCCTTGGTAGAGAATGAAAACTGCTTAAATTCTTGGCAACTATTTCTTCAGGTTGCTATATCCCCAACTTCTACCCTGGACACTTGGAACACCTGTCTTGGATCAACAACCAGCCATTGCATTCTCTAGTGCCTTTTGATAGGACTTTGGCAACAATGCAGGTAGGTATAAAATGTATTGCTTATGCCTTTGGTGTCAAAACAATATGGGTTACAAACTACAGCTTACTGTGTGAACCTCATTCTTTTACCTATACAATTGAGACAGCAGTGTATTAGTCTGTTGGCAAACCCAGTAGCACAATGCATTAAATTCTTGGTTGGAACAAACCATTCATTTTTTCCTTCCTTAAAATGCCTGCCTGCTCATGCCTGATATTTGAGCAATTTTACCTTCTTTTGGTTAAGTCTGTCTCTGTTGCCTCAATTTGACTGTTATGATGACACACGGGCTGACATAAGGAAACTGCTTGGACTGTGGAACATGCTTTTTGTAGATGTTGACAGCATCTCTGGACTGAGATGGCCAACCTCTACCCCCACCACTTCCCTCTGAAGGGCACAGATTGCAAAGCCAGCTGATGCCTGGCAGAACTGCCACTCAGCTCAGAGCAAGGATGATCAGAATGACTCTGAGAGGTTGAGAAGGGGCATGAAAAATTACAAAACGTATCAAAAACAGAATGAAGGCTGCTTGTGACATTGGCTTTTTCCAGTGTCACAAATACTTATGGAAATGTCTCAGCTAGTGGCCACTTTCCTGGCTAAAATTCAAAGGGGATGGGCAGGGGGACAGATCGCAGCCCAAATAGACAGATGTTGAACATACAGTGAATTTCCTGAGTTTAAACATTTCTACATTCACCTGCCACTGACTGTGTATGTGACTGGTCAAAAATACAGAACAAAATACAGAAAAATACAAAACAAAAATGGCAATGAGAACAAAAAAGTACGAAGTATTTATTGAGCATCTTTTGGGCCAGTGGCTGTGCTAACATTAGGGTAGGAAAATAAAGATGTTATAGGATGGCATGGTAATGGCCATCAATGAGATTCTAAGAAAATGATAGTCAAAAGTGTCCCATCAGTGTCTTGGAGGGCAATTATTACCAAGCAACCACGCAGAAGGCTAACGAAGCAAATTGTTAGATTTTTAATCTGTAAGTAGAAACCCATAGGTCAAGTGTCAGGTAGGAAGAGGTTAATTAGAATGGGGTTTGGCTATCCTCTCCAACTTGCTAATGTTAGTAAAGTCTATATTTTAATTTTCCCTTGTAGGGTTAATTAGGTTCATTAGGATTAAAAAGAATCCAACAGGTAGATACATGGGTTGGTGGTACAGACACAAAGGAGGTGCAGGGATAGCCAAGTGTTGCTCCTTTGTGATTGCAAATTAGGGCAGGTTAACACCACTATTCATATGATCTTAGCCTGGCCTCATTCCAAAACTGTCTTCTACATGACTTTGCTATGGGACTCAAGTAGCTAGCTTGCTGGGATTTGTACAGGATATTAGTATTAGGTGCTCTGTGGATTGGTGTGATGATGCACACCTTTAATTCTGGTGCTCAGAAGACAGGGGCAGGTGTATGTCTTCAAGTTCAAGGCCAGCCTGGTCGAGATGAAGAGTTCTAGGCCAGATACATACTGTAAAGTTGCAGTGCTTGTAATTGCCCCCGTTACATCTATATGTCATCTGTCGTCAACACTACATGTGAAAATGTCGTTTTTGAAGGATTATTTCCAGATTTTCTAAAAGTATCTGCCTTCATGTTAAGCACCATGCTAATCTGCCAAGAATTCTGTCCTGGTTCTTTGCTAACTTTTGTCACCTTGGCCAAAATAACTGTGCTATGTTCAACATTTTGTTAGGTCTTTCAACTTTGGCATTTTTTTCTATAGTTCCTTTTATTGTCTTCTTCATAGAGAAACTCCTTTCTCTGTATTTATGTAAATAATCTATGGGCATATAAACATGTAAGCATCAGAGGGTGCTATAGGGAGTTCCTTAAAGGAGCTATCTAAGGTACTGAGTTCCAACTGCAGTCTGGATTCTCTACAATATCAAGCAGGTATTCTAGCAGCTGTCTCTATAGAATTGGCAGTGGTACCATTCAGGGCTCATAAGCATATGTGGAGTCTCACTGATTAGGGCAATCAAACTTCTCCATCTCTAACTATGTTGTATTTACTGAGAATCTAATGGAAGTCTTGCGTGTGTTGTCTGCTTGGTATTCTGTTACTACTCTCCCCCTGTAGGTATCTAGACATCTACATTGTCTTGTGGAATTCTCTCTATCTTTATCTGAATGCCCACATGAGATGATATAACTGTGAGTTATTTAACTCTCCAGCAGAGTCATGTCAGGTAGCCAACATGCAATGTAGCTTGTTCACTACAAGGGAACAAGAAAATATTAACTCTTAGTCTAATGTCAACCAAGCTAATCATTTGTAGCCACTGATTAAAGAACTGATAGACAAACCTCAATGTTTCCTTTTTATCTGGCTGCCTAGATTTATAAGAGGCATTATGAGATTCATTAATTCTTCCTTATTTTAACCAAATTACAGTTTCAGAAATTTAATTTTACCATACTTATATACATGTGAGCATCTCAAAATTATCCCATCCTGAAATAAACTCTTCCTCTTGAAGTCTCATTTTTTTTCTACATAGCTACTCTTATTTGGGCTCCCCTAGGCTGGCCAGAAATCTTGGACTTTTACTATTGTTCTGTGATATAAATTCAGCACTTCTGGTATGTTCCAACTACTTTTTCAAAAAATTATGGGATCCTGCTCTAATTCAGGACCACATTACTCCATGCTTTGTCTATTGAAATCGTATGTGTGTAATCTTGCCAATTCCAGCCAATCCACAGTATGCACAGGTACTATGAAACTTGTCTCTAAATATATTCTTTATTATGATATTGCCTATACTTACACAGTTTGACTTTGATTTTCTTCCTCTAGTCTTTCATTGTGAAATAAAACTACTTCTACAATTAGAAATTCTGTAGCTTTCTCTTCTTTCAGCCATTGTACTAAGTCCTTGTATATACCTCTGTTTTAGCAATCATGAATGGACCTGAACCTACAGAATAATGATCCCAATCAACAAAGTGTTATGGGGTAAATTAGGGCAGAAAAAAAATATCAGAAATCTAGGACCAGGAGGTCTTAAATACACTGATGACTTATGCCAACTAAGTTTATTAAGAGGTACAGCTTCAAAGGGATCTAAGATGCTGATAGTGCACAGTATCTGAATTACAGAACAGCAGTGACATATGGATCAACTGACAGGCCATGTTGTGGACCCCAAACTGCAGTGTCTATGAGTTCTAAGTGAGAGGAGAGCCCATGATGAGGGGGAAAAAAAAAGAATGGTTCGAACCATAAGCCACCTGGCTAATCCTAGGAAAAATTCCTAGGACCCACTAGGGTCCAAGCCTCTGAGCCCCACCTATTATCACTATCCTGTGGATACCTTCCTGGTACAGGAACTGGCAGAGCTCATTAATCCTAGAGTAAGAAACCTTTTAGCAGGTGACTGACTCTGGGACTTCACCTGGCAAGAGGAAGGCATCCAGGTTCCTAAAGAGTCCAGCCAGTCCTCAGGATCATATATTTGAAAAGAGCCACTGACAGTTCCCTGAGAACCACCCGCCAGTCTGAGACCATACCCACCAATCTGAGGATGGCTCCTGAAGGAACATCAAACTTCCTACTCAGGGCTCTTCCTACACCCCTAAGAACTCCAGAGGACACCAGGAACTACCAGCCAATACCAGAGACAACCAGATGGTTAAAAGCCAGCATAAAAACATAATAAGAATCCCAGAGCAACATGGCATCTCCAGAACCCAGTTACCACTTGGCAAGCAGCCTTGGATACCCTAACACAACAGAAACACAAGCATATGATCTTAAATCTTTACTTATAAAGATGATAATGTATTTTAAAGAGGAAACAAATAAAACCCTTAGAAAGTACAAGAAGATACAGACCAAAAGATTGAGGCATTAAGAGGGGAAATGAATAAATCACTCAAAGAAATACAGAAAAATACAAACAGGTGAAGAAATTGAACAAATCATTTAAAGAAAGGCAGGAAAATACTAACAAACAGGTGAAGGGAATCAATAAAAATTTTCAATATTTAAAGATGGAAACATACAATAAAGAAGACACAAGCTGAAGAAATCCTTGAAATGAAAAACTTAGGGAAGAAAACAGAAACTACAGAGGTAAGCAATACAAGAGATGGAGGAGAGAATCTCAGGTGTAGAAGATACTATCAAAGAAATCAAAGCTACCATAAAAGAAAACGTTAAATCTAAAAAAATTCTTGACATAAAACCCCCAAATCTCAAAGACACCATGAAAAGAGGAAATATAAGAATAATAGGAATAGAAGAAAGAGAATATTTCTGGTTTCGAGGCCCAAAAATATTTTCAACAAAATCATAGAAGAAAATTTCCTTAATCTAAAGAAAGGGATGCCTATAGGCATACAAGAGGCCTACAGAACACCAAATGGATTAGAACAGAAAAGAAAACCTCCTTCCACATAATAATCAAACACAAAAATGTATAGAACAAAGAAAAATATTAAAAGTGGAAAGAGAAAAAGGTAAAAAAAACATATAATGTCAAACCTATCAGAACCATATCTTATTTCTCAGCAGAGACCATAAAAGCCAGAATGGTCTGGGCAAACATCTTATAAACCCTAAGAGACCACAGATGCCAATCCAGACTACTATTCCCAACAAAACTGGCAATCGCCATCGATGATGAAAACAAGATAATCTAAGTTATAACCAAAATTAAACAATATCTATGCACCAAACCAGCCGTATAGAAGATGTTAGAAGGAAAACTCCCACCAGAGGAGGTCAACTTCACCAAAAAACTCCACAGGTTATAAATAATTTTACTAAAACAAAACTAAAAGAAGACAAACACACAAACATACTACCACAACCAACCTCAAAATGGAAGGAACTAACATCACTGTTCTTTAATATTTCTCAACATCAATAGACTCAACTCTACAATAAAAGACACAAACTAATGTATGCATAAATAGGACCTATCATTCTGTTACATACAAGGTACACATACTCAACCACAAATATAAATATTACCTGAAAGAAAGGGCTGGAAAAGGTTTTTTAAGCAAACAGACCCAAAAGCAAGCTGGAGTAGCTATTCTAATATCTAATTAAATAGTCTTTCAGCCAAAATTAGTCAAACGAGATGAAAAAGGACACTTCATACACATTAAAGGAAAATTCCTACAAGATGTCATCTTGATTCTGAACATTTATCCTTCAAATAAAAGGGCACCCACAACTGTAAAAAACATTAACAAAACTTAAACCAAATGTCGATCTGCACACATTAATAGTGGGAGACTTCAATACCCCAATTGCACCAAAGGAAAGGTCAACAAAACAGAAACAAAACAGAGAAATAATGACACTAACAGAGGTCATGATTCAACTGGACCTAACAGATATCTATCAAACTTTTCACCCAAACATAAAAGAACATATCTTCTTCTCAGCACCTCATGGAATCCTCTCTAAAATTGACCATATAATCAGTCATAAAGCAAGCCTCAACAGATAGAAGAAGATTGAAATAACCACTTGTATCTTTAGTCCACCATGGACTAAAGCTGGACCTTAATAAAAGGAACAACAAAAAGCCTAGAAACACATGAAAACTGAACAACTGGGTCAGGGAATAAATAAATAAACAAATTAAAGACTTTCTAAAATTCAATGAAAATGAAGGCACAACATATCCAAACTTATGGAACACAATGAAAACAGTGCTCAGAGCAAATTTCATAGCACTAACTGTCTTCTTAAAGAAATTGGAGAAATCTTATACAAGCAACTTTGCTACACACCTGAATGAAATCCTAGAAAAAAAGAGAAACAGACACACCTAAGAGGAGTAAATGTCTGGAAATAATCAAAGTCATGGCTGAAAACAGGAAATTAGAAACAAAAAGATCAATTCAAAGTATCAAGGAAACCAAGAGTTGGTTCTTTGAGAAAATCAACAAGATAGACAAACCCTTAGTCAAACTAACTAAAAGGTAGAGGGAGACATTATCCAAATTAAGAAAATAAAAAATGAAAATGGAGAGCACAACAACAGATACTGAGGAAATCCAAAACTATAATTAGATCTTATTTCAAAAGCCTATATACCACAAAACTTGAAAATCTGAGTGAAATGGCCAATTTTATTGATAAATTCCACTTACCAAAGTTGGATCTTGGTAAACAAATTAAATAGTTCTATATCCCCCAAGGAAATAAAAGCAGTCATTAAAAGTCTCCTAACAACAACAACAACAACAACAACAACAAACAACAACAACAACAACAACAACAAAAAGCCCAGGACCATATGGTTTCAGTTTGGAATTCTACCAGACCTTCAAAGAAGAGCTAGTCCATTATATGTCAAACTATTCTACAAAATAGAAACAGAAGGAGCATTACCAAACTCATTCTGTGAGGCCACAGTCAACTTGATACCTAAACCACACAAAGACTCAAAAATAGAAGAGAATTTCAGGTCAATTTCCCTTATGAACATTGACACAAAATATGTAATAAAATACTCACAAACTGAATCCAAGAACACATCAAAATTGTCATCCACCATGATCAAATGGGCTTCATCCCAGGCATGGAGGGATGGTTTAATATATGGAAATCCTTAACGTAATCCACCATATAAACCAACCAAACAAATAACCAAACAAACAAACAAAACCCACATGATCATCTCCTTAGATTCCAAAAAAGCATTTGACAAATCCAATGCCTGTTCATTTTAAAAGTCTTGAAGATATCAGTGATACAAAGCACATATCTAAACATAGTAAAAGCCAACATCAAACTAAATGGAGAGAAACTTGAAGCCATTCCACATAAATCAGGGACAAGACAAGGCTGCTCACTTTCTCCATATCTCTTCAATATAGTACTTTAAATCCTAGCTAGAGCAATAAGACAACTAAAGGAGATCAAGGAGATACAAATTAAAGAGGAAGAAGTCATAGCGTCACTATTTGTGGATGATATAATGGTAAACATAAGTGACCCAAAAAAATTTACCCTCTGGCTGATGAACACTTTCAGCAAAGTGGTTGTATACAAAATTAACAACAACAACAACAACAAAATCAGAAGCACTCTTGTATACAAAAGACAAATGAGCTGAGAAAGAAATTGGGGAAAAATACCCTTCATATTAGCCACAAAAATGTTAAATTTAGTGGTACAACACCAACCAAGTAAGTGAAAGACTTGTATGAAAAAAACTTCAATTCTCTGAAGAAAGAAATTGAAGCAGATATCAGAAGATGGAAAGATACACCAAGCTTATGGATCAGTAGGATTAACCTGGTAAAAACGGCAATTTTACCAAAAGCAATCTACATATTCAATGAAATTTCCATCAAAATATCAGCACAATTCTTTACAGACCTTAAAAGAACAATTCTCTATTTTATATGGAAAAACAAAAAGCCCAGTATAGTTAAAACAATCTTGTACAATAAAAGTTCTTCTGGAGCTATCTTCATCCCTGATCTTAAGCTCTACTACAGAGTAACAATAATAAACACTACATTGTACTGGCATAGAAACACACTGGTGTCCAGATATAAGTGAGTATATACCATTTGACTCTTTCTTTTTCTGGGTTAACTCACTTATTATAATCATTTCTAGTTCAATCCATTTGTCCAGAAATTTTGGAAATTCCTTGTTTTTAATAGCTGAGTAGTATTCCATAGTATATATGTACCACAGTTTTTTTTATCCATTCTTCAACTGTGGGACACTTAGGCTGTTTCTATGTTTTGGCAATTATGAATAAGGCTGTTATGAACATGGTTGAGCAAATTCTCTTGTTGTGTGGTGGAGCATCTTCTGGGTATATTCCAAGGAGTAGAATAGCTGAGTCTTGAAGAGGCCTTATTCCCAGTTTTATGAGATAGCACCAGATAGATTTCCAAAGTGGCTGTCCCAGTTTGCATTCCCACCAGCAATGAAGGAGTGTTCCTCTCTCTCCACATCCTCACCAGCATGTGGTGTCGCTTGAGGTTTTGATCTTAGCCATTCTCATGGGTGTAAAATGGTATCTCAGAGTTGTTTTGATTTACATTTCCCTGATGACTAAGGATGCTAGCCCAAGGGGAATGTCCCATGAAAGTCTTCACTTACCAGGAAAGTGGGACAGAGGGGAAGACTTCCTACTGGGACTCTAAGTGAGAGAATCAAGGGAGAATGGGGAAATAGAAGGATCCAGAGGGTCCTAGAAACCTACAAGAAGAACATTATGATGGGCAAATCTGGGCCCGGGGGTCCTGCTCAAACTATGGCACCAACCAAGAACAATACATGCTGTCAGCATCAATGGACAGGACATTGTGTACAGTTGAGTGGAGAGTGGGGACTGACTTTCACACGAACTCTGGTGCCCCATATTTGACCATGTCCCATGGATGGGAAGGCCTGGCGGCACTGAGAGGAAGGATAGCAGGCTACCAAGAAGAGTCATGATACCCTATGAGCATATACAGGAGGAGGAGGTCCTCCTCAGTCACAGTCATAAGGGAGGGGAGTAAGGGGAAAATGGGAGGGAGAGAGAAATGGGAGGATACAAGGGATGGGATAACAATTGAGATGTAATATTAATAAATTAATAAAATATATTTTTTTAAAAAAGAAACACACTGGTGAATCATTGGAATCTAATCTAAGACCCAGAAATAAACCCACAAAACTACACTTTTTTTTGACAGAGAAAACAAATTATTCAATGGAAAAAAACTAGAATCTTCAACAAATGGTGCTTTTCTAACTGGATGTCTGCATGTAGAAAATGCAAATAGATTCATATTTATCACCCTGCACAAAACTCAAGTCTAAGTGGATCAAGGACCTTAACATAAAGCCAGAAACACTAAATCTATTAGGAGAAAAATTTGGCAAGAACATTGAACTCATTGGCACAGGAGACAACTTCCTGAACAGGGCACCAGCAGCTTAAGCTCTAAGATCAATAATTAGTAAACTGGGCTTCATGAAACCAAGAAGCTTCTGTAAAGCAAAGGACACTGTCAATAGAAGAAAATGACAGCCTACAGACTGGGAAAAGATCTTCATAAACCCTACATCCAGAAACTGGAAACAATTCAGATGTCCCTCAACTAAAGGATGGATAAATAATCTGGTGGTACATCTACACAATGGGGATACTGTTCAGCTATTAAAAATAAAGACATCATGAATTCTTCAGGCAAATGGATGGATCTGGAAAAGATTGTCCTGAGAGAGGTAACCCAGACCCAGAAGTAAACACGGTATATATTCACTTATAAGTGATATTAGCCACATAATACAGTATAACTGTACTACAATCCATGGATTTAAAGAAGCCAAATAACAAGGAGGACTCTAGGGAGGACACTGGAAGTAGTTGAAGAGAGGGAACAGGATGGGAGCTTATCATAGATATCCTTTGAAAGATTTCACCCAGCAGAAGAACAAAGCAGATGCTGAGACTCACAGCCAAACTTTGGGCAGAGTGAAGGAATCTTATGGAAGAGTGGAGGGGTAGAAGGACCAGAGAGGAGAGGAACTCCACAAGAAGACCTGTAGAGCCAACAAATCTGGGCCCAGGGGAGCCTGTACAAACTGATACACCAATCAGGGACCAGCCATGAAGAGCACTTACGTCTCTAGCTCAGATGTAGCCAGTAGGCAGCTCAGGCTCCATGTGGGTCTCCTAGTAATGGGAGCTGGGGCTGTCTCAGCCATGGACTCTGTTGCCTGCTCTTCCATCATTTCTGCCATGGTGGGGCTCTATTGCCAGGCCACAGAGGAAGAGGATGCAGACTGTCCTGATGAGACTTGATAGGCTGGAGTCATTTGGTAGGGGAGGAATACTCCCTTTTTCTGAGGACTAGGGAGGAGGTTAGTGGGACTAGACAGAGATGAGGGAGTAGGCTATGATAGGAATGTTAAGTAAATAAATTAAAAAATAAATTTAATTAAAAAAAAAGAAGTACAGCTTCTTATATACTGTTTGCTGGGAGAAAAATGGGCTGAGATTATCAGAAAGCTAAATCAAACAATGTTAGCAGAAAGAGCACAGAACTGAGACACAACTGCATTATGACTGATAACCACAGACTTTCTGGAGGAAAAGCTGGTTGCCCAGGAACTGAAACCTTAACTCTTTCAAGGCCTTGGCCCCATCCCCAGCTCATACCTTGCCAAGTCTGCCTCTGTGAAGGGCCATAGAACTAGTTTCCTTTGCCCTCTTGTTGGGGACTCTGAGAAAAACTGGGTCAGCTGGGCCCCAAATAGCTTTCCCATGCACTCCCACCTACTGTGCCCCATCTTTGGGTTGGATGTGATGAGTTTACAGAGCATATTTTCTATCTCATTAGCACTTGAAGAAGAAGAGGATTCAGTATGGCAATAACCCACTGAAATTTCTTAACAGCAGTGAGCGACTCAGCAGGCACGGTCAGCCTGAGCTTATATCATGATCTCTATGCATATCACTTCGTAGTCATATAATTAGAAAATCAGCAAAAAGAAGGTATTTGGTGCTGAAATAGAAGATTTGCATGGTTACCTTAGAAAGTAAGAGAACTGTAAAATAACTACTTATTTGAAGTTGAGACAAAGAAACAAGCATGACTAAGATCCTAGTGGTTAACTACAGAACAGCTACAATAGCCCATGAAGGCTGACTATGACACAAATTAAAACAGGGAAAATTTCTCACACCCATGACAAGTCTAAAAAATAAAAAATTGACTGTTTATTGTTGAAAAATACCAGAAAACCAAATCATTGTTTTAAAAACTTGTATATAAAGAATGGAATGTTTGTCTTGACTTTTTTGTGACTGTTCTTTTCACTGTCAATTTGATTGAATTAATAAAAATCTGGGCAATGGTTACTTGTCTCTGTTGGTATTCTTGTGGAGCTCTTGTCACCTCCATGTCCTTCTCTCCTTCTCCCTAGTCTTGCACAAGACTCCTCATGGTTGGCCTAATGTTTGGCTGTGAGTTTCAGCATCTGTTTCAAACCACTGTTGAGTGGAGCCTCTCAGAAGACAGCTTTGCTAGGCTCCTGTCTCCAACACAGCAGAGCATCATTAATAGTGTCAGGGGCTGCCTCTCTCTCATGGAGTGGGTCTTCGGTCAGGTCAAGCATTGGTTGGACGGTCCCTCAATCTCTGCTTTATTTTTATCCCTACACATCTTGGGCTGAAGTTTTTGTGAATTGGTTTGTGTCCCCCTCCCTTCACTACAAGTTCTGTCTAGTGAGAGGGTGACCTTTCAGTTTCCATGACCCCTGCTACTAGGAGTCTCAGGTAGAGTCACTCCCATATCCTCCCAGTAGGTCTCCAGCTTGTCCCCCTGAAACCCGTGGCCACAGTTTCTCTTCTCTCTGCAAGCCCTCTGTCCTCCTGCTCCATCTCTCCCCAGGTCTGATCTCCACCCTCATTTCTCTCTGTGCTCCTTCTCTTATCCTGTTCCCTCTCTTCAGCAGTTTCCACTGTCTATTCTATTTTCACTTCTAAATGAGATTTAAGCATCATCCATTGGGTCCTCCTTGTTACTTATTTTCTTTGGGACAGTAAATGAGGCTTGCAGAGACTGAAGCACTAACTAAGGACCATGCATGGACTAGACTTAGGTCCCCTACACAGATGTAGCCAATGGGCAACTTGGTCTTTATGTGGGTCTTCTAGTAATGGGAGGAGGGCCTGTCTCTGACATGGACTCTGTTGCCTGCTTTTTCATCAAGTCCCCCTGACGGGGCTGCCATAAAAGGCCAAAGAGGAAGTGGATGTGATCAGTCCTGATGTGACTTGATGTGCTGGTGTGGGTTGGTGGTGGTGGCAGGAGAAATCCCTTTTTCTGAGCATTAGGGGATGGATAAGGGGACGATGGAGGTAGAGTAGTAACAGAAGGAGGCTACAGTTGGGATATAAAGTGAATAAATAAATAAGCTAATTTTAAGAAGATACAGAAGGAATACAGAGAGGGGAAAATGTCTGGGAAATTTAGTGAGGCACATCTTGAAGTGTATCTGTGAGGGCATTTCCTAGACAATTAACCAAGGGAGAAAGACCTACCATAAATGTCAGTGGTGTCCCATTGCTGCAGTCCTGAGCTGAGTAAAAGGAGGCAAATTGAGGAAACCAGATAAATGTTAAAGCATCCTCTTTCTCCTCCCCGATCCTCCCGGAAGTGAACAATACTTCCTGCTCCTATTGCCTTGTCTTCTCTACTGTGATGGACTGTGCCCTCAAGCATGAGCCATAAGCTGATCTTTCCTCCTCTCTTGATCATAGTGACTATTTACTGAAAAGTAACAATAAGCTCTCTATTATTACTTTTGTATCCCAAGAGACTTGATACCCTATAAGCATATACAGGGGGAGGAAATCCCCCTCAGGAACAGTCATATGGGAGGGGAATAAGGGGAAAATGGGAGGGAGGGAAGAATGGGAGGATACAAGGGATGGGATAACCATTCAGATGTAACAAGAATAAATTAATAAAAAATTTAAAAAAGAAAAAATAGTATAATGCTAATGTCACATTTTCAAGAATGAATACAAGTCATTGATTAGCAATAGTTATTACCATGACAAGAATGGGAAATTTTTATGGAAGGACACATTTCCAAGTACTTTCTTGCTAACTATTTGAACTCAAATTTAATAAAGTCTCTGGACCTATCATAAAACTGTTAGAAATATAGGAAGTAGAAGACTAATTGGGAAAATATAGGCTGTAGAAATCTATTAGAAAGAGTGACAGCTTTATCATAGCTGTTGAAATTTGTGTTTGTTCCTATACTTAAGTTTGTCTCTAACTCTATATTTGTGTGTGTTTCCATCTCTATGCTTTTATTTTCAGCATGCTGGCCTCTGTATTAATGCCTATGCCTAAGGCCCAATATATGTTGATGCTTTATTTTTTCCCAAGTATATCTAATGGGAAGAATTAAGTCAGAGTGCTGACTTTCTTGTTAGAAGACAAGAAACTTATATTGCTCAGCCCATCATGTTTGCACTTGATTTGGATACTGTTCCATTATACTGAACTAGGGTGCTTATGCTAACCAGTGGAAGATAAATAATGATGTTTGGTGATATAAAATGATAGCTGGTAATTTTTAGTGTGATCATGGCATCAAGGTTGAACACTTCCATAAATAGGTTATTTCGTTCAGAAATATGTTTAAAATTTCACTACAACTTAGACCTCAAAAATGCAACACAAATATGGGGACAGAGGAGAATAAAACAAGTGTAGATAAAACAAGATGAGTTGGTGACCGTGGAAGGACAGTGGGAGAAGTGGGTTTTATTTCATTGTCTTCTCTATGTTTTCATGAATCTGACTTTTTAAGCAACATAAGAGCAGACTAAGAGGACCCCCCCTTCCTTATTCTCTTTGTTAGCTCCTATAGTGCTTTAGTTCAGCTGCACTGTTAACTGTCTCAGAGTAAGGAAAGAAGACACTTGTCATTATTTTTGTGTTACCTGAAAACTAACAAACTCTGATGCTTTTGTCTCTGGAATATCTTGGAGCTAGGAAGGATAGAGTAATGTCCAAACAAATACACTGCCTCAGACTCCAAATTGAAATAACCAGGGACTACGTAGCTTCAAGTGTGTAAACTGCACATTATCCTTTGATTAAATTCTCCTCCTGTTTAATTTGGCCAGAGGTGGGTTCTGCTTCTTGTAGCCCAAAGCTGTACTTAAGGCAAAGCTTTCCCCAGTCCCAAGGTTAATTCACACTTCGGTTGCAGGTTGTCGCAGAGTGATTTGCTTGCTTTCATACGACTTGACACAATTCTAACTTGCTGAAATGCCTATTTGGTTAATAGATGTGTTTTTAATCATAACGCTTCTCAACTGGGAAGATGGTGTGTGTGTTTATTCATCTCTGCGTTTCTGACACTCAGCCCACTGCCCCCCACGAGTTGCATCAATTTAGGAAATTATGTTGACTGGATAAGGACATGAATGAGAAGACAGGAGTAAGGTGCTATAAAGGGTTCAGCCATAAGAATTCACTTTGTACATTTTCTCTTGGACATATGCAAAACTGTATGTTCGTCTTTTGTGCCTAGGTGGGAACACATGTAGTTTGTGGCTTTTGATCAGTAGTGTCAGGTGTACCTTTCAGCCGAAGGTGTTGAATCTTCCTTTTCAATTTATTTTCTTGCTAGGATGGCCAAGAATGCCATGTTCTAAATGGAGGGCAGGGTCTGCCAGCCTAATTGCCTGAGCAACTATGTAGCTAAGAGGCCCAAAACTACATTTCACTATATGTACATGTACATATATGTATGATGTACATGTACATTGAACAAACAGTAGAGAGAAAATTATTTTTGTTATAGTTGGCCACTAATTTCTGTAGGTGTGGTCACTTTTTAAAACATGTCCTATTCTGAGTGGGCAAAGAAAAAGAAGTCCAAAGAGGTAATGAAAAGGCCTGTTGTTTCTAGCCAGAGATGTTACTAGCAAGAAAAGACTATGGCAGCAGAAGGTCTACTTTCCAACAGACAGATTTGGGGCCATGTTGGTGGATGATATCAAGGATGAGTCTGAGCTCTATAACCTGTTAGCTGAGAGATACTAGGCTTCTTAATCTCTTGGATAATTCCTTCACCTGAAAAATAGGAGGGATACTGATACCAACTTCCTAAAATTATTGTATAAATGGAATGTAAACAAAATAATTCACATATAAGTACCTACCCTGTCTGCAGATGGGGGCTCTATGAGTGTTGATGAAATGGGTTAATGGATAGGGGGAAATCACAGGTGAGACTAGAGGACAGAGGCAGAGCAATCCGTGCCTTAGTGAAGCTTTCTGATTGCTAAGCAGACCCAGGCTCTGCATTGCCCAAGTCTGTCACTGTGCATTGTAATTTAGTAAATCATTTCAAGCAGTGGGGTGTTTGCTTATTCAATCAAGAAGCAGATTTATGCCTAATTCTGGCAGCTTCTCTACAAAGTGCTATGAGCTTAGGAGGCTCCCTAGCTCAGAAGCCAGATTGCAGCACAGTGATTTATGGGATCTGGGAGGTTGGTCCCACAGCCATGAGTATAGGGCATAAATCTGAGGCTTGTGGAGAGCCCTGATTTGGCTTGGCATACCTTAGCCATGTACAAGCCATGTGTACCTCCACCTTACTGAGTATTTCCCAGAGCATGTGATCTATCTAGGATGAGAGAGTGGCCTCTTCAAAAGAGAAGCATGTGAAAAAAAAGTCCCAGAGAAGAAGGGCTGGGGAACTGGCTCATTGGGTGAGTCATTTGTCTAGTGAGTGTGAGGACCGCAGTTGAGGTGGGGGCGTGGCAGCCTGCTAGTAGTGTCTGCTATGGGGGAAGGGAAGCCAAGGCAGGATGCCTGGGACAAACTGCCTAGCTAGACTAGCAGAATCAGTGAGTTCTGGGTTCAAGTGAGAGACCTGCCTCAATATAAAAGATGGAGGGCAATGGAGAAAGACACTTGATGTAAGCCTCTGGCCCCATATTTATGTGCACACAAATGTGTACTCTTATACAAGCAAGCACTCACATAGAAATACATATCATATTTACACTAAAAGGAGAAAAGTTTTGGAACATAATGCCATCTTAGATAGATGGAGAGAAGAATTAGAGCAGACTTTGCAGTGACCATTAGAAACTATTGACAGGGATCTCAGATTTGATTCTTTTCCCCTAGAGCGCCCAGTATTTCCACGTGGTCTCCCATCCAAGTACTAACCAGGCCCAAGCCTGCTTAGCTTCCGAGATCAGGTGCTTTCAGGGTACTATGGCCAGTCTAGTTAGAATTCGCTGGAGGAGACACAAGACAGAACTTCAGGTGAGAGATGATTGTGACTAGATTTAAATGAAACAGGTTTACCGTCTGGCCACAGAGTAGACAAGGACCACTGAACCCTAAGACAAGAAGTACAACCTGACTTAAATTTCACCAAGCTTACCTTGTAGGTGCTACAAGTAAGAGAAAAGGAAGACACAGAGAAGTTAAGTAGTTTGCCTCAGATCACACAGCATGTAAGAGACAGCAGGTAATCAAGCCCATGTCCTTTCAGGATCATTGCATGTAACTCATGAGCTGTGCTTCCTGCCTGCCCAGTAGTTTTCCAAAAAGGTAGAATCCAAGATCTGTATTAATCACAGGACTTAATGTACATCAAGGTAACTCATGGCAACCAGGCACTATTTCTTTTGTGTATAGGTGTGTGTGTGTGTGTGTGTGTGTGTGTGTGTGTGTGTGTGTGTGATGTACAGGCACATTGATGCTGAGGATGTTAACTCCAGACTTTATGCTTGTGTGCCAAACCCACTGAGCCATCTTCAGGCCTTCAGTTACTATATTTTGAGTAAATAACTGGATTGATGAATATGAAACAACTCATGTGACTGTGTGTCATTACCTGGTCATTTCCTCTCTCTGACTATTCCAACAAAATCCCTTTTCCCTGTAAGCCTTTCTCTCTCCTCTCCAACAGAGGCTTAATTGGGAGTTTCTTTGCACACCCCATGTGATTATAGATGTGAGGGCATTTTGTAAATGACAAGGCACTCTGCCAGTGTGGTTATTGCAATGTTATTGTGCAGGCAGAGACCCCACATTGGGATGCTAGGTGACATTTTTCTTTCTGTTGAACAGCACAACTTCCCTTTGCCTCGAAGTCTTCAGTGCAAATTAATTACTGTTAACTCTGTCTGGAGGCTGAGACCACCTGGTCACCCCTCTCTTCTGGACAGCTAAGGCACTGCTCAGCTGAGGACTGGAGACCTCTTTTCTTCCCTGCAACAGACAGCCTCTCTCTCCCCCTGTGTACCTCTCCTTTAATCTGCATATTATCATCAACACAAAGCCCTCAGAATAACATCTGACAAATGACGCCTATTAAAAAAAACTGCGTGCACTTCTCTTTCCCCGCCTTCTAATTTGGAATAGCATTATAAGTATGCATCGCTAGACAAGCAATATTATGTTAAGAACATGATAAAATACCAGCAGCTCTGTAATGGCACCAACCAAATGGTAATTTCTGCTTCAGAAATTGGTCATTTATTTTGCTGGTCTGTTCTTACGTTCAAATTAGATGAAGTTTAATATACTGTAAAATTGAATGTATTCTGTCCTTTTCAACAAATATGGCATGTGTGAAAATGATTTATGGCTCGTGGGAACCTCTAAAATGTTAAATAATCTGTTTTTTGTGTGTTTCTTAAGTAAGTTATGGCCCAGGAGTTTAAACACAGGAAAAGCAAAACTTTATTAAGCTCCAGGCTCTGGTTCTTCTGCCATCAGAATGGGAGCCCTGGCCCGGCACATATTACAAAGGGCGGTAAGAGCATACACAGTAATTGCTACATTAATTTTCTTCTATTAACTGTAATTGGGAGGAAAGCAAGTCTTCCCCAGTGAGTGTTATAATTTGCGACTTAATTTTTAATAAAGCTGTGTTGAGACCATGGGTGCTTACCACAGACTGTTTCCTCAGTAGCAGTGGAGCATCGTATCTCTGGTGGACCGTGAAAAGATCAACTTCAGTGTGGTGTGGTGTGGTGTGTGCATCTGTGTGTGAGTGTATCAGTGTGTGTGTATGTGAACAGGATGTATGTGTGTGTGTTGTGCACTCCACATGCATGTGTATGAGTGTGTGTGCACATATGTGTGTGTAATCATGAGTGTGTGCATGTGTGCATGTGCACTGCATGATGTGAGTGTATGAGTGTGTGTGTGTGTGTGTGTGTGTGTGTGTGTGTTTGTGTGTTGGGAGAGTGTTGGCATAGAGCTGACAGAAAAAAGCTTATAGGCTTCCCCAGGTTAAGATACCTGAGATTCCCTTCTGACCTGACAGTCCTTCTCCAAGACCCAATGAAAAGCTAAAAAGTGTGGGCAAATATCCAATGATATGGTCCTCTGGCCAACACAGTTGCCCTGACTGATTTGCTTCTTGACAACCACTAAGTTGTTTTAACATCTCAAGACTTAGCTTCCTTGTCTGCAAAATGGAGAGATTATAGCAACAAAGAAAACCTACACTTTTACTACATGCTCTACACACTGTTCTGAGCATACCGCACACAGTACTGCTCTAGATGCACATGGCAACCCTATAGTGGCATTACCTTATCACCTTTATTTTATTGATGAGGAAACTGAGTCATTGCCTTAGTTAATACCTTACCCTAAATAATAGAGTTGACAGCAGCAGTAGAGTGGATGTGAATTGAGTTAGTACTTCTCATGGAGAAGCTTTGCACTCTGCAGACATGCGGTCTTTCTTGTCTTCTACTCACAGTGCAGGGCTCTGTACAGCTGCAGATGGATGGCAGAGTGACCATGAGCCTTAATACACTTGCAGTGCCCTTGGGAGGCACTCTACAAGCCCAGCTTTTTTTTCTTGGTGTCTGCAGTGCTCTGATACTCATACAAAAGTCTAGTGTAAGCAGTTGTGAAAGTGTTGAGGGCATTGTTGTCAGTCATTCCAGACACGTGCAAGATTTTTGGTGCCATTTGTTTTGTTTCATAGCAGCCTAGCCAAGTAATATCCCTGATCGACAGGTTCACTAGCAGTGAGCCAGTCTTCAGCTGTAAGTCGTACCCATGATCAGGAGGCCTGCAGTAGACACAAACCAGTGGAGGATAGAACAGGATAGATTATTGTTGATGAATGCCTTTGATCAAATTTGGCCTGGAATTCTATCATTCTCAGCTCTAAGTTGGTGTCAGCAATTTCTCAACCTTTTGGCTATTCGGGGCATGCTGAAGGGTTGATGTCTTCCTTCAGTTATGTGACTATTTCTTGTGGAGCTGTATGGGCAAATAATGCTAACCCAGGAATCTGCAGAGAGAAAGCCACTAATTAATGGTGGCTATAATGCCATTAGGGGTTCTTGTAGAGTCATTTGAAAAATACAGACAACCGAGGAGTGACACATGGGGGAAATCTCTACCTCTACTTTTGTAATTTGTTGTTGGCATTCTATTCAGATGTTTCTAGGGAGGCTGAGGCAGTTTAAATATGCAGAAAGATCTACCTGACCCACAAAGGGAAAAGCTAGCCCATGGTTGCTTCCTCCCTTAAATATTTCATTTTCTTGCTAGGAGCTGGGACCCTGGACTGTATGCTTCATATATGTTCTTTATGACTGGGCAACCTGGAGGAATTAAATGATAATTCTCAAATTTAATGTGCATAGTAATAACCTTGGGGAATATTTATGCTACAGATTTCTGATCTTCTTGTTGCCACAAGACTAAGATTCAAGCCCCAAGAACCTCAAATCTACAATTTCCTGTGCTTCCCTGTTTTCCAACTTTAATTACTTAATATCTCTGTAGAGACTAGAATGTATTCAGAAAGGAGTGCTGCATGATCAATGATTGAATATGAAATAGCTTGTTCATTCATCCATCCACTCATGCATGCATTCGCGATGTGTTCTAAGTGTGCATCTTAGTGCCAAATTGTGGGATGGGAGATCAGTTATTACCCTACAGTACATTTTCAAAAATCAAGTCCTTCCTCCTTGATTTATAAAATCCTTCTGATTTATTTGTGAGAGTAATTAATCTCATTTCATATATAATGAATCTTTTAGGTGGGAGTTGCATGTTGGTTTCTGGGAAATGTGGGTAAGTTATATCCATTTCCTGATCAGGAAATATGGTGAATGTGCTCATGTGGACATCTGAACAGAAGGCTAGATCAGATAAGTGAGGAGCCACAGAAGCTGAAGAATTGGCAGCCACTAGGAAGTTCTTAATAAGTAGAGAAAATGCGCCAAAGTGAGTGTCTGATAGTTCAATAGAATATCTACAGATCTCTGGACCATGGTATTTTGCCTGAATTAACTCTGGTGTCCCGTAATTGACCACTTCCCCTTGGTGGGGAGACCTGGTGACACTCAGAGGAAGAGTAAGAAACCAGGAAGAGACCTGACAGGCTGTGATCTTATGAGGAGGGACATGGTCCCCTTCTGTCACAGACTTAGGGGAGGGGAATAGGATGAAAGAGGGAGGGAGGGAGAATGGGAAGATACAAGTGAGGGGATAACTAACAAATTAGATGTAATCTGAATAAATTACTTAAATAAAAAGTAAAAAAAAAAAAAAAAGAAAAAGAATTGCTCCAGATCTCTGCATGCTATTCTCATGCTATACACCCTCTTTCTGATTTTTGGAGGTTTTTTTTCTTATTTTTTCTTTTTTAAATATAGTTTATTAATTTATTCATATTACATCTCAATTGTTATCCCATCCCTTGTATCCTCTTTAGTATATTTAATATAATTAATATATTTCTTTCTTCTCTCACATTTGGATAAATGATTTTTATTCTGACTTACTGTCTCTTTTCCCTTTTCTCTTATCCGTCTTCTCTTTTCCATTCCCTTCATCTTCCTTTTCCCCATTCCTTATTAAGTCCTGATACATATCTTTTTTTTCTGATTCCAAATCTTCTGCTAAGATCTCTCTACTCTTTTAGGTTTATACTCTGTTTATAAAAGAGGTGTGCTTATTTTTATTAAATCTTAAAGTAAGTAGGTAATGTGAATCCTTCATGCTTCTTTTCAAATCAACAAAAATTATATCTCTTTACATTAGAATCAACTAATTTTCTCCCTGGGAGTGTGACTCTCCTAAAAGCCTGGGTCTCCTGGGTCAGATGGAGGAGCACCAGCACGTTTTACACAAAGTGAAAGAGAAAAGGGCATTTCAAACTGACCTGGCTCCAACACTTACTCATCTGCTAAACCAGCCTTAAGAGCTTGAAAACGTCATTTGACTTCTCTGGGCTTTACTCTCCTTCACAAAGTGAATGGGCTTTACAAATATTTCTAAGGCATTTCTTTGTATGAGGATTTCTAAGAGTTTAGTCTTTGATTCATTTCCTGCAGAAATGCTTTCAACTGCCAAATTTCATTAGCCTGAGAAGCTTCGCTGGGCATAAGCTGAAGATGTTATGTAGCAAATAGAAGACAATTGCCTTTTTTCTCAGTTTCCTCTAGATCTAGTGCACACTGCTAAGTGTAGTATCCTTCTCCTACCTTTCTTAACATGTTTTCTCAGAATTTCAAGGACAGAGTGTTCCTATTTCTCCACATCCTTTCTAGCCTGTGCTGTTACTTGAGATTTTTATTTTAGCCATTCCGATGGGTGTAAGATGGAATCTCAGAGTGGTTTTGATTTGCATTTGTCTGATAACTAAGAATGTTGAGTATTTCCTTAAGTGCTTCTCAGCCACTCGATATTTCTCTGTTGAGAATTCTCTGTTTAGCTCTGTACACCATTTTTCATTGGATTATTTTCTTTGTTGGTGTTTAACTTTCTTGAATGCTTCTCCGTTACTGGTGGGAGTGCAAACTTGTACAACAACTTTGGTAATCAATCCGGAGCTCTTTCAGAAAATTGAGAATAGCTCTACTTCAAGACCCAGCTGTACCACTCCTGGGCATATACCCAAAAGATGCCCCACCATACAACAAGGACACTCACCCATCTATGTTCATAGCAGCTTTATTTGCAATAGCCTGAATCTGGAAACAAGCTAGATGTCCCTCAACCAAAGGATGAATAAAGAAACTGTGGTACATTTACACAATGGAATACTACTCCCAGCTATTAAAAATAAGGAAATCATTAAATTTGGAGGCAAGTAGATGAAACTAGAAAAGAACCTCCTGAGCCAGATAATCCAGACCCAGAAAGACACACATGATATGCACTCACTCATAAGTGGCTTTTAGCCATACAATACAGGATAAATATACTACAATCCACAGACCCAAAGAACATAAGTAACAGGGAGGACCCAAGGCAGAATGTTTACATTTCACTTAGGAGGGCAACAATAGAATAGAGAGCAGAAGCGATTGAAGAGAGGAAACAAGGTAGGAAAGGGAACACGGAAAGAAATGAGGGTGGAGATCAGACCTAGGGAGAGGAAGAAAGGGAGCCTACAGAGAAAAGAGAATCTGTGGCCAGGGCATCTCTGTGACAAGCTGGAGACCTAAGACAGTGTAGGATTCTGGGAGGAAGTGAGGGGGACTCTACCTGAGACTCCTAGCAGCCTGGGTCTTGGAGACTGAAGAGATCACCCTTTATACAGGACTCCTAGTGGAGGGAGGGGAACACCAACTCGCCCACGAAACTTTAACCCAAATTTTGCCCTGCCTACACAAAAGGCAGGGACAAATATAGAGCAGATGGAGCAGAGATTGAGGGAATGCCCAACAATGCCTGGCCCAACCTGAGACACATCACATGGAAGACAGCCAACCCCTGACACTGTTAACGATAATCTGCTATGCCTGCATAAGGGGCCTAGCATAGCAACTGTATTCTGAGAGACTCCCCGGAGCAGCAGATCGAAACAGATGCTGAGACTCACAGCCTTACATTAGGTGAAGCATAGGGAGTCTTGTGGGAAAGGGGGAAAGGACTGAAGGACCTGGAGGTGACATGAGTTCCACATGAAGACAACGAAGACATTTAAACAGGGTCCAGAGAGGCTTGTGACATCTGAAGCACCAATCAAAGACCATGCTTTTACTGGACCTAGGCACCTTACACACATGTTGCCAATGGGAAGCTCAGGCTTCATGTGGGTCCTCTAGTATGGGGGACCAGGGGCTGCCTCTGACATGGACTCTGTTGCCTGCTTTTTGATCACTTCTCCCTGGCAGGACTGCCTTGCCAGGCCACAGGGGAAAAGGATGCTCTCAGTCCTAATGTGACTTGGTGAGGTGTGGTGGGTGGGTGGGGAGTGCTCTCCTTTTCTGAGGAATAGGGGGGAGGGGAAGGAGGAAGGAGCGTGAGACTTGGAGGAGAGGAGGGGGAGGGAGATGACCATGATGCAAAGTGAGTACATAAATTAATTAATAAAAAATTTCAAGGGCATCCGCTGACTTATTTAGGTCATGAGTAGTTTTCTTGGAACCTTCTTGTTATTCAGGCAGATGCCTTCTTTTCCTATTCCTTGAAGGTACTTGAAAGACACAGCACTGTATTCATGGTCCTTTCTTGGTTTCCATATTGCTTGCTTTTTAATGTCTAGCAAATTCTTTTGTTTCTTGTTTCCAGATGGGAATTTCTTCCATTGAATCTTTAGTATGGCTAAGGAAAGTTTAGTAGACTTAGAAATGCTTCAATTATACATACTAAGCAGAGGATGAGAAAAGACCTCACCACACTTCTTAATTCTTGAGCACCTAATCAACAGGTCTTTTTTCCTTGACTATGTTGTAAATAACCAATTATGCAATTGAAATAAGACCCTGTGAATTAATCCAGTTCTTTACTACACAGCAATTTTTGATCCTACATTCTCAGGTAGTTTGGACATAACCCCCAATGCAAATACCTCTGTTAGTCAAGGAAGTAAGTCACATTCTGATGCCCAGGAACACTCCACTTCCTCTCCACCAGCACCTTTATCCCACTCCTAATTCAGACAACTCTATTAAGATTTAATCAGAAGTTCTGTGATTCTTTGCTTCCCTCTTTCTCTAGAAATAATTTTATCTCTTCCATCTGACCTCCAAATTATTTCTCAATTCTGTGTCCCTGCCCATTATTTCAGTTCACAAACTAATGCCCTGCTTAAATTTCTAAATCCGTCCCTTAATTCACTATTTCATTCTACTTATTGTTGTTTTGCGTGTTTTTGAAACAGGGTTTTATATACCCTAGGTTGCTTCCAAATTCATTTTGTAGCTGAGGCTGGATTTGAACTGCTGAACTTCCTGACTTTACAGCCTCAGTGATGGAAGCACACGCCTGTACCACTATGTGCAGCTCATCCTTTCATTCTTAATATTCTCTTATGTTTTATTTTCACAAAATGGACATATTCAAAACAGAAACCTTTTAGTTCTTGGTAGCATTCATAATAAAGTCTCACTTTCTTACTTCCTTGCTCAGGTACACAAAGCTCTTCTCCATCTGCATCTTCCCTAACATTCAGGTTTTAGACAGGGTTAACGAGCTGATCTTCTCTGTGGTGGTTTGAATTAGAACGGCCCCCATAGGCTCGTAGGGAGGGGCATTATCGGAAGTGTGGCCTTGTTGGAGTAAGTGTGGCTTTGTGCAAAGAAGTGTGTCACTAGGGGTTGATCTTAGAGGTCTCAGAAGCTCAAGCCAAGTCTAGTGGCTCACAGTCTCTTCTGGCCCTCAGTGGATCAAGATGTAGAACTCTCAGCTCCTTCTCCAGCACCACGTCTGTCTGCATGGTACCATTCCTCCTGCCGTGATGAAGGACCAAACCTCTGAGCCTGTAGGCCAGCCCCAACTAAATGTTTTCCTTTATAAGAGTTGCCGTGGTCATGGTGTCTCTTCACAGCAATAAAACCCTAAGACATTCTCCTTTTGATAGGAAGGATAAGGTGACAGGATATATGCCTGAGTGGCCGGAAGATGTCTTTACTGTCCCATAATGGCAACTCATGCTGTATGAAAGCATAAATGAATGCTGGAAGATGGAGGGGGTGGTTACAATGATGTGCTCATTGTAGATGTAGATTCGGCTGAACATGAAGCAATTTTGAATTCCCAATTATGGAAATTTTGGGCAGCACAGTACCTTCTTTTCCCCCTCTCCTATCACCTTCCCTCCCGTCCCCTTCTTTTCTCACCTCATATTAGAACTCATTGGATTTTACTGTAAGTATGCATGTATGTATGTATGTATTTATGTATGTATGTGTTTATTTTACTTATTTATTGTGTGTGAGAGAGTGTGTATGATATGTGGGCATACCGTGGCATGCACGTGGAGGTCAGAAGACAATTTTGTGATGACAGTTCTCTTCTACCTTTATGTGGGTTTCAAGAATTGAACCCAGGTCTCCATACTTTCACTAAAATGACTTTACCTACTAAACTATTTTGCCAGCCCTTTACTGAATATCTACTCAAAAGAGGGGCAAATATCTCATTAGAAGCACTTTTCCCTAAATGTATTTATTAAACTAGATTGAAATCACCACATCATGCATTTCATAAAGAATAATAATTACATTTACAACTCAATATCAGGCTGTTCTTTTACATTTAAAAATGTATTTATTCATTTTACATTCCTATCTCAGCCCCCAACCCTCTCTTCCTGGTCCCAACCTCCCACCCTCTTCTCCCCTTTCCCCCTCCTCTTCTCCTCAGAAAATAGGTGACTCCCCCAACCTGCCCCAAGTCACCTGAGGACTAAGCACATCCTCTTCTACTCAGGCTATACAAAGCAATCCAGCTAGGGAACAGTGATCCGAAGGCAGGCAATAGAGTCCATGTCAGAGGTAGCTCCTGCTCTAATTGCTAGGGGGAACCTCTCTATGAATACCAAGCTGACCAACAGCTAGATAGGTGTAGGGAACCTAGGTCCAGTCCATGCATACTCTTTGGTTGGTGAGCACCCAGTTAGTTGACTCTGTAAGTCTTTTTCTTGTGAAATTCTTCTGTCCTCTGGGTCCCTCTTACATTCCTGCAACTCTTCCACAAGACTCCCTGAGTTCCACCTAATGTTTGGCTGTGGATCTCTGCATCTGTTTCAATCTGCTGCTGAGTAGGGCTTTTCAAAGGACAGTTATGCTAGTCTCCTGTCTGTAAGCATAGCAGAGTATTGTTAAAAGTGTCTCCAGATTGTCCCAGGGATGCCCCCTCCCATTGGTTTTCCTTCTCTCTCTCAGCCTTTTAACTTCCCACCTGCACTCTCCCCTCATTTTATCCTCTCTCCCACCCTGTTCTCTCTCTCATCTACTTCTATGTCTATTTTATTTCCCCTTCTGAGTAAGAGTCAAGCATCCTCCCTTGGGTACTCCTTATTACTTAGCTTATTTGGGTCCATGGATTGTAGGAAGGGTTATCTTGTACAATATGGCTAATATCCACTTATAAGTGAGTACATACCATGTGTGTCTTTCTGAGTCTGAACTACCTCACTTGGGGTGATTTTTTTTCTATTCCATCCATTTGCCTATAAATTTCATCCTTTCCTTGTTTTTAATAGCTGAGTAGTATTCCATTGTGTAAATGTACTATGGTTTCTTTATCCAATCCTACTTTGAGGAACCTCTAGGATGTTTCCACATTCAGAGATAAAGCTGCTCTGAACATAGTTGAGCAAATATCCTTGTTGTATGGTGAAGCACCTTTCATTTCTATGCCCCAGAGTGGTATAGCCAAGTCTTGAGGTAGAGCTATTCCCAAGTTCACTGAGAAAGTGCCAGATTGATTACCAAGGGTTGTACAAGTTTGCACTCCCACCAGCAATGGAGGAGTGTTCCCCTTTATCCACATCCTTGCCAATATGTGCTGTCACTTGTTTTTTAATCTTAGCCATTCTGACAGGTGTAAGACGGAATCTCAGAGATGTTTTGATTTCCAATTCCCTGATAACTAATGACATTAAGCATTTCTTTAAGTGCTTCTTAGCCATTACAGAGTCTTCTAGTGAGAATTCTGTTTAAGTCAGTACACCATTTTTCATTGGATTGTTGGGTTTATTAGTGTTTGATTTCTTGAGTTCCTTAAATATTTTGGATATTAGTCCTCTGATGGATGTAGGGCTGGTGAAGGTCTTTTCCCAATTTATAGGTTATGATTTTGCTCTGTTGACAGTGTCCTTTGCCTTACAGAAGCTTTTCGGTTTCATGAGGTCCCATTTATTAATTGTTGCTCTTGAAGCATGAGCTGTTTGTGTTCTGTTCTAGAAATTGTCTCTTGTGCCAATGAGTTCAAGGCTATTTTCCACTTTTTCTTCTATTATATTTAGTCTACCCAGTTTTATGTTGAGGTCTTTGGTCGACTCTGACTGAAGTTTTGTGCAGTGTGATAAATATAGATCAGTTTTTCATATTTCTACATCCGGGGATCAATTAGACCCACACCTTTTGTTGAAGATGCTTTTTTTTCCCCATTGTATTGTCTTGGCTTGTCAAAAATCAGGTGTCCATAGGTGTGTGGATTTATTCCATTGGTAGACTTGTCTGTTTTTATGTCATGAGGTTTTTCTTACTATTGCTCAGTAGTACATCTTGAAATCAAGGGCTGTTTCAATCTGGTAATACTGCCAAAAGATTTTTCATTGTACAGATTTTTTTTTTTAGCCATCTTGGGTCTTTTATTTTTCCATATGAAGTTGATGGTTGCCCTTTTAAAGGTCTGTAAAGAATTGTGTTGGAAATTTGATGGAAATTACTTTGAATCTGTGTATTGTTTTTGGTAAGATGATTACTTTTACTACTTTAATCCTATGCATCTATGAGCATGGGAAATCTTTTCACCTTCCAGTATCTTCTTCAGTTTCTTTCTTCAGGGCTTGAAGTTTTTGCCATACATGTCTTTCACTTGCTTGGTTAGAGTTAACTCAAGATATTTTATATTGTTTTGGCTATTGGGAAGGGTGTTGTTTCCTTGATTTCTTTCTCGACCTACTTATTGTTTATATGGAGAAGGCAAGATAATTTTGTATCAAGTCACCACCTTGCCAAAGGTGTTTATCAGCTGTAGGAGTTATCTGGTAGAGTTTCAGGGGTCAGTTGTTTATTATATCATCTGTGAATAGCAATACTTTGACTTTTTCCTTTCCAATTTGTATCCCCTTGATTTCCTTTAGTTCCCTTGTTGTTCTAGCTAGGACTTTAAGCACTATATTGAAGAGATACAGAGAGATTGGGCAGCCTTGTCTTGTCTCTGATTTCAGTGGAATTGCTTTAAGTTTCTCTCCAATTAACTTGATGTTAGATATTGGCTTGCTGTGTGTTTCCTTTATTGTGTTTAGGAATGCGCCTTGTATCCCTGATTTCTCCAACATGAAATAATGTTGGATTTTGTCAAAATCACTTTTGGAGTCTAATGAGGTGATGATGTGTATGGTGTTTTTTTCTTTCAGTTTGTTTATATGTTTGATTACATTGATTGATTTTCATATGTTGAACCATCTCTGCATCCCTGGGATGAATGAAACCAACTTAATCATGGAGGATGATATATTTGATATGCTCATGGATTCTGTTAGCAAATATTTTATTGAGTATTTTTCATCAATTTTCACGAAGGATATTGGTCTTAAATTTTTTTCTTTATGAATCTTTTTGTAGTTTAGGTACCATGGTGACTGTAGCTTCATAGAATAAGTTTGGCAATGTTCATTCAGTTTCTACTTCGCAGAATAGTTTTGAGGAGTATTGGTGTTAGAGTTCTTCTTCAAACATCTGGTAGAATTCTGCACTGAAACTCTCAGTTCCTGGGCTTTTTTTTTTAATAGGAGATTTTTTAAATTGATTATAATTTATTCAGGTTGCATCTTAATTGTCATCCTCTTGCTTGTATCTTCCTTTTCCCTCCCTCCTTCTTCTGCCCTATTCTCCTCCTTAGACCTCTGACAGAATGGGACCTTCTCCCTCACCAGATGACCACAGCCTATCAGGTCTCATTCAGTTAGCCTGTATCCCTCTCCTTTGTATGCACACTGAGCCTCCCCACCAAGGTGAAGTAGGGGGCACCAGAATTCATATCAGAGGCAGTCCCTGTTCCCCCCCACAACCATGGAGAATGAGCTGTCCACTAGCTACATCTGAACAGGAGGTCTAGGTTCACTGCATACATTGTCCTTGGTTGGTGCCACAGTTTGTGCAGACCCCACTTGTCCAGATTCAGCAGCCTTGATGGTCTCCTTGTGGGACTTCTGAGCCCTCTACGTCCTTCCGTCATTCCATTCTTCCATACCACTCTCAGCACTCCATCCAGTCTGGCTGCTAGTCTCAGCATCTGTCCTGATCCCCCACTGGGTGGAGTCTCTCAAAGGACATCTATGTTGGGCTGATATCCACTTATAAGGGAGTATATACCATGCGTGTCTCTCTGGGTCTGGATTACCTTACTCAGGATGTTCTTTTGTAGTTCCATCCTATCTGCAAATTGCAGTATTTCCTTTTTTAAATAGCTGAGTAGTATTCCATTGTGTAAATGTACCACAGTTTCTTTATTCATTTTTCAGGTGAGGGACATAAACTGAGGATTCTTGCTATTATGAATGAAGTTATTACGACCATAGTTGAGCAAATATCCTTGTTGTATGATGGAGAATCTTTCAGGTATATGCCCAAGAGTGATTTAGCTAGGTCTTGATGTAACACTATTTCTAATTTTGTGAAAAAATGGCTGATTGACTTCCAAGGTTTGTACATTGATTGTACAAGTTTGCACTTCTTCCAGCAATGTGGATGGGAGACTTTTGATTTTGAATTGGAGACTTCTAATTCCTTATGGGTTATAAGACTATTTAACTTCTTTACCCAATCTTGATTCAACACTAGTAAATGCTACGTATCAAAAAAGAATCATCAATTTCATTTAGGTTTTTCAATTTTGTGTCATACCGGCTTTTGAAGTGGGACGTAATTAGTTTTTTAATTTCCTCAGTGTCTGTTGTTATGTCTCCCCTTTCATTTCTGATTTGTTAATTTGGATACTCTACCTCTGCCATTTAGGAAGTTTGGCTAATGTTTTGTCTATCTCAATTTTCTCAGAGAACCAACTCTTAGTTTGTTGATTCTTTGTATTGTCCTTTTTGTTTCTACTTTACTGGTTTCAGCCCTGGGTTTGATTATTTTCTGTAATCTACTCCTCATGAGTTTGTCTGTTTCTTCTTGTTCTAAAGCTTTCAGGTGTGCTTTTAAATTCCAAGTATGAGATCTCTCCAATTTCTTTATAGAGGCACTTAGTGCTAAGAACTTTCCTCTTAACACTTCTTTCATTGTGTCCCATAATGTTGGATTTCTTGTGCCTTTATTTTCATTGAATTCGAGAAAGTCTTTAATTTATGTCTTTATTTCTTCCCTGACCCTGTGATCATTGAGTAGAGAGTTATTCAATTTTCATGAGCTTGTATGATTTCTGTTGTTTCTGCTCTGATCTAGCTTTAGTCTATGGTAGTCTGAGAAGATACAAGGGATTTCTTTTTAAATTTTCTTGTATCTGTTTTTTTTTTTTTTTTGAGACTGAATATATGGTCAATTACAGGAAAAGTTCTGTGTGGTGCTCAGAAGAAGTTGTATTCTCTGTGTTTGGTTGAAATGTTTCATAGATATATTAGGTCAATTTGATTCATGATGCCTATTTGTTTCGTTATTTCTTTGTTTAGTTTCTGTCTTGTTGACCTGTTCATTGGTGAGAGTGTGGAGTTGACGTCTCCTACTATCAATGTGTGGGGTTCAATGTGTAATTTAAGCTTTAGTAATGTATCTTTTACAAATGTGGGTGGCTTTGCATTTGTGGCATAGATGTTCTTCAGATTTGAGATGTCATCTTGGTGGATTTTTACTTTGATGTGTATGGAGTATTTTTTTGATTACTTTTGGTGGAAAATCTATTTTATTAGATATTAAAACTGCTACTCCTGCTTGTCTCTTGGGTCCGTTTGCTTGGAAAATCTTTTTCCAGCCCTTCTCTAGGATGTAATATTTACCTTTGTTGCTGAGACATGTTTCTTGTGTTCAGCAAAATGATGAATTCTGTTTTTGCATCTATTCTTTTAGCCTGTGTTTCTTTATTTGGGAACTGAGTCCCTTGATATGTTTTGAGATATTAATGACCAATTATTGTTGGAGCCTGTAATTTTGATGTTTGTGGTGGTAGGTGTGTGCGTGTGTGTGTGTGTGTTTTGTTTTTCCAGTGTGAAATTATTTATTTCCTGTGTTTTATTGGGTTTAATTACCCTCCTTGTTTTGTACGTTGCCTTCTAGTATCCTCTATAGGACTGGGTTTAGTAGAAAGACATGTTTTAAATTTTGTTTTGTTATGGAATCTCTTCTTTCCTCCATCTACAGTTATTGAAAGTTTTTCAGGATACAGTAGTCTTGACTGGTATCTGTGGTCTCTTATGTTCTGCATGATATTGCCCAGGCACTTCTGGCTTTTAAAGTCTCTGTTGAGAAGTCTGGTGTAATTCTAATAAGTTTATCTTTATATGTTCCTTGTCTCTTGTCCCTTGTGGCTTTTAATATTCTTTCTTTGCTCTGTACATTTAGTGCTTTGATTATTATTTGGTGGGAGGTTTTTCCTTTTTGGTTCAATCTATTTGGTATTCTGTAAGTTTCTTGTGTTTTTATAGGCATCTCTTTTTTAGGACAGAGAAAGTTTTTTTTCCTATAATTTAGCTCAAGATATTTTCTGGGTCCTTGAGCTGGGAAACTTCTCCTTCTATTCCTATTATTTTCCAGTTTGGCATTTTAATAGTGTTCCCAGTTTCCTATTTGATTTCTGTTAGAAACATTTTAGATTTAGCATTTTCTTTGACTGATGTACGAATGTCTTCTACCATATCTTCTATGCTTGAGATTCTCTCTTCTAATTCTTGTATTCTGTTACGTGCATCTATATTTTCTGTTCTTCCATGTTTTTCATCACCTGGATTGCCTCAGTTTGACTTTTCTTCATTTCCATTTTCAAGACCTGAACAGTTTTATTAATTTCCTTCTCCTATTTGCTTGTATTTTCTTGTATTTCTTTACAAGAGTCATTCATTTACTTCACCTGTTTGATTTTATTTTCCCACATTTCTTGGAGGGACTTTTTTATTTCCTCCTTACAGGCCTCTATCATCTTCATAAGATTAGATTTAAGGTTGTTTTCTTGCACTTCAGGTGTGTTAGGATATCCAGGGCTTGCTGTAGTAGGATAGCTGGGTTCAGGTGGTGCCATATTGCCCTGGGTTTTGTTGGGTATGGTTTTACATTAGCCTTTAGCCATCTGGTTGTCCCTGGTAATGGCAGGCCTGGTGGCAGTAGACCTCTGGGATTGCAGATAGGGCTGCAGATAGAGCCAGGAAATGTCACTCAGAGGTTATGAGGTAGACCTCATTGCTCCTGTGTTTACCCAGAGGAATACAGTAGGCAAACAATTGAGGGAGGGGTCTCACCTGGCATTCCCTGATGGCTGCCTGTAAGATGCAGCCACACCCTATAATGGCAGTGACCTGAGACGGCAACTGTTACAGTTGCTACAGCTCCTGCACATGCGCAGACATAAGCCCTCTCAACGCACCCCTCCCGACAGGGGTATGCAAATGAAGTACTCCAACACAGCCTCTCATCTGCAGGCATGCTAATGCGGGCATGCTAATGTGGGCATGCTAATGTGGGCATGCTAATGAGACATGCTAATGAGGCATCCGAATGTAATCAATGAGACATTGACACGCCACATCCAGACAGTATCTAAGCGGTGTGCTCGCAGGCATTCGGGGTCTTTCGCTTCAGCTTCAAAGGATGCTCCCAATAAAGCGTGATTGAGAAGGATCCTGGTGTCTGCATCGTTCCTGCCGGCGGGAGGACGCGACAGCTGCCACCACTGGGCTTCCAGGGAGAGCTGGAGTCTGGGAAATCACATGCACAGGGCAAGGGACCGACCTCACTGCTGCTGGGTTTGCCTGTAGGAAACTGGTGAGCAAGCTATCAGGCTGTCCTTAGACCTTGTCTAAGAGACATGGCTGATTAAACATTTGTACTGAAAGTATGACAGTACAGTGACACTTCTACAACATCCTATCTTGACTATGCAGTAAATACCAGATTAAAAGACACATTATGTCTAATAATTGTCATGACCTATACTTAGTTAAATTCTTTTTGCATCTTAAAGTATGAGGGACCAAATTATTCACATTAAAATCACATCTTCAATGGTTAAGGTAGATAAAACTTGATCTCAGATGTATCTGCCTTTCAAATAATATCTTTAATTTTTTTTATTAATTTATTTATATTACATCTCAGTGGTTATCCCCTTCCTAGTATCCTCCCATTCCTCCCTCCCTCCCATTTTCCCCTTACTCCCCTCCCCTATGACTGTGACTGATGGGGACTTCCTCCCCCTGTATATGCTCATAGAGTATCAAATCTCTTCTTGGTAGCCTGCTATTCTTCTCAAACTACTTTACACTGCAAATTAAAGACTGGAGCTATGTGCTTCATAATAAAAATAGAGCAAAATAAGTCATGCTTCACGTGTTATTTTTTTCATTTCTGGTGGTGGATAAGTGCATAAGCATATAATCAGTAATGAAAGTGTAAAATCCATGACAGCATCAGAATGACTATCTCAGCTATATAGAAGTTCAATGAGATGTATAGATTTTGGTGTGGTTAATATTGGTGTACGGCGTTTTTTGTTGTTGTTTGTTTTTGTTTTTGTTTTTTGTTTGCAAGGTTTTATAATAAAGTTTCTTTAAATGGTATCTGTATATTTTTTCCTGCAACAATTGAGTTGAATGTCTTCCAAAGCATAAACGCATTTTCCTGCCACAAAAGTTTCAGGGTCCCAACCTCTTGACTCCAAACTGTGCCTCAGTCATGATCCAAGATGGCAGCTGGAACTCTCTAAGCATCTACTCTAAGTTCTAAGTATGGGAATGGAGAAATTGATGAAGATATAAGGAACGATGGATGAAATAGGCTTGGTATTTAAGAAAGTTACTAAGTGACATCCTAAGTTCACATTCCACTGCTTAGAAATTCAACACAGGCTATCAAGAAGAGACTTGATACCCTATGATCATATAGAGGAGGAGGAGGCCCCCCTCAGTCTTAGACCTAGGAGAGGGGAATATGGTGAAAGCGGGAGGGAGAGAGGAGTGGGAGGATACAATGGATGGGATAACAATTGAGATGTACCATGAATAAATTAAATTAAATTAAATTAGAAAAAGAAATTAGTCACATCACCACACCTAACTGAGAAGGAAGCTGAAAAATCTATTTCATCCTTCTATAATACATATTCCTGGTGAACCATCCCATTATTAGTGAAGAGAAAGAACATGGATAATGGGGGCTTCTATCAGTTTCCATCACACACACACACACACACACACACACACACACACACACACACATTTGTTTTTTAAATAATTCATCATTGAACATAACCACCACATTTACTAAAAACTAAAAGATTTTTAAATGTTGGATCACATCACTAAGGAAAGTTCAGACATGAAAGTTAAATCTCAGCCTCAGAAACAAGTCTCATGAAAAACAGAAAATCCCCAAGTGGCTCATTACACCCAATCCATTCTCGCCAAAGCTAAGGCGAATCTGTTGAAAGACTCATGTCATTAATCCTCACATTCTTGTTCCTAAAATACAAATAATAATACATTTCATCTAAGATATTGTTGTGTGTGAGAGAATAGTGACGAAATAAAGACACTCTATGCTGGTCGGTTTGCTTTTATAGGTTTAGTTTGTAAAAGAATATCACACAGTTTAATTTGATCCAGAGGTTTATAAGCCTACAAGGAAATTAGATAAGCTAGGCTGCTCCAGTTGCTAGCAGGGTAACCTAACCTAACAAGCTGAATGGGACCTTACAGAGGAAGCTTATTGGTTGGTTATTTTTAATGATTTCAGAAATCACTGGGATTCAGTTCAAAGGATGTTAAGATTTTCTGCTTCTTCTCATCTTTGGTCTACTTCCTTCTCCATTAGCATAATCTCCTTCAAGTCCTTGTCATTGGGTGCAAAGGTGGACCCAACTCTCATTTTATCAATTTAAAAAGCAGGGGTTTTGTCTCTAATGCTTCTTTTCATATTAAAACTGTCCTTGGTGTTAGTCTCATTGGTTCTACTTGAGAAATACATGGATGGCTGAACCTACTGCAGTAGACAGAATACAGTCAGTCTACAGTCAGTTCTTAAGTTTTCAACCATCTTATGGTTTTGGCATCTTGATTCTGTGGCATAACTAAGAAAAAAAGTTATGTAAATAATTTAATAGGTTGAACATAGAAAATCAGTTTTTTTAAATTTTCTTTTGTAAATCAAAAGCTTTCCAGAGTCTGGAGAAATCATTGTGATTCTTCTGCCCTTTGTTTTGTAGTTGAGTGCAGTGAGGGTTACTCTTCATTGTCAACTTGTCTCAAATGAGTACCACCTAGGGAATTTGAGCACCATCTCTACATGTGTCCGAAAACATTCCCAGAAATAACTGACTGAGTAGGGGAGACTCATCTAAATGTAGGTGACATCATCACATGACCCACGAGACTTGGATGAACTAAAATGATATGAAAAGGAAGCCAGCTGGAGAGATGCTCGGCAGTTAAGAAGCATTGACTGCTCCTCCAGACCTCCTGAGTTCATCTACAAGCAACCACATGGTGGCTCACAATCATTAATGTGATCTAATGTGCACTGTATAAATAAACAAACAAAGAAACAAATAAAAGGAAGCCAGCTGAGCCAGCATTTCCCTTCTCTGCCTCTTGTTCTGCTGGCAGTAACAGTGTCTTCTCCACGACAGAATGAACTCTCTGAAATGGCGAGCCAAGAAAGTTCTCTCCTTTATTTTGGTCAACCATTTGGTTGTAGTACCACCAGTACAACTGGCAAAAAAGTTAAATGATTTGCCTAATAATTACAAGATAGTGATAACACCAAGGTGAGCTCCTTCTCTTAGCTTCAGCTCAATGGTTTTTCTCACCATAAATCTCCATCACTTTTTTAAAGGGTAAATGAATACCATCTAATTTGTAAATACAAACCAAACCAAACTCAGTAATGGTTTTCTCCCCTTTCCAAGCCATTGCTTCTTTTCTCCCAATTTCAATTATTGGTTATTTCAACTTTGTTCATCACTCAAGGCACAAAAGACATAGAACAGGAATTTAGTGTCACAAAAATATGAGTGGAACTGGAACTGGAACTTGCTGGAACTTACTGGAACTCTCAGCAGCAGAATATCTAAGATTCACATTTTTATTTCTCAGAAATATGATTTTTAAAACTCCTCAGGGAAAATTATCGTTGTTTTCTTATGGGAACATAAATTAAAATGCTATTTTTTCTCTCTTAAGAAATTTATGCTAATAGAAGAGGTGGTGGAAACACAATGAGACAGAATGGCCTTCACTGCCCACTGCTTGGGAGTGGCCTCTCTTGTCATGCTGAGATGCCATGGTGTTGTGTAAAAGGACATATTACACATGGTATTTTGTACTTGCTTCTTTTGTTTACCAGTATGTTATAAATGTGTTGCAAGTCAATCCATACAAATCTGTATCTTCATTTAAGTGCTTCCTTGTTTAATTAAGTCTTTGTTTATCTAAACCCTTCTCCTGCTGCAGGACATTTATATCACTAATTTTTCACCATTATGACCAGGGCAAGGATGAATAGCTCATAATTTTAGGTCATATCCCAGATAGTATCCCTTAATTGTGAGAAACGAATGTCAACCATGACTAGGTGGAAGGAGGAGAGAGAAATTTATTAAAATGATTGATATAATGTGCATATTTGAGTAGAAAATTAAGCTATTAATGTCAGAAAGGAAATGGATCTAGGAGGTTGTAAGGATCCAATCACAGGAACTAATGGAAGGTCCATGGAGGAAAAACAAACTAAATGAGACTTTTTCTTTTAACCAGTAACTAAGGTCCAGAGAAGACAGTCTGTAAGGTTTATCTTGGACTTTTGTTTATTACTTGGCCAAGATAAGATTGGTGATATTTATTTATATTCCTAACTAGAAACAAAGATAAAGATTAAATTTCTAAGAAAATTTCAACAGCTTACATTATGGGAAAAGTCACAGATTGTGGACACTATAAAAACAAAAACAAAACAGCAGCAGCATAATATGTTTTTCCAGATGCTTCTTAGATCAAATTCCTTAAAATAAAAATGGTTAGAAGAATTAAACAAAATTTTAAAATATTTTACATGATACCAGTTACTTGAGGAATGAATAAAAGAAAGATTATTGGGTAAGAGTACTTACAGGTCTTCACTTGAATCTAAATTTGGTTCCCATCACCCATGACTGGTGGACTATAATGTACAAAGAACTTTTTTTTTTAAAGTCCAAGCATTAAGGAAATAAGCAAACTTTTAAAAATAGGGTACAGAACTAAATAAAGAGTTTTCAAAAAAGAAAACTAAATGGCTGAGAAATATTTTTTTAAATGTTCAATGCCCTTAGTCTTTAAGGAAATTAGCATTGAAATCACTTTGAAAATTCAACTTTTCCTAATCAAAATGGACAAGAAAAAAAGTAGATGGGGGAGAAGATGCTGGCAAGGATCTAGGAAAAGGAGAACATTTATTTATTGCTTGTAGGAATGCAACTTGGCACAGCCACATTGGAAATTGGTGTGAAGATTCTTCAAAAAGTTATAAATAGATCTACCACATGATACAGCTCTGCAAGTCTTATATACACACCCCAAAGACTCTCTATCTACCTATAGAGATATTTGTTCATCCATGTTCATTCCTGTTTTAGGCACAGTAGCCAGGAAATGAAAATAGCCTAGATATCTATCAACTGATAAATGGATAATGAAAATGTGGTGCATTTACATAATGGGACATTATTAAGCTATTAAGAAAAATTAAACAAAGATTTTTTTTTCAGATAAATGGATGGAGATGAAAACATTACCCTAATTGAGGGAACTCAGAACGGCATAAACATGTTTTTCCCTGCATATGTGGATGTTAGCAGTCAGCCTTTAAATATACATGTTTCATTTGGATTATTGGTAGAGGTTAAGTAATCAGTAAGATGTGAAGGGAGAGGAGAATCTTTTTTTTATTGGAATTTTTTAATTAATTTATTCTTGTTACATCTCAATGGTTATCTCATCCCTTGTGTCCTCCCATTCCTCCCTCCCTCCCATTTTCCTCTTATTCCCCTCCCCTATGGCTGTTCCTGAGGGGGACTTCCTCCCCCTGTATATGCTCATAGGGTATCAAGTCTCTTCTTGGTAAACTGCTGTCCTTCCTCTGAGTGCCACCAGGTCTCCCCCTCCAGGGGACATGGTCAAATATGAGGCACCAGAGTACGTGAGAAAGTCAGACCCCACTCTCCACTCAACTGTGGAGAATGTTCTGCCCACTGGCTAGACCTGGGTAGGGGTTTAAAGTTTACCGCCTGTATTGTCCTTGGCTGGTACCCTATGTTTGAGTAGGACCCCTGGGCCCAAATCTGCCTATCATAATGTTCTACTTGCAGGTTTCTAGGACTCTAATTTGTGGATAAATGGATTGAGCTAGAAATGATCATAATGAGTGAGTTAACCCAGAAGCAGAAAGACTCAAATGGTATATACTCACTTATATCTGCATACTAGCCCAAGGGGCATGTCCCACGAAAGCCTTCACTCACCAGGAAATTGGGACAGAGGGGAGGACAGCCTATTGGGACTCTAGGTGAGAGAAGCATGGGAGAATAGCAAAGAGGAGAATCTTTTAAGGAAGGAATGACAAAAGGAAAAATGGAATGGGAAGGATTGAATGGGATGGGAGCAGAAAGGCAGGGTAGACTAGGGAATATGCAGAGGGATAACCAACACTAAATATCTTTTTTTTAAAGCCACATGGAAACCTACTCCTGCATAAGCTTCCTAATATATGTGCATACATGTATGCAAACACATCTTAAAGCGTTTTTTTTTTGTTTGAGTTATACAGAAGTTTAAATTATGTTACCCTCTAATTGGAAGACACTACTCCACCTACACACCACATACTGCCAAATAAATCTTTCAATACCAGAAATGAGTTGCCTCTTTGTGATTTGCTGGCAAGTGGGGTCCTCTAGGCCCCAAACATTATAGGCTACAGTCATTGCTCTAGGTTACCTTCCTCAACTTGACAGGAATTGGCCGAAGACACTGCGTCCTTGAATCATAATGCACGGAGAAATGTAGCTGGTGCTCAACTGGAAGCTTCACGCTACTGACTACTTTTCATAGAGCTAGAAGGTTCTATGCACACAACCACGGGAGGAAATACTCTTTCATGTCACCTGGCTGTGAGTGCCAGGAACTTCAATAACAACGTGCCTTGCAAGATGCGTCCACTGCTGAAACAGTGGTATGAATATTATAGGAGAAATCAACTGCATTCAGACTGGATTTAAAGTCCACTTCCTGAGAGAACGTACTCATAGCACTATCAACAAGGCCGAGAACCGCAGCTACATACGCCCTAAGGGAGAACCTACTACTACAGTTCTGCTAAATGAGCAGAGTCATAAAATGATTCCTAATGACTTACTGCTATACTCATAGATGGGAACCTTAAGCCTAATCAGAGAAGCTTGTTCTTATAGTAGATAACACAGAGACCCACAACTGGACACAATGCAGAGAATAAGACTTCAGGGTATTTATCTATGCATGAATGTTTATATCACATACCTTCCCTTGCTGCTCAGGGATCATTGCCAAAGAGAAAAAGAAAGATCGTAACAGCCAGAGGTGGTAGATGACTACAAGGAAACCGTTTTCTGGACACAAAAAGATAGGTGCACATGTGAACACTCTGAGATTGTAATGGCGTGCACATGACCTGAAGAATCTCAAATCAGACAAAAATCTCAGGGTAGAAGAAGAGAGGTGGGCAGAACGTCCTACCCCCAGCTGAGGAGCTAGTGGTATTTGATGGCTCTGGCAAAGGGAGAGTCAGTTTTATTTAATGGTATGGCCCTTGGCATATTAGTCATAGTCACACTGCAAGGAAGGTCTCATGACCAATAGTAGTTATCCAGTACAATTGGGCTAGAGAGAGGAAGAGAAGGGGGAGTGGAGAACAAAATTGGATAGGTAGAGAAGTATGCTGTCGATATTTTGGTTTATGCTATGTAAACATGTTTTTGTTTTAATCCCAGGTGTGGGATTTGGGGGCTGCTCCAGTTTGTTTGCAGCTGATAACTGCCTCATAATGGCTGGGAACTGCCTCGTGCAGGGATAAGGTCTTTGCCGGTGGGAATAAATGCCGGACCCAGAGAGACTTGGGGTCCAAGAAAGAAGAAGAAGGCTGCTGGTATTTCTGCCTTGCTCCTCCTGGTTGCTGGTGATGCAGTCTGATGAGAGGTTGAAGATATCCTAAAGTGAGGATTGGACTTGTCCCAAGGAACTGGATGACCCTAAACACAGAAAAAAGCTAAGAAAATCTACAGCCTTCTCCCCACTAACTTCCTTCTCTCCTACCTGGTGTTGGAGCGTTGGAAGGGATTGGGGTGGAGAAGGGAGAAAAAGATAAAAGAAACTAAAATAAAAATAGATTTTCAACTACATCTATAAAGGTGAGGGATCTAGGAGGAACAAGGGAAATAAATATATTCTATGAAATACCCAAAGAATTGCTAAAATGTTACTTAAAAATAATACGTATTTTAAAATATCACTTATTTATTGATAATCTGAAAGGTCAATAAAAGGAAAGTTGTCAATCTTGGTAATATAATTAAAATATTATAATAAACACCAAGAGTGTTGTCTCATTGTGGTTTTGTATTTATATTTTAATGTTAGCACCTAAACTAAAAGGAGGTTTTAAACAAAGCCCATCACTCGTTGCTCATGAAATATGTAGCAACTCCACAAAGTAGGTAAACCTTTCACAGCAGGAGCATGGGACCTGCATACTTCTGTTAAAGAAGTGGTACACAGAGTCTTCTGAATTAAAAGTCTCATGCTTCAATACAGTGATATAAAATTCAGAATGTTTAACATTTGGTTAGAAACAAAGGCTTTGGATTCAGACACACCTTATTTGAGTTCAGCTCCTTCAGTTTTGTGGTTTCTTAACTGCATAGAAATCATTCTTCCCTCTGAGTTTCAGCTTCCTCCACAGTAGAGCATATGGAATATTAGTACTCTATAGGGCTATTGTGGAGATGGTATGAAGTAATTCCTGCGAACAAACTCAGGAGAGTAGCTTAATTCTAATAAATATTCAATAACCTTCTTATTTTGTACACAGCCTGACATAGCCTCAGGACTTCCTAGGATAACCTTGGCCTTGCTACCATGTCACCCACATTGCAAATAAAGTTATGCAGCAATTACTGGATGTCCTCAAAGCACTATGAAATACACATCACCTAATCTATGCTCTCCTGGCTGCCATTCCTGAGGGACATCTCGAGGCACTTTCTCTTCTTAGCAGGTCCATAGATGTTCTCTGATTGTTTTGAAACAGTCCTGCTACCTAAGAGTCTCTCTCATGTGAGAAATGGTTTTGACCTGTTTTCACTGAACATCTAAGAGTACACTAAATGAAGCAGTGTCTGGAACTAAATGGTGTTGGAAAGACAGGATACACACATGCAAAAGAGTGGCATTAGACTCTGACTTTATATCAATTGCAGATATTAACTAAATCCCTAGAAGAAAATATCGGGTGCAGTCTTTATGATAGCGGCACGAAGGTGGCTGCAGGAGGGGTAGGAGATATGTCTTTGAGGGGTTTAGTTCTAATATTTTAGGTGAAAAGGTTCCAGGGAATCTCAGTGCAACATGCATATACTAAAATCTACTGAACTATACCATGTTTAGCATGGGCAGTTTTATGTTTCCTATCACCAGAAACAAATACAGAGAGAAAGGAAAAATGTGTGTGTGTGTGTGTGTGTGTGTGTGTGTGTGTGTGTGTGTGTGTTCCAATGTATTTAAACAAACACCTATGTATCTGTATCTTATGCAGTAGTAGATTGAGCATCATTGTAAGTGCAGTTGCTATCTCTCAGCCCACTTTGATTTCTTCCCCTTTTTTCCTTCTCAAATGTTTCTGCTATTCAGAGATGTTTTTGAAATTCATCCTTTCATTCACATGATCTATCTTGCACAGATGTATGTGTTCCCAAACATTGCCTCGGTTGCTTTAGAAAACTGGTGAGAATCCGTATCAGAAGGACACATTTTAGCTTCCTTGTGCTGAGATTATAGGTGTTCACTGATTCACCCAGCTCCAAGTATACGTTTTTATAACTTGATTTTGTGATTAAACTTAGAGTTTTGATTCTGTGCGTGCTGAGTTGTAGTTCATTCATTCTCATTGACCTATAGCATTCTACTGTGTAAATTCACCACACATTGAATTTACATATACACTATACCTACATATACACAGACATATGCAGATAGGTATTAATAGAAAATATTCAATTGCTATCTGTTGTTGTTGTTGTTGTTGAGACACAATGGATCTGTCTTCTTTCATGCATATTCAAGATCTACTGTAAAACACACACCTAATGGTACAACTGGTGAACCATTGACACCATGCATGTTCAATTTTATCATGTAATGATCATTGTCTCACAAGTGAGAGTTGCAATTTGCATGTCACTACTTCTAAGTGTGAATCCCTGTGAATCTCATCCATATTAAAATTTCCAATAGTGGCAATCAGGTGAGGTAGAAGATCATGACAGTTTTTCTGGCCGATGTTGAAATATGTTAATATACTTATGGGCTCTTCATGTTTCCCTTAATTTCTGCTTAACTTCTTTACTATCACATAGTTCTTTTTATTAGTGATTGTAGTAGCTCATTACATATCCTACTCGTGAACGCTTTCATGTTCATGTACCTGCCGGTTATGGCCTTGAGGGTCGTTACTTTACATCATGTGCTACATTAGTTACTTGTCTCATTGATACAACAGAACAGCTGACAAAAGCAGCTTAAAGCAAGGAGGGTTTATTCTGAGCACAGACTAAGAGTCCAATTTATCACCATGTGTAAGTCATTAGCTTGGTGTAGTCATTCACATTGTTTCTGAAGACAGAAGCAGCAAGTGATGAGGGCTGGTACTTAGCTCTCTTTATCTTTTCTACTCTCTCCAAGACTCCTGCCCCATGGTATGATGTTAGCTACAGGTAAGTGGGTCTTTACACCTGGATTAGCCTTATCTAGTTAATTCCTCACAGGATTACCTAAACACTAACCAAATATAGATTCACAATAACAGGCATGCACAAAAAGAAATTTGTCTCCTATGTGTTTCTAGATCCTGTTGCGATGCCAATATTAGCCGTCACATGTGAAGATAGAGTTGGTATTTTCACATACAGAGAAGAACCCGGGTTTCTAACTGAATGCTAAGAAAGTCTCCTGTCAGATCTCTTGTTGATCTCTTCTACTACTTCATCTCACAATTCACATGCAAATCTCATTTCTCATTTTTAAATACTGGATTGCAATACTGAGTCATCATTTGGACAATATCTTCATCTTATGTCTTTCAGCTTCAGATACTGGACAGGGCCCTTCTGTTCCTGACAATATTGATGACCATAAACAGCTTTAAATATCATCAATTAAGATCTCTGATTAATAATAGCTGAAGATACGTGTCTTCCAATACATGTAAATGGGCCATATTGAATTTTGAGGGTAACCATGAAATCCTACATCTTAGACTCATGACCATTTGGACTTTCTTGAGATCCTTGAATGTCAAGTGATTCCACATATGATTTTGTTTTCAAAGCTTCTTCCAACTTACTCTCTCCACCACCACCCCTATGGTGTATGTTTGTGTGTGTGTGTGTGTGTGTGTGTGTGTGTGTGTGTGTGTGTGTGTGTGTAAAATCTCTTTCCATGTTCTGGAATTCATTGTGATGTAATGAGAATTTCAGAAATCAAAGCCACTATGGAATTACAGTTGAATGACAGATTCCATTCTACTTAGACCTAATGGAGAACTGCCACTCTACAAATGATGCTTTTAGCACATAAAGGTTACTTGGATCTACAGCCAATTTGGATAAAAGATCTCCAGTTACAAACCGACCTTACAGCACCAGGCAGGAGTGAAATTCTGCCATGACTCCAAGAGGAGACTCTCCAGCATTCATTCTAAAATGGTTAATGCTGTGGCTTGGATGTGAATTATTCCTCCAAAGACACATGCAAAGAAGCCTTGATCACCAGTGTGGAAGGATCCAAACATGTAGTCATTGGGAGCCGGTTGGACTATAAAGTTCTGACCTCACAAAAGACCAGTGTACTGATAGATCATAACATAATAATAGGCTTATAGTTTAATGTGCTATTGGCAAACTTGAAGAGTTGGTCTAGTTGGAGGACAGTATCCAGTGCCCATGAAGACACCCTCTCTGTCTCTCTGTCTCTGTCTCTGTCTCTTTCTCTGTCTCTCTCCCCCTCTCTCTCTTCCCTCTCTCTTTCTGTCTCTCTCCTCTCTCTCTCTCTCTCTCTCTCTCTCTCTCTCTCTCTCTCTCTTTCTCTCCCTCTCTCTCTCCTTCCCTTCTCCCTTCTCTCCCCCTCTCTTTCTCCATCACTCACACAGTCTCTCTCTCTTCCTCTCTCTATATCACACACTCTCTCTCCCTCCCCCTCTCTCCCCTGCCCTCACTCTCTCTCTCCTAAGGTGAGCAGCTTTACTCCTTATCATCCTTTTACACTGGTGGTCTGCATCACAACAGGACCAGAAACAATAAAGCCAGTCACCATGTACTGAAACCTTTGAATCTGTTAGAAGAAATGATGGAATTCGTCAATAATCCCTGTATTGTAAATCACAGAGGAGTTTAGAAAAGAGAAACTACCTGTATTTCCTAATAGGCTGACACTCAAATTAATTCTACTCCACTATGAAGGCCTTAGTCTCTGAAATTTGCTATAAACCACTTGCATCTAAAGTGAGCATAAAGAGTTGCCGACTTTTTCTTTCCATCACACACCTGGTTTCTCATAGCCATTATCCTTTCATAATCATTTGACTATTGTTTGGCTCTGGCCTGCAAATAACAGGGAACAAATTTCTCACACATCTCCAGGGCATAGACCAGTGAATGAGCCACAATAGGGGCTGAATTGACCTAGGTTGAGAATGACTTATAAAAAACAAGCTCATACAACAACTAAATACAGAGCTTAAGTCTCCTGTTTCCAGAGTCAACATTCTCTTTCCCACGACTGGAGGTCCTTATAGACATGCCCCACAGAGCCATCACCACCCTATCCAGGTAGATGTGTTTCTCTTTCACAACATTCTACTATGTGACCTTCCCTAATAGTCACTGCCCACTTTGAGCATGCCCTGTGTTTCTATTCAGGCACAAAGGGTCTGTGTGGCTCCCTGAAAATATATATTGCTTTATAAAATGAGATGAAATGTAACTCAGACTAGACTGTCTGTATTCAAACTCCCTTGTTTTTTGGCAAAAGATCTTGGGAAAGTTATTTAATTTCTGTCTCATTTTACCTATCTATAAAGTACAGATAATAGCAGTATACCTCATAAAGTTGTCATGAAGATTAAATTGTCAATATTTGTAAAGCACTTGGAGTTATACTTAGCTGTGGTAAGAGCTATTTATGTATTAACTACCATTGTATTATTTCATAAATAAGCCTTGGATAGAATATAAATTCTGAAACAGTGTTTTTTCTTTATTATTACCATTATTTTACTTTTTGTAGGTAGTTAGAGAGATAAGCACTGTTATAAACCTTGTCCACCTGTCCTTATATTTAATGACTAGACAACTTAGGGCCAATGCCTTTATCTGCTGTAAGACTCATTTTGCCTACCATCATTGTAGAAATAGTGATAGTATTCACTCCACTGACCATCATGGGAGTTAAAACAGAAAGCATCCAACACATCCTGATATATAAGAAGCCAGTAAAAGACAGCTATATGCTGAAGAATTTAAGAAAGGAGGATATGCCGTTGCTATTGGGCACAGGGGACCACTCTCCATCTGTTTTCCATGGAGTAGACTTCTTTGGAAAAGTAGAGAGCTTTCTTGATGTCAAAAAAGATATGCCGTCACTTCAGCATGAGCCCTTTGCTGCCACAGGCAATGAGCAGAGCTTCTTTTACATCTTCTAACATCTCAGTAGATTTTAAATCAGCCAGGATCTTATTGTTGTGTGAGGCACCCACTTAGATGTCACAGAAAAAAACAGTTCTGAATTTACTATTTCCAGTTAGTCAAAAGGATGAGAGACTCACAAGCATATCAAAAGTAAAGACAGAGCACATTGTAGGTGAGTGTGTGTTGGGTGGGCATTTTTTCACTTAGCATCATATTTCAAGTTTCATCTATACTTTAATGATAATCAGTGTTGTTGAATAGCATTTTGTATTCAGATATATCATAGATTTTAGGGGTGAGGTAGGATTAACTGTAACCAGGCACAAGGACACTAGAAAGAACATTTTTATGGCATGTGAATTACATCTCAATAAATTGTTAAATTAAAAATTCAGTATAAATCTGAGTAAAGAAAATAGTTTTAGGTTTGGCTATTAAGGAAAATTTTCCTGAAATAGGTGACCTGTAGTAAGAAAAGATTCCTGAAAACAACAACCTGTACTATGGGCTTGATAAATTGGATTTTCCTGAGTGCCAAATAATAGAAGTATCTGGCATTTAAGGTTTTGACATAATACAGCTCAGAGAGACTTGTCTCAGGAAGGGCACAGATAAAAGGCAGAACAGCAATGGAGTAACCACTCAAAATTGTTGGAAGATAGCCAGAAACAGTTATGTCCATGTAATAAAATAATCACACAAAGAATATCCCATAGTTAAAATGGAATGGACCACTGTTAGAACAAGCTCAGCTAAATCCCAAGTACAAACTTTATACTCAAAGAGTTAAAGACTGTGTGTGTATGTGTGTGTGTGTGTGTGTATGTGTGTGTGTGTGTGTGTGTGTGTGTGTGAGAGAGAGAGAGAGAGAGAGAGAGAGAGAGAGAGAGAGAGAGAGAGAGAGAGAGAGAGAGATGACAATGTTAAAAAGACAGATAACTCTGGACTTAGACATCAGAGTATTGTTTGCCATCTGTTAGGAGTGAGGTGTGTGGTTCTGAACATCAGGAGAACAAAGACAGTAGGAATATGAGCCTATTCTAGAACACTTCCTTCATTCCCAGAACAACTGCATGCTTCAGGTAACCCGCCTACAGCCAATGAATGGCTTACTTGAAGCCACCCTAGCGGGATGTGGCAGCATGGACCCTGAGGCCCTCGCTGTGGCATCCAAGCCCGTGCCTATTGCCACTGTAGACTCCGGGCCTGGGCTAGAGCTCCTGAGTCTCGGGGATATGGGGACGGAATGAGCTTGAGCTCAATCCATCATAATCTCGTTTGCTGAAAGATGACCTCATCTGCCATCCTCTAACTGGATCCAAACCTCATGGAAAGGTGACATAATAAAAACACTCTCCTCAGAAAGAGCCTGCTTCAGGCAAATGAATCGTTCAGATATGAAATTAGAAGTATGCTCTTGAGTGCATAGAGGCTGCAGGACACATTGTGCTGTGACACCGATTTCAATTACGCCTTAACCTTGATGATGTGACATTTTACTCCTCTGTCACCTACTGATCAGCTCTATTTCTTTTGATTTCTTTTGTTAAATATGAGCATTGCTGTGCTTCATCGATTTCTGCAAAGATTCTTCTGTTTACAGCTTTGATAATCTTTGTTTAATCTGCCAGAGTAATTGGATTCCAACAACGGTGGCTGGATTTCTCGAACCACTGAGGCCAGAAAAAATATGGGAGCAATACAATCCCAAAATTCAGAGACCTCTTTTGTGCTCCAGCTAAGACTGACCTTTTCCTCTCGGGTTTGAAAGGTTATGTCCTAATCAGTTCGAATGGAGTAACAGAAAAGATGCGTTTTCCTTAAATGAAATGAGGCTGTAAAAGTCACAGCTCTGTGGCCAGGATTCTTTCACTGCTGGGACTGATTACGATCTCATCTAAGAAAATAAGAATGAAAGAACTAATTTCTCTCTTAAAAATCAGTCTCTTCTAGAAAACACAGAGAAAGCAAGACTTCACAGTTTATGGCAATTTTGTATAGTGACATTCTGTTTTCCAAATACAGAAGTTGATGGCAGGGAACATGGCTGGTATTGGTTCTTAACGTGACTCTGCCCTTTGATGGAGGAATAACCTTGGGCAAAGTGACCTCTGTACTGTAGTTCCCCTCACAGAAAATGAAAGGCACTAATACAATTTACAGGGAGGCTAGACAAACATTTCCATTAGCTCAGAAAATGTTGAGAGCGTCACATGTCTGCTAACTAAGGAGGAAAAGTAGAATACAGAAAACATCTTGGAGAAGATTGGGCAATAATGGAGCTGTTGTTTTTATATTACATACAGAAAAGTATGTGTATGTTAGAAAGAAAGGACCATATCTAGCTAGGTAGTGGCCTCTGTGCCTGTGGGTTGGAGAGGCATGAAAGAATTTCAAGAGACATGTCCCTAAAGGGGGTGGGGTGGAGGTGGATCAACCTGAAAAACTCAACAGTGACCAACACTAGGGTCTCAGTTAAAGAAAGCATCTTTCCTTCTTGTTAAAGTAGGAAAATCAGCTCATAATCTGTTACTTTTAATGATTTATTGTTATACATTAATTATATACAAATAGCTTTCATTATGTTCATTTTCAAATGTGAGCATATGGTGGTTTGAAGGAAAATGGTTCCCCTAGGCTCATGTTTGAATACTCAGTCCTTACCGGTGGAACTCTCTGGCCTTAGCAGGTGTGACCTTGGAGATGTGTCATAGGGAGCAAGCTTGAAGCTTCAAAAGCCTTCCACCATTCCCAGTGTGATCTCTGTCTCCTGTTTGTGAATCAAGATGTGAGCTTTCATTTGTACATGCCCCTATACCTTTGCTGCACCATCATGGACTCTAACCCTCTGAAACTGTAAGCCCAATTGAACACTTTCTTTTATAAGTTGATTTAGTCACTGTGTTTTGTCACAGAAATGGGACATAATACGTTTTAGTCATCTTTACTTCTTCTTGGGTCCATCCACTACTGAAAAATCACTTTCTTCTTTCCAACTAATATCTTTATGAAAATTACTTTCATGTCTTATTTTTTGTGCTTCTTCATTTTTTTGTGACTCATTGGTTATAGGAGGAGGGGTTAGGGTTTGTCTACAGGAATACACACCTTACCAGTGTCTATACCCCTAAAGAAAATTCCTCTCCCTCTCTTATCAACAATAAAGGTCCTCAGAGAGTAGTGGAGCTCCATGAACCTCTTTCTCTTCTAATGGAAAAGTGTTGGAAAGAACAATCATGTTAAAATGTAGTGCAGGGAATCCCAGCTGTTCTGGATTCAAGAATACCAATGCCATGTAATACCTAGATACCAGATTCACACTGATCACTCCCACTCCTCTATACTTCTACCTTTTACATTCTTTTAGTCTCTTCTTCCATGATGTTTCCCAGGCCTTGGATTGGATGATGATGATGTCCTGTTGATGGGTGGACATTCCATTGTCATTTTTCATCCCCATTTTTTTATCATTTGAGTCTTTGCTATCCCCATTGACCACTACAAAAGAAGCTTCTTGAACCAAAGCTTAAAACAGCACTAATCCAGACATACACACAATTATTTAGCATAAAATTTGATGGGGACATGACATCCATTCAGGAAAACTGCAGCAGTGCCTTCCTCCAGTAGGACTATGACCTCCCAAACATGGGCATTTGACAAAATTATAGTAACAGACTCTTATTGTCCCAATTTTCCCTTTTTATAGCAATGTCTTTCAGATAAAATGTAGTCTTAACAGTAAGAGATTACTGAAAATAACTAAATTAAATCCACTTACCAGAATTAATTATAATGTTGCTATCATTTCTCAGGCATCACAGGAGGAAGATGTTAATGATATATTGTGATGAGTCAGTTTTCTAAAAGGAATATGTAGTTAGGAAATTGTATTGCTGGTATTCAAGTTGTAAGATGCTGACTTTTTAAACTTTCCCCCTTTTGTTGGTATGGTCCATTATTGGTTTCCCTCTTCCTTCAACCTTCATGTACTAGCCCCTGAACCTCTTTAATTATTTAAATTCTTACCAATTCCTATCTTTGTCTCTACCTCTCTCCCATTGTATCTGGTCTTCTATGTGTCCTATGATAAGAACACTGCTGTGTTGGTCATCATCTTCTGGGCCTTCACCATGGAAATGAGAGCTCAGCACCATTCCGGCCTCATGAGATTTTGACTTCCTTTGAGGCAGTGAGGAAGTCTGTGTCTCCCTGTTGTCCAGTCACACACACTGGAAGCCACTCATTTCATGGTCAACATCAGATACCATCTTTATCCAAGTAACTGATGAGATTCTTCTTGCTAATCACCTTTAGCATGTATAAAGGCTCATGCATATGTGCATGTGTATGCCATCTATAAGTGCATATGTGTGTACATGTGATTCTCTCTCTCTCTCTCTCTCTCTCTCTCTCTCTCTCTCTCTCTCTCTCTGTGTGTGTGTGTGTGTGTGTGTGTGTGTGTGTGTGTGTGTGTGTGTGTGTGTGTGTGTATCTAGGCCAGTGGCCATCTTCAGGTGTCTTTCTTAACAATCTCCACTTTGTGGTTGGAGGCAAGGTTTTTCTTTCACTGAACCTCACTTGAGCTTACTATTTCAGCTAGACTGGCTGACTAACAAACTTCCAAGACCCACCTATCTCCATTCCTCCCTTTTTCCAGTATTGGACTTTCATTGAATAGTAGCTTTCATTACACTCAGCTTTTATGTGGATGCTGAGGATCTGAATTAGATGTTCACACTTTGGAACTATATTTTGTCCAGTGAGCCATCTCTCCAGACCCCAATCACTCCAACTTTTCACCGGATGTGGATACCTCCAACTTCAAAGAACTGAAATTGAGAAGAGTTGGGGGTAAACTTGGAGATTTAAGCTTAGATTCAAATTTGCAGGTGTCAGAGAGTTGGAACTTCTCTGTCTGAGGCTAGTTGTGTCATTTACAGAGACTGCAAGGTATGGTATTTGGTATCAACAGTTCTTGTATCAGGCTGATTCATTAACTGTGACATGATTATGTATTTCTCTCTTTTTTTGAAATTCTAAAATAATTACACCCTTATCCCTTTCCTGTTCCAAACACACACCATTTATTTTTTTTCAAATTCATGCCTTCTTTTTTCATGAATTGTTTTTACATGCATATATGTCTATGTATATAATACGTATTCCTAAATACAATGATCTCAGTCTATATAATGATACTTGTATGTATGTTTGCAGGGCTGACCATTTGATATTAGATATTAAACTGATGTGCTTTTTCCTAGGGAAGACAGGTATCGAAGCTTGAATTTGTGAAACACTACTACATTTTTGAGGGGGGGGTTAGTCTTTGCTGTGAGCCTTGTTGATTATTAGCTTCAGGATTTAACCTGTCAGGTGATAATGATTGGCAGAGAGGAAGCTGAATCTACACAAAGTTAGATACTGGCCCTCCCATAGAAGGTAGACACATGGAAGCATGGGACAGCTCATCTCTATAGGGAAAGATATTTTATCTCATGGCCATGTATATTGTTGACTGTCTTCCCAAATATGCTGTTTGGTAGATTTTTGATTGACTCAACTAAGTTCTGAAGAAGACCTGGGCTCTAAAGTAATTCTCACTTCCACTCACCGCATTCTCACACCCGATCCCTTACTGGTTACTCTCATGCCCTATCCCTTACTGGTTATTTTCATGCCCCAGTTGCTTACTGATTAGTGAACAACATTTGTGACATTTAACTTGCAATGCCTTAACAACTCACTGGCATCCACTGATCAACACTGGATATGAGCTTCAGAGGCTCTCATGACAGGAATTTAGTCACTCTAATGAAGGCTTTTCTAGAAAGACTCTTTTCAGTTTCAATTGTCTAACATTTTAGAAATAAATGTCCATTTAGAAATAAATGGAAAATTTTATTTTAGATGATATTTTTCTGAGTTTCTGGCCTCTACTATGTTGTTGTATTATATTGTATTGCATTGAATGATAATTATTGTACTGTACTGTATTGTCCTGTGCACTATATTATATTTTTATTGTTTGATATTCTATTGTCTTGTACTGTAACATATTGTACAATAATGTATTATGTTGTACTATACTATATTTCATAGTATATAATGAATATATATAAATATATATGAAATATATATAATATATAAATATATGAAATATATAATAGTATATATTTCATAGTATATTATACTGTACTATGGTATATTCACAGTATTGTATTATACTGTGCTTTATTACACTGTACCATAATATATTATACTGTATTATATATACTGTACCATATATTATACTACAGTGTATTACTATGCTCTTCTATATATTACTATATTGTACTGTCCTATACTGTATGATGTTGTCTCAGAGCACTGTTTATTTTTCTATGCTGAGACTCAGTTCAGGACTCTGAGCATGCTAGACACAGCACATCCAGGGCCTTGAGCATGCTAGACACAGCACACCCAGGGCCTTGAGCATGCTAGACACAGACACACCCAGGGCCTTGAGCATGCTAGACACAGCACACCCAGGGCCTTGAGCATGCTTAGCACAGACACACCCAGGGCCTTGAGCATGCTTGGCACAGACACACCCAGGGCCTTGAGCATGCTAGGCACAGACACACCCAGGGTCTTGAGCATGCTAGGCACAGCACACCCAGGGCCTTGAGCATGCTAGACACAGGCACACCCAGGGCCTTGAGCATGCTAGACACAGCACACCCAGGGCCTTGAGCATGCTAGGCACAGACACACACAGGGCCTTGAGCATGCTAGGCACAGACACACCCAGGGCCTTGAGCATGCTAGGCACAGACACACACAGGGCCTTGAGCATGCTAGGCACAGACACACTCAGGGCCTTGAGCATGCTAGGCACAGACACACCCAGGGCCTTGAGCATGCTTGGCGCAGACACAGCCCTTAGTTTCCTACCAGCTTCTGTTGTGGAGCAACTTCACAGGCCTCCTAATCTTCAGGTTTCTGGTCGATCTACAGTAAGTTCTGTCACCTCCTGTTGTAATAAAAGCATTTTGCCTCAATATAGATATTCATTTCCCTATTTTTGATTAATATTGCTGTGTCTGTCTTTAACTTTTTTTCTTTTTAACTGGTTATAACAACTGACCATTGCTTCACTAGTTGTGTGGGATGTTTTGTGTTTTGTTAATTTCACAGATCCATGCATACCATTACTCCAGCATTTTTGAAAGTATTTTTAAAATCTGGGTCCTCACAACATGTCACTGGGTTCCCCATGACAACCAGGTTAATATGTTTTTTTGAGAAGAGCTTCTCTCGGTGTTGCCTGTTTTATTCCTGCCTGAGGTAAATCCCACATGTCAACAGAATTGTATTGACTCAATATTCATAGAAATTTAAATTTCTCTTTACTGACTTTTCATTTCTTTCTTGTGTTTATTACAAATTGTTGGAGTATGAATAATTGTAATCTGACCACTGGGAGTCTACAAGTGAGTAAATGATGTACAGAGTCTTAATCTCTATTTGGGGAGACTCAGTGGAGACTGAAGTTTCTGTGTTTCACTTTTAACTCAAGCCAGTCAGGATCCTATACCTCCTGGATGCAGAACGACTCTTTGACCCACTGAAGCAGTAACTTTTTCAATTCTATGTTTTCTGTGTTTATGATGAAGTTATGAAAGCAGGAAGGAGAGGGCTCTGTGATTCTATGTATCCGGTGTTCTGAAAGGCCTTTCCTTCTGACTGAGTGATGAGATGCATTCTCTCCCTTGGTGTCTATGGACATCAGTCCCGGTCCCTCTGTGGATGCCCAAGACCTTTTGTGCTCAAATCCCTTTAATAAAGTGTCCTGATGTTTGTAGATAACCTATGTGTGCCTCCTGCATGTTTTAAATAATCTCTAGGTCTGCTTATTAGTATTAATGCAATGTAAATGCTATGGAGATGGTTGTTGAACTGTATTGATTAGAAAATAATGACAAGAAAAAAGCCTACATACTTTCATGAAATATCTTAAAGGACCTATCCTTTGTTGGTATATGCAGATCTATTCTGATTATGTAAATTTAATAAATATAAAATGAAAAAAAAAGATATTGACTTAGAGGTTTTTGACAGCTTTGGTGATATGTAACTCATGTATCTAAACTGTACAGACCAGTGGTTGTGAAAATTTTCACAGAGTTGCACAGCTGTGCCACAGTCAGATTTAGATTATCACTCTAGAAAGACACTCAACCACAATTAATACTTGCTCCCCATTACTCTGTCTCTTATATTTTGAAGCTTCCAAAATTAAGTGGTGTATATGTTTATAATTCTCAGATATTCTGAATAGGTAGCCATTCCATCAGGATGTAGTGTGCTTTATCATCTCTTGAAAAGGTATTGTGAAGTGCAGATGACCGAGCATTTATTAGGCTCCCTACAACTGAGCTTTAACCAGTTATCTTGAAAAAAAATCTGCCTTAAAATCTGCTTTGTGTGATGTTAGCTAACTCTGGTCTGTTTCAATTACTGTGTGAATGGAATATATTCATCATCTCTTCACTTTCAACTTATTTGTGTCATATTGTTTTTAATTTATTTTAATCTTTCAATTATTGCAAATTGAGTCAACACACAATCAAAATTTAAATTTTACTTACTTCAAATAACATTGTAAGAAGAATAAAGAAACCAGCCACAGAGTAAAAGAAAATATTTACAAATGATTTATTGACTAAATATTTGTATCAAGATACGGGTCTGTGTATATTTTCAACCCCTGCAAAATCCAATGGTAATAAAACAAGCAAGCAAACAAAGAAACAGTGCATAAAAATAAACAAAGGCTAAGTATGGTGGGGCATGCCTATAATCCCAGCATTTGGGAGGTACGGGCAGGTGGAGCTCTGTGAGTTCAGAGGCCATCCTGATCTACAAAGCGAGTCCATGACAACCAAGGCCACACAGAAAAACCCTGTCTTGAAAAAGAGCAAAAATAACAACAAAACACCGAAGGCATGTAGCGACACATGCCTATAATCTCAGCAGTTTGGATACTGAGGAAGGAGGATCATAAACAGTAGGCTATTCTGGGGTGCAGGAAGATATGCTGTATTAACCTCAGCCCCACAAAATGACAAGATGCTTTAACATACACTCACTAAAGATGACATAAAGATGGCTTGTAAGCACACAACAAAATTCCCCGAATCATTAGTCATTAGGAAAATGGATGAACTGCCAATTCATACTTACTAGGACAGCAATGTAACTGACAATACCCATTGACAGTTGACAATACCCAGTGCTCATAAAGTGTGCAGCAAATGTGGCCTTCATATTTTGGTAATGGAAAGACAAAAATGATACACATACTTTGATTTAAAAAAAAAAAACGCCACAAGCTAATTTTAATCATGTATTTCTTGTAACTGTCAGCAGCTCCACCTCTTTGTTTCTATGAAAAACAAAAACTATAACTCCACTGGATATTTATATTCATCAAAAAAGGAATAACTCTATAAGAACGTTAATAATGACTTCAGATGTGATTGCCACAAATTGGAAACAACTCAGATACCCTTCAACAAATGAATGCACGGATAAACCATGGTCAATTAACCCAGCGGAATGGTGTTCAGCAATAAAAGGAACAAACCAGTAATACACGTGACATCTCAGATAAATTTCAAATTCATCGTGGCAAGTGAAAGAAGCCAAAGCAAAGGCTGAATTCTTTGGACTACATTTACATAACATCTGGCAATGAACAGTCTATAAAGAAAGGAAAATGTTGATGGTGGGGACTGTGGGTGGGGAGACACCAATAAGTATGAGAGCAAGAGGATTTTACAGAGTAATAGCATGTAGCTCTTCAGTGCAGCTGATTGCAGAGCTGCACGCATTTGTCCACAGACGTACACGTAACTACACCCTAAACGAGTTGGATTTTACAGTACTTACTCACTATTCAAAAAGCGAAAGTCAGATTGGGCATTGTTCTAAAGTGGTGGACAATGTGCCTTGTCAATACAAGAAAAATTCCCAATGTGAAACTGAAGACATTGAATCAAACAGATGCCAGCCCCACCCAGGCCCCACTGTTTGTGCAGTTCACACATACCTAAGGACCAGAATGCCACAAGCCATGTCTGTTGTGCAGTCTCCCAATTAGTCCCAAATAGCATCAAAGTCGGAGAAAGTGGGGACTACATTTGACAGATTTCCATCCTAAATTATTCCATGAATTTCTTTCTAAGGTAGACAATCTTTTCCTAGTTAATGAACTGACTTTGCCATTTTAAGGTTGAGTAGTGCTAGGTTCACAGCTTGGCTGCTCTAGCTCTTTTCTTTTCTTCTGTGGTGATCATAACTGCCAATTTGCTACGTACAAGGATAACTGGGGTATGAATACAGAGAGACTATGTTTATCCCAGGGTTTACAGTACAACTATCTCCCTCTTTTAAGCATTGGAGATATGATCTTCTTTATTTCTGCAGCATATTATATATAACAACCTCAGTACCATAAACTTGCAGCCAGCCTTCAAAATGGGGTGTGCACCCTCAAATTCTCTTCAACTCTTTTTCCTATTCATCAAAGATAATCTGGCTCACGTAATCAGTAGCCACAGCGCAGAGAGCTGCAGAAGTCTGAGGCCAGACTCCATGCAAAGACATGATTGAATTTTATCTTCCAGAATACAGAGTCAAGAGAGAGCCACCTGTTTATTTTCACATTAATACAAAAACCACCCAAGGAGCTTCTTCATGAAGCCATGCTTCATGAACAAGCACTAGCACACTCTTTTCTGATTATAGGATCTTTTTTATCTTATTTGGGAATTTAGTATAACTACCAATTCAGAGAGAAACGGTCTCTGCATACAGCCAAATAGAATCTGAATCGATTGGAGAAATAGCTCTGCTTGTCTTCATGAAATTTATGTATATAGTAAAATATATCCAAGTGTGAAATACAGAAAAGGACACAGAATATAAAAATTACCTACAATCTCATCCCTCTGATAGTGCATCTTTTACCAAATTAAGATCCCAGGGTGTACAATATATCCTGGCTTACACTGGACCATTTTATTTACCAGGATGCAATATGCATTATCTCGTGCCACTAAATATTCTTCTGCAACATGATTTTAATGGCTTCATAATATTTCATTGTATGGCCATATTATAATTTATTTCACAAGGCATTTGCAGTGAATATTTATGCTGTTGTTATTTATCACTACTGTAAATAATGTGCTAACATCATACTTGCATTCCTAAGTATTTTCTTTGGCTAAATTCCTAGCAGTCAAATCCCTTGAGGAGACTAGATAAATGCTTAAAAATCTTCCTACACATCTTGGGCACATCATGGGGCATGGCAATTTATACCAACACCATCAGTGGATGTAAGCCTTAGCACAGGGCAGTAAGAGCTGTTCCATGTGGAGCTTCATTCCTATCAACTCGAAAGATGAATAATGGAATTTCATTGTTGCTTTAATTTGCATCTATTGATATAGAATGTGTTTTTCTTAATGTCTGTGATATCTGTGGGTCTTTCCAATTGTGGATGTCAATTTGTATCTCTTTCTTCTTCATTAGTGGCTTTCCATTTTCAGTCTTACTACTGAATTAAATTGCCAAAAAAAAAATCAAATATATTAGCTTTGGAAGAAAGATTAGTGTTAAAAATGTGCATTTTTAGCCTTCTAACAAGCTAGGCATGATGATTGGTGTACATCACTAATCCCAACACTTGAGAGGTAGAGGCAGGAGGTCAGAAACTTAGGGATCACCTTCTCTTCATAGCCAGTTCAAGGCCACCTTGAAACCCCATGTTACAAATGAAAAAGATGGCAACAACATAAGTTCTAATACCATAAGCTCCAAATTAATTATGGGGGATAATGTTGGGTTTCTGGGAACTGGAGTCGCTGGGGCATGAGGGGAAGCTGGTCTTTCTGTTTGCCCTCTCAAGTTGGCTCATTCTCCACTATGCTGCTGCATTCTTTACCACGGACATTGATCCCTGTGCACTTGGTTGCTAGTGGTTCATTTGCCAGTTGGTTTTGGTTAAGAGGCATCCATGGCCATAGATAAGCAGCTAAGAAGAGGGAGGCACTGGAGTTGTGTCCACTCTGCTCCCTGACTGCCCTGTTTTTTTTTTTAACTTCTACTCTTCTCTCATACATTATGTCCCAACTTCAGTCCCCCCCACCCCCCGACTCTCCCCAGTCCCTCTCCCTCTGACTAATTCCTCTTTTGTTTGAGAGAGAGAGAGAGAGAGAGAGAGAGAGAGAGAGAGAGAGAGAGAGAGAGAGAGGAGAGCCGGTTTCCCAGGCATATCCATGACTGCATTCCTTGTAGCCAGGGCTTTTGTTGGATGAATCTGCCCATAGATGCAGCTGCTAATCTAGAGGCTTGAACTCTCCTTAATTGCTGTGTTCATACTGGGGTGTCAGTAGCGTTCTGATGCTGGAGGTGGTGCTTCTTTTGTACACTGCCATCCCTTGTGGTTCTCTTTCGCTGTGTCCACACCTCTGTGCACTGCACTTTCATTTGCTTTAATCACTTGTACTGCATGGGAGACAGTTCACTTTATACTTGAGTATTCTTATAATGTTTGTTATTTCACTTTCCACAATAGCCATGCCCTCATTGTATGGTAAACTGAAACTCTTGTTATCCCTCCCCAGGTCATTTGGCTTTGCTTTTCTGTGACATGTTGAGCTTTGTCAATTTTTCTACTGTGAGAAGGGCCTTTGTAAGCTCATTGTGTCCTAATTTACTGTTTATTACAGACTTTTAGCCATTTAGAATCATCTCTGTTACAAATTTTCCTAAATTCTATTTTGTGGAGGTCTTTCTGATTTTATTTAAATTTACTATATAGCACAACATTATGTTCAGTCAAGTAACTTGTTTTTCAACTACTAAAGTTCTAGTTCATAGAGATTCCTTAGGTTTAGAATTTATGCATGTGGTACTCTGGGTTGTTTTGTAATATTTTAATTTATGTGTTATCTCTAAGTCTGTCCATTTTCCAGTTAATGGACAGTAATGTTTTATTTTTTCTAATATTTCGATATATTGAATGACATTGCTGTGAATATGCATGGTTATACTGTGAGTTCATACAAATTTTATTTTTGTATATGGAATAAGTTAGGGTTCAGAAATATTTGCAGTCACGAAAAGTGAAATGAATGCAAGAAGAAAAATGTCATTTTGGTCGTGAGAGTATGGAAAAAATAAAATTATTGACTCTTTTCCCTGGTGGGCATAAGAGTAAATTTGGTGTCTAGAGATGATATAAATCTTCACACTGCTCTTGGAAAGTAAAGTAGTACACCTGTTGCTGTGTGCAGTGGCACACACCTATAGTCCCAGCACTCTGGGAGGCAGAGGCAAATAGATCTCTGTGAGTTGGAGGCCAACTGGCTCTATAAATCAAGTCCAGGACAACCAATGCTACACTGAGAAACCCTGTCTCAAAAAAACAAAAACAAAACAAAACAAGCAAACAAATAAACAAAAATGGAGGAAACCTGTTACTCAACCCAGCTACTCTTTGCTGAGAAATCAGCCCACAGCAATAAAGGTGTCAATGGGTCAGGACACACATGCATAAAGCAGGATACTTACATCAATGTGGCTGGCAAAAGTCAATGCCAATGACAAATACAGAGTAGAAAAAGATATGGAAGAGCATATTTTGCAACCTCTTTTAAAATAATGAATTGTAGCTACAGCAGTTAAAAGGCTTTCTGAGGTATTGTTCAACATTAAGATATATTTCATGTAACATTTTGATTATACAAGTAATGACCAAATGACTGTGTGATTACAATTATAGGAGTTAGATGAAAGTGCAGAAGAGTGGAGCAAGCTAACAGTTATGTTAGCAGTATGTTAGCTACTCTGCTTGTTACTCTGATGAAATACCCAGAGGAAGAAGGGTTTATTTTGGCTCATAGTTGACAGTGCAGTCCAACATGGTTGGCATGACAATCATAACAACAGGACTGTGAGACAGCTGGCCACATTGCATATACAATTAGGAAGTAGAGAGGTGAGTGCTGGTGTTTTCCATAATTTATTTTATTCTAGGACCTGATGGGCTATTACTGCCCATATTAGGGGTAGGAGTATCTGTTTAGTTAAACCTTTCTGAAAATAACCCCATAAATACATTCACAGGTGTATTTCCACAACTCTAAAGCTAATCATCTGCAATGACCTTTGTCACATACAGGTTAGTTACTCGTGGGATTTGAAAGAGGGGCAAGAAAAAGCACTAAGAAAAAAGTAGACTAGCCTACCACATGTGATTCAATCTTTTTAATAAAGTGAATCAAAGTCACTCTTCTGATTGGTACATGTGTGACACAAATTTGTGAGGTTTTCCCTGGACAAGCAACTCTTGAGCTGTCATAGGCACCATTGATGCTAAACGCTGCCAGGAACTACCCAAACTAACACTCAGCTTGCAGGCTTGGGGTCATTTCTTGCAAAACTGTGCCCCTAACCTTGGCCTCTAAACTGACTCCCACTTCTGCTTGACTTAGTTACAAAGTTGGAGTCCTTCCTCCCCAGTTCCTCATTGCTGAGACAGTTGATGGAACATAAAGGACATTTTACTAGTGTTGAGTTCAAAACGGAAACCCAACGTGAAGGTGTTGGAAGTGATATGTTTTTTCCAACCTCCTTTCCTGAGGCAATTGACAGAAACTGGAGTGTCTCTTAATCCCCCCCCCCCCAAAGCATCACGGAGACCCAAACTCTTTATTCCTAAAGTAAGGAAGTCCCACAGGATTTAGGAGTGCTGTTCTAGAATCCTGGATAAACACCAGGTATTTCTTAGCCAGATTATTCTGCTTCTGTGTAAGGGCCCCTCATAAAGAAACTCTCTGACACAGCTAGGTTAGATTGCTTAGTTGTAGGGCTTACGGCTTCCACTCCAGAAAGTTCCAGAAGAGGAGCCTGACAGTGCTCATGGGTTTCTTACACTCTGTTCTGTCTGTTCTACTCCTGTGCTAGTAATGTCTCTCTGTGGCTGCCTGCTTCACCGTGGGTCATTGAGTCCTTGTCTACAAGGCTTCTCCTGTGCATGAAGAATTTTGGTTAGAAACTTTGGTCAGCTTTCCCTTCATCGACTTGTGACTTTGTAGAAGATGAAAGAAGGCACCACCTTACTACTGAACAGTGGTAAGACTAGGTTATTTTAAAATTAGTAAAAGATGCAAAGCAGCCAGTGTTGATAGAAGATCCGTCGGCACTCCTCCTATGCAGGAGCCTCTGTGCAGGAGTTTGGATGTTCCATACTCTGGGAGTGTGGAGATGGTCTCCCGTTTAGAAGCTGTGGGCCTTGCTGTTTAGGGGTGTGTTTGTGTGGATATCCAGATGCGCAGGTATAGTGGGTTAAAACCCTGCACAGTGGCAGCTGACCTCTCAGTATCCAGTTCCTTTCTTTGGTGGTTAGAGATGGGACTGAAAGTGACAGTCTTCCGGTCCGATGGTTGCTCCCTGGGAAACTGGTCCCATCCTTCAGGAATCATCTCTTTGGGGGATTAAAAGGGCCTAATTATCAGCTGAAGATTTTACTCTCACCCTGTGAGACTAGAGGTACTCCCAGTTGAGAGCTATCTGATGTGGGTCCTGAGATCCAGGAAGTCGCAAAGGATTTAGGGATGCTGTACTAGAAACCCAAGTAAACACCAGATGTTTCTTAGTCTGTCACAATGGATTTCTGTATATAAACACATAAAAAGTCAGAATAATGAATTGATATCTACTTATGCATAAAGCTGTTTATTATGCTATTTTTTTACACCCTCCCTAGATGTTTAAAATCTGACTTTAAGGAGAGAATGGTAGTTTGCCATGCCAGCATGCTGGAGCCTGGATCAGATAGCTGACTTTCAGCTAATCACAAGGAGCCATGTTTGTGAGCAAACTAAGTATAAACCATGCTCTAAAGGACAGATGGGAGGTGTTTCGCCATAGAGCTATCTCAGAGCTCATTTCCAGTTTCCTTCCTTTTCCTCTAGCTACAAACCTTTCCTATCCATGTGGTGGAGGGGGGAATTTTAAACCGTTTTTGTCCCGAAGGCTGCCTAACTCTAGAATCACATGTAAAGTCAATTAAAATCAGTCAAAGCTGACATGGTATATTTTTTGTCTGTTGCTATTCACCGGCTAGAGGGACTGCCCAGTGTTTAAGAGCACTGGGTGCTTTTGCAGGGGGTCCAGGTCCAGTTTCCAGCACCTACGTGGCAGTTTACAATTGCCAGGACTCCAGTTGTGGGAACCCATTGTGCTCCTCCCTCTTCTGACCCCCAAGGGTGTGTGTTTGTGCATGATGCTCAGCCATGCACGTAGGCACACACACACACCAACATAAAATAAAATACACAAAGTTTTAACATTTTGGGGGAAACTAAGATACACAGCTACTTATATTAATTAATGCTAAGTAATGTTGATGGATTAATATAGAGTTATGTGAGCTCTGGAGCTTATCTAGGTGTCTAGGAATAGGAATGGATGAAGACAGTGTGAGGTGTTCACACAGAAGGAGTTAAGTTGCACTGTTTGAGGAAAAATAGTTGCTACCAGAGCCAATCATAATAA